>NC_133324.1:471691793-472016793 GCF_042186555.1 Aquarana catesbeiana | reverse complement strand
GGAACCTAAAGTGCAGAAGAATTTTTTTGTAACCTTGGCCAGATCTGTGCCTTGCCACAATTCTGTCTCTGAGCTCTTCAGGCAGTTCCTTTGACCTCATGATTCTCATTTGCTCTGACATGCACTGTGAGCGGAAAGGTCTTATATAGACAGGTTTCCTAATCAAGTCCAGTTAGTATAATCAAACACAGCTGGACTCAAATGAAGGTGTAGAACCATCTCAAGGATGATCAGAAAAAATGGACAGCACCTGAGTTAAATATATGAGTGTCACAGCAAAGGGTCTGAATACTTAGGACCATGTGATATTTCAGTTTTTCTTTTTTAAGAAATCTGCAAAAATGTCAACAATTATGTGTTTTTCTGTCAATATGGGGTGCTGTGTGTACATTAATGAGGAAAAAAATGAACTTAAATGAATGAATGAATGATGAACAATATAACAAAGAGTGAAAAATTTAAGGGGGTCTGAATACTTTCCCCACTGTATTTTTTAACTTTTTGTCTGAGTGTAGATCTTTGCTTTCCACAAGCATGTTTGAATCCACCAACTTTTGACTTGGTCACTACCTCTACTGGAAGTCTGTTTCAAGCATCAGCTATTCTTTGGGTATAGATAATGTGATAAAATTCAGCGCTGACTAATATAACAATATAAATGCAAGCAGGCACTAAGGTCAACTCAAAAAATACCTCAAAGACATGTATATAAATAGAAAGTGCTGCGCAAATAAAGTTCATAGACAACTAATAAAATTGTAGTGTGGTAGCAGTATAGAAGAGCAGGAACCACCGGTGACAATAAATATCTGAATGGTGACTTTATCCCTCCACCGCTCTTAGATGGCCCCTCACCTCAGATATTCGACCTGAAACAGGTCACACCGCTTATAGGATTGAATGGATAAATCTGTAAGATACTCCTTCACTTCCTTCAGCTCACAATGCAGTCATTAGATGATTACATGCCATGCGTGAGCTCTCAGCGGAAGACATTTTTTCGAGGCACTCAGCTCACAGGAAGTGACAAAGACACTGCATTATTGGCAGGATCAGCAGGTGTTTTCTATACTTCCTGAAAATGAAGTAATGAAGAAATAAAAATGAATGCAGCCACCACATCTAATGACTGCATTGTGAGCTGAAGGAAGTGAAGGAGTATCTTACAGATTTATCCATTCAATCCTATAAGCGGTGTGACCTGTTTCAGGTCGAATATCTGAGGTGAGGGGCCATCTAAGAGCGGTGGAGGGATAAAGTCACCATTCAGATATTTATTGTCACCGGTGATTCTTTGGGTATAATAATACTTTCTACATTCTTTCTACATTCACATATTCAATTTTACTGAATTTACTGTACTTGCCCAATATTATTAATACAGTATATCCTTTTCCTTTGTATCATTTGTTTTTTTTTTTTTTGTAAAACGCTTTGAAAAGGTACCTTTGAAGGCACTATATAAAATAAGTATTAATTTTATTATTATTACAGTGTTTCCCTGAAAATAAGCCCTACCCTGAAAATAAGACCTAGCATAAATTTTGGGGATATGGCTGCAATATAAGCCCTACCCTGAAAATAATCCCTAGTTAAAGTCCTTGTAAAAACATGTAATCCGTTCTGTAAAAAGATTATAAAATGTGCAGTGTGTCTCCTTGTGAAACTTCATTGTGGAAAATACCTTAGTTACAGCCAGGGCCGGATTTACTCCCTTTGCCGTACCAAGGCTGGGTCCTTCAATGCCGCCCACCCCCCCCCACACACACACCACCATTCAGGGCGTGGTTTACGTAAAACAGTGGGCGTGGCTTATATGGGCGTGGTTCTAATGGGGGTGTGGTTAGAGTCTGAGATGAATGAGAGGTGGAGAAAGAAAGGGGAAAAGAGGGAGGGAGAGAGAAAGAAGGAAAGAAGGAGGGAAGGAGAGAGACGGAACGAAAGAGGTATGGAGGGACATCAGGCCCAGATCCTACACCACAATAGAAATATGTGTATTCCAGAGTTTAACAAATCAACAAATAAAGATACTCCAAACACCTGGGGTTAGCTCTTCAATCATCCCAGCACCATGGTTGTTATGGTGTCAGGATGATTGAAGCGCATTATTACTATCATTACATTGTAATATAGAATGAAATCATTCAACTCACCATAATCCAGAATCAGTGGGACCCCTCAGCGTGTCACCTGCCACCTCACCTGCCACCAGATGCCATCAGGTGCCCCAGCAGAGTGCATCCTTACATCAGGTGCCCCCAGAAGCAGAGGCCCTCCTTACAGATCTGTGTCCCTGGCAGCGGAGCCCCCCTTACATCTGGTGTCCCCAGCAGCAGAGCCCCCCTTACATCAGGTGTCCCCAGTGGAGAAGCCCCCCTTACATCAGGTGTCCCCAGTGGAGAAGCCCCCCTTACATCAGGTGTCCCCAGTGGAGAAGCCCCCATCAAGGGTACCCAATGGAGAAGCCCCCCCTTACATCAGGTGTCCCCAGTGGAGAAGCCCCCATCAGGTGTCCCCAGTGGAGAAGTCCTCCTTACATCAGATGTCCCAAGAGAAGAAGCCCCCCTTACATCCGGTGTCCCCAGTGGAGAAGCCCCCTCTTACATCCGGTGTCCCCAGTGGAGAAGCCCCCCTTACATCAGGTGTCCCCAGTGGAGAAGCCCCCATCAGGTATCCCCAGTGGAGAAGCCCCCCTTACATCCGGTGTCCCCAGTGGAGAAGCCCCCCTTACATCTGGTGTCCCCAGTGGAGAAGCCCCCCCTTACATCAGGTGTCCCCAGTGGAGAAGCCCCCCTTACATCAGGTGTCCCCAATGGAGAAGCCCCCCTTACATCAGGTGTCCCCAGTGGAGAAGCCCCCCTTACATCCTGTGTCCCCAGTGGAGAAGCCCCCCCTTACATCAGGTGTCCCCAGTGGAGAAGCCCCCCTTACATCTGGTGTCCCCAGTGGAGAAGCCCCCCCTTACATCAGGTGTCCTGAGTGGAGAAGCCCCCATCAGGTGTCCCCAGTGGAGAAGCCCCCCCTTACATCCGGTGTCCCCAGTGGAAAAGCCCCCCCTTACTTTCAGTGTCCCCAGTGGAGAAGCCCCCCCTTACATCACGTGTCCCCAGTGGAGAAGCCCCCATCAGGTATCCCCAGTGGAGAAGCCCCCATCAGGTGTCCCCAATGGAGAAGGCCCCCTTACATCCGGTGTCCCCAATGGAGAAGCCCCCCCTTACATCCGGTGTCCCCAGTGGCGAAGCCCCCCCTTACATCAGGTGTCCCCAGTGGAGAAGCCCCCTCCTACATCCAGGGTCCCCAGTGGAGAAGCCCCCCCTTACATCAGGTGTCCCCAGTGGAGAAGCCCCCCTTACATCTGGTGTCCCCAGTGGAGAAGTCCCCCTCCCCCAGCAGCGGAGACTCTCTAACAGGCAGCGTGGAACAATAGGCAGAGCCAGCCGGGTGGCTGCCAATAGAAATTGAGCCGGATGGGAGGCTGCCCACCCTCCGCCCCGCGGCCTTTCCCACAACATGGCACAGACTGTCAGACCAGCAGTGGAGCTGGGGGTGGGCAGCACCGCAGCTCAATTTCTATTGGCAGCTACAAGGTGTTCTGGTCTTCTGCAAAATGGCGCCACCCCTGCACCACTGCCGCCCGAGGCCTGGCCTCGGTGGCCTTGTGGGAAATCTGGCCCTGTTTACAGCGCTCACGTGACCCGTAGAGTTGCCACATCATCCCCTTAATCCAGGGCATATATTAATTACACAGGTTCTGGGGCTGATTTAATGCAGATAACGCACCAAGTGAGTTTAATTACCACCTTAATCAGCCACAGAACCTGTGTAATTAATGTGTGTCCTGGATTAAAGGGATGATGTGGCAACCCTAGTGACCCGCTGGAGATCTTCTCCTCCCCTGCCGGCTGAGGTCAGCGGCCCCTCCATCTGCAGTGCTCCGAACGGGCTGACACCAGCGGGGATCTCGGCCTTCCTCTGCAGTATTCAGAGCGGGGAAAAAGAGCTCTGGCGGGTCACGTGAGTGCCCAGCGGTGCTGTAAATAAGGTATTTTCCACATTAAAGGAGACACACTGCACATTATATAATCTTTTTACAGAACAGATTACATAATTTTACAAGGACTTTAACCAAGGTTTTGGGATTACAGAATGTCTTAATGCTGACTCCTGAGCTGACAGGGGGATAGAAGACAGGGGACACAGGAACTTTTTTTGTACATACCTTAAAAAAATAAGACATCCCCTGAAAATAAGCCCTAATGTGTATTTTCTAGCCAAAATGAATATAAGATCCAGTCTTATTTTGGGGAAACACGGTAGTAGTAACAGTATTAATACAGCACATGTGGAAGCTTGTTCATCTGATGGCTAATGCAGCACAGACACAAATGCAGCTTGCAATTAGAGATGTGCTCAAATGACCTTTGAAATCTGAACTCATCTCTAACTCAAACTCTGTACTCCCGTTTTTTTGTACTTCAGTGAGCTGCAGGCCGGAGTATGCAGTCTGGGTTAGAGATGCGTATAGAGGACCCCCAAGCTCATCTATACTTGCAATGAGACAGACGGTGTACTCACATATCATTAGCTCATGCAGCTTATTCAGCACAGACACAAAAACAACTCTCAGTTGAATACGTAGTAAATTCACATGCCAATTAGCTGTTTGGCAACTATTCAACATAATTATATTAGAGATATGGCCGTTGTATCTGGCAAGAATAACATACACACTACAGGCATCTATGGAATCTTCAGCTGAATAACCAGCTTGTCCAAATACTGTTTATCTATTCAGCCGCTCTTCTAATGTGTCTTCATCTAGAAATCATCCACTTTTCCACTGCAGCATGATGCAGAAAACAGCAGCAAACAGTACAATTCACATGTTCAGCTGCAGACACTCCACCCTCCCTACCCCTACCCTCACTCCACCCAATCTCTTCCCTCCTTCCCCTACTTTATCTCTACTTTTCTTTGTCCCGGTTCTTTTTGCATACTAGACAATAAAGTTCACGACAGGATTTGGTGCTCTCGAAAAGCTTTATTACAACAGAAATGAACAAATAGTATGTCATAGAGTGTGTTAACACATTGATAAGTCGCTTACAGGTTTATCATTATTACATGATTACATTTTATGCATGTACTACTGTTGAAAAACGTATTGTACCAATCATCCTGTCTTCAATAAAAACTTATTAAACAAAAAAATTCACTTGTTCAGCTCAGCATGTATTTAGAGATGAAACAGTGCCTGCATTATTGTTCAGATCAGTGCCTCACCATGTCTTGAAAATCTAAACATTTTTGAAACATGCATAGAGGTAATATGGATTTGTTTTCTTTCTACGCTATTGAACATATTGATGGTTCTGTATATGGGGGAGATTTAGGCCATTGCTCACTTCAGTGTAAAGCTATTTAGATCTTTAAATTTAATACCAGAATGCTTCTATGTCTTAACTTCAGGTGGAATATCGATCCCCATATCTAATTTTGCTATGTGTCTCATATTTTCTCTTTGCTCATATGCAATATTGCAATATTGTCTGTATATACTGTAGTGTTGATTTTTTTTTTCCAAAAAAGGTTTTTATTAAACAATATACATATTCAATATAACATTGCGTTTTCAAGAAATACATGTAAAATACAAGGATACATCTGGGATACAGAACAGACTCTAAACACAACATTAGATTAAAAGCTCCTGTTAAGAAAAAGTTGTCGATTCCCATGTATCAGTGGAGGTGATACTTAAACATAAGCTGTTCTATAACATTTCTAAGAAGATTAAGGCACTATTCATACACAAGTTTCCACAGCTTGTAACCAACGGTCCCAAATTTTGTTGTATTTGGATGGGCATCCTCTGTTAATATACAGGAATTTTTTATACGGTAATGTATTGTTTATTTCTATCATCCAATCATTAAAGCGGGGAGGTAACTGTCTCATCCATTGTCTGGCTATGATTTTCCTAGCCAAAATTAATGTTTCATGTAAGAAAACCTTGTGAATTTAAGTTATGAGTCAGGGAATATTCCCAGCAGTTGATGTTTTTAAGTATTTGTGTTTTGGGATCACATTGGTAATTGGGTTCAGTGATGACCATTATCCTTAATTGCCTATCTTAGCGGGTGGGCTAAGAGGGGTCTGTAATGAGGGAAGGGCTTTACTGAGGGAGGGGGGTCTGTATTGCAAGGGTAGGCTAAGAGAGGTCTGTAATGAGGGAGGAGGGGCTGTACTGAGGGAGGGGCAGATTGTACTAAGGGAAGGGGATTTTTAATGTGAGGGTGGGCTAGGATGGGCTCTGGACTGAGAGGGTGGTCTGCATTGAGGGAGGGAGTCTGTATTGCAAGGGTGAGCTAGGAGAGAGTCTGTAATAAAGTGTGTCTGTATTGAGGGAGGGTTCCATATAGTGGTGGGAGAGGGGTCTGTACTGTTTTGTACTAAGAGGAAATTTAAGGCTGTGGAGGGAAAACGGGGGGTGGAGATGGGGCTGCTGTGGGAGATCTATACTTTATGGGATATGGACTTGGATGGGGGAGTGGATTTACATTGGGAAGATAGGGTCATTTTGGGTTGTATTCTGTACCTTGCACTCTCTGTGTCACATACTCCTGGGTCCTGTACTCTCTTTGTTAAATAATACTAAACCCTGCACTCTCTGTGCTACATTCTTCTGAGCCCTGTGCATTACACAATAATTGGCCCTGCACTCTCTGTGTTACACACTCCTTAGCCCTGCTCTTTTTGCGTTATACTTTGTGTTACACACTCCAGAGCCATGAACACCCTGTGATATGCACTCCTGACCCCAGTCTCTCTCTGCATTGCCTACTCCTGACCCCTGTGCTCTGTGTGATATGCACTCCTGACTCCTGCATTCTTTGCATTACACACTCCTGAGCCCTATACTATCAACACTATGTTATACATTCTATTCCTCTGACCACTGCTTTCTATACACTGCACTCTAAGTACATTATTTGCTCCTAAAGGTAAGCTGTGTAAAGAAAAGCATAATAATGGAATAGTTTAATTTTTTTATTTGATTAGGCCTAGGTTTGTGTCAGCAATCAAAGCACATCTGCCCCTAAAAGGACTATTGCATATGTGTGCTGTGTATAAAGCAAGTAGGATCAAGTCTTATATAACTGTGCCCCTTTGGGTCATTCCCAATCTGGCCACATCCAGCATTCAGCGTGGTGCTTCATTACTGTGATTCATTTCTTTAGGGCGGGGGTGTTAAAAAACGATTTGCCCAAAGTGGAAGATATGCTTAGTACGCCACTGAGCGTCTATATGATTTTTATCCTGTATTCACCATGAAGAAATTAACTTCAAAAGTGGTTGATTTTTGTGGCTTACCACAATAAATACTTTGGCATCGTAATACTGATAGTGACATTAGAGCATGTAGAGCTTACCCTCAAAGGAGCTACCAATGTTTGGTGTGCAATAGTGTGCAGAGGGTATGGCCAGTGACCTCTCTCCAACACAAAGAATGATGACTCCTGCTCTCTGTCTGGGGCTCAGCGATGCCAGCTGCTATGACGCCTCCCCTTGACCAGGTGGTGACGCCAGATGGGACAGTGGCATTTTCCACAGACCAGTAACTCTGCCTCTCTGCATCCCGGACCCTGCAGAACATCCTCCTGTCAGCAGCATAGCATGTGCTCTACAATGTCCTCCCAATGACAGACCCGAGACCAGGAAGTGTCCTTCCTTTTCCTCCTCTCCAGTGCTCTGGTAGTGCTGGGATCTGTAGTTTCAAAACACTCTGCAGCACTAAATACAGTCTCCCAGGGGACTATATTGCCCACAAGTCCTTGCTTCTCCCACCAGGCCTGGTTCTTTTCCAGGCTGCGCAGCCTTGGTCCTTTCCCAGGTGGTGGGTGGGGCTTTCTTCTTCTCTCTCTGTGGCTGCATACAGTCCTGGAAATGCTCAAGCATTTGTGACACTGTTAGTGAAAGTCTGGTCTGTGCAGCTGTAGTCCAAAGTGTGCTTCTGACAGAGACTACAAGTACAATTTCTGAAATAACAAAACTTGACATGACATCATAATATTGACAGGAACAGTGCAATAATAACTGTGATTTTATAATATATGATAAAGCTGTCACCTCATAAAGTGACTGACATTGCATACTATTTATAACATCAAAATAGCTACTACACCATCTTAAAAAAAAACCTATGACATCTTAATACCCATTATAGCATAAGTAATTCATTATTAACAAAATTCAATGTGTCCAAAGATGGCTAAATTTAGGGGAGCTTTTTGCATAGTTGCCAACATTGTAAAAAAAATTATAGGGACACTTTTTGGCTGTAGGCGGAGTCTTATTATAATTAGGGGGCGGGCATGCATTTGTAGGCATGACATAACAAAAAAGAAAAATGTGGCGTGCTGCGACAAAACATGGGCGTAGTTTCCGTGAAATAGTGGGTGTGGCTTATATGGGCGTGGTTTAAATGGGGGTGTGGTTAGAGTCTAAGATGAATGAGAGATGGAGAAAGAAAGGGGAAAAGAGGGAGGGAGGGAGAGAGAAAAAAGAAAAGAAGGAGGGAAGGAGAGAGAAGGAAGGAAACAAGGAGAGAAGGAGAGAGAAGGAAGGAAAGAGGGATGGAGAGACAGCAAGGCCCAGATCCTAAACCACAACAGAAATGTGTATTCCAGAGTTTAAAAAATCAGCAGATAAAGATACTCCAAACACCTGGTGTTAGGACTTCAATCATCCCAGCACCATGGTTGTTGTGGTGTCAGGATGATTGAAGCGCATTATTACTATTATTACATTGTAATATAGAATTAAATCATTCAACTCACCATGATCCAGAATCAGTTTGACCCATGAGCGTGTCACCTTCAACGTCGCCTGTCACCAGATGCCATTAGGTGCCCCCAGCAGAGTCCGTCCTTGCATCAGGTGTCCCCAGCAGAGTCTGTCCTTACATCAGGTGCCCCCAGCAGAGTCCCTAATTACATCAGGTGTCCCCAGCGGAGCCCCCTTACATCAGATGTCCCCAGTGGAGCCTTCCTTAACTCAGATGTCCCCAGTGGAGCCCCCCTTACATCAGATGTCCCCAGCGGTGCCCCTCCTTACAACAGATGTCCCCAGCGGTGCCCCTCCTTACATCAGGTGTCCCCAGCGGTGCCACTCCTTACATCAGATGTCCCCAGCAGAGCCCCTCCTTACATCAGATGTCCCCAGCAGTCCCCCCTTACATCAGGTGTTCCCAGTGGTGCTCTTCCTTACATCAGATGTCCCCAGCGGAGCCCCCCTTACATCAGATGTCCTCAGCGGAGCCCCCCTTACATCAGATGTCAGTAGCGGAGCCCCTCCTTACATCAGCGGTGCCCCTCCTAACGTCAAATGTCCCCAGCGGAGCCCCCCTTACATCAGATGTCGCCAGCGCTGCCTCTACTTACATCAGATGTCCCCAGCGGTGCCCCTCCTTACATCAGATGTCCCCAGCGGAGCCCCCCTTAAATCAGATGTCCCCAGCAGAGCCCATCCTTACATCAGATGTCCCCAGCGGAGCTCCCCTTAAATCACATGTCCCCAGTGGTGCCCCTCCTTACATCAGGTATCCCCAGCAGAGCCCCCCTTGCATTAGATGTCCCCAGCTGTGCCCCTCCTTACATCAGGTGTCCCCAGCGGAGCCCCCTTACATCAGATTTCCCCAGTGTTGGCCCTCCTTACATCAGGTGTCCCCAGCGGAGCCCCTCCTTACATCAGATGTCCCTAGCGGAGCCCCTCCTTACATCAGATGTCCCCAGCGGAGCCCCTCCTTACATCAGATGTCCACAGTGGAGCCCCTCCTTACATCAGGTCTCCCCAGCGGAGCCCCCCCTTACATCAGATGTCCCCAGCGGTGCCCCTCCTTAAATCAGGTGTCCCTAGCGGAGCCCCCCTTACATCAGATGTCCCCAGCGGTGCCCCTCCTTACAACAGATGTCCCCAGCGGTGCCCCTCCTTACATTAGGTGTCACCAGCGGAGCCCCCCTTAGATCAAATATCCCCAGCGGTTCCCCTCCTTATATCAGGTGCCCCAGCGGAGCCCCACTTACATCAAATATCCCCAGCGGTGCCCCCCTTACATCAGGTGCCCCAGCGGAGCCCCCCTATACATCAGATGTCCACAGCGGAGCCCCGCCTTACATCAGATGTCCCCAGCGGAGCACCCCCATACATCCGATGTCCCCAGCGGTGCCCCTCCTTGCATCAGATGTCCTCAGCGGAGCCCGCCTTACATCAGATGTCCCCAACGGTGCCCCTCCTTACATCAGATGTCTTCAGCGGTGCCCCCCCTTACATCAGGTGTCCCCAGCAAAGCCCCCCCTTACATCAGATGTCCCCAGCGGTGCCCCTCCTTACATCAGGTATCTCCAGCAGAGCCCCCCTTACATAAGATGTCCCCGGCGGTGCCCTTCCTTACATCTGATGTCCCCAGCGGAGCCCCCCTTACATCAGGTGTCCCCAGCGGAGCCCCCCTTACATCAGGTGTCACCAGCGGTGCCCCTCCTTACATCAGATGTCCCCAGCGGAGCACCCCTTCACATCAGATGTCCCCAGTGTTGCTCCACCTTACATCAGATGTCCCCAGCGGAGTCCCCCCTTACATCAGATGTCCCCAGCGGAGCACCCCCTTACATCCGATGTCCCCAGCGGTGCCCCTCCTTGCATCAGATGTCCCCAGCGGAGCCCCCCTTACATCAGATGTCCCCAACGGTGCCCCTCCTTACATCAGATGTCTTCAGCGGTGCCCCCCCTTACATCAGGTGTCCCCAGCAAAGCCCCCCCTTACATCAGATGTCCCCAGCGGTGCCCCTCCTTACATCAGGTATCCCCAGCGGAGCCCCCCCCTTACATAAGATGTCCCCGGCGGTGCCCTTCCTTACATCAGATGTCCCCAGCGGAGCCCCCCTTACATCAGGTTTCCCCAGCGGAGCCCCCCCTTACATCAGGTGTCACCAGTGGTGCCCCTCCTTACATCAGATGTCCCCAGCGGAGCACCCCCTCACATCAGATGTCCCCAGTGTTGCTCCACCTTACATCAGGTGTCCCCAGCGGAGTCCCCTCTTATATCAGATGTCCCCAGCGGTGCCCCTCCTTACATCAGATGTCCCCAGCGGTGCCCCTCCTTACATCAGGTGTCCTAGTAGCAGAGCCCCTCCTTACATCAGATGTCCCCAGCGGAGCCCCCCTTACATCAGATGTCCCCAGCGGTGCCCCTCCTTACATCAGATGTCCCCAGCGAAGCCCCCCTTACATCAGATGTCCCCAGCGGAGCCACTCCTTGCATCAGATGTCCCCAGCAGAGCCCCCTTTACATCAGATGTCCCCAGCGGTGCCCCTCCTTACATCAGATGTCTTCAGCGGTGCCTCCCCTTACATCAGGTGTCCCCAGCAGAGCCCCCTTTACATCAGATATCCCCAGCGGTGCCCTTACTTACATCAGGTACCCCCAGCAGAGCCCCCCCTACATAAGATGTCCCCGGCGGTGCCCCTCCTTACATCAGATGTACCCAGCGGAGCCCCCCTTACATCAGGTGTCCCCAGCGGAGCCCCCCTTACATCAGGTGTCACCAGCGGTGCCCCTCCTTACATATCAGATGTCCCCAGCGGTGTCCCTCCTTACATCAGATGTCTTCAGCGGTGCCCCCCCTTACATCAGGTGTCCCCAGCAGAGTCCCCTTACATCAGATGTCCCCAGCGGAGCCCCCCTTACATAAGATGTCCCTGGCGGTGCCCCTCCTTACATCAGATGTCCCCAGCGGAGCCCCCCCTTACATAAGATGTCCCTGGCGGTGCCCCTCCTTACATCAGATGTCACCAGCGGAGCCCCCCTTACATCAGGTGTCTCCAGCGGTGCCCCTCCTTACATATCAGATATCCCCAGGGGAGCACCCCCTTACATCAGATGTTCCCTTCGGAGCCCCCCCTCACATCAGATGTCCCCAGGGTTGCCCCTCCTTACATCAGGTATCCCCAGCGGAGTCCCCACTTATATCAGATGTCCCTAGCGGTGCCCCTCCTTACATCAGATGGCCCCAGCGGTGCCCCTCCTTACATCAGATGTCCCCAGCGGTGCCCCTCCTTACATCAGGTGTCCTAGTAGCGGAGCCCCTCCTTAAATCAGATGTCCCCAGCGGAGACCCCCTTACATCAGATGTCCCCAGTGGAGCCCCCCCTTACATCAGATGTCCCCAGTGGTGCCCCTCCTTACATCAGATGTCCCCAGCGAAGCCCCCCTTACATCAGATGTCCCCAGCGGAGCCCCTCCTTACATTAAATGTCCCCAGCGGTGCCCCTTCTTACCTCAGATGTCCCCAACGGTGCCCCTCCTTACATCAGATATCCCCAGCTGAGCCCCTTCTTACATCAGATGTCCACAGCAGTGCCCCTCCTTACATCAGGTGTCTCCAGCGGAGCACCCCCTTACATCAGATGTCCCCAGCGGTGCCCCTTCTTACATCAGGGGTCCACAGCAGTGCCCCTCCTTTAATCAGGTGTCGCCAGTGGTGCCCCTCCTTACATCAGATGTCCCCAGTGGAGCCCCCCTTACATCAGATGTCCCAGGAGGAGCCCCCCCTTACATCAGATGTCCCCAGCGTTGCCTCTCCTTACATTAGGTGTCCCCAGCGGAGCCCCCTCTTACATCAGATGTCCCCAGCGGTGCCCCTCCTTACATCAGATGTCCCCAGTGGTGCAACTCCTTACATCAGATGTCCCCAGCGGTGCCCCTCCTTACATCAGGTGTCCCCAGCGGATTCCCTCCTTACATTAGATGTCCCCAGCGGTGCCCCTTCTTACATCAGGTGTCCCCAGCAGAGCCCCTTCTTACATCACATGTCCCCAGCGGATCCCATACTTACATCAGATGACCCCAGTGGAGCCACTCCTTACATCAGATGTCCCCAGCGGAGCCCCTCCTTACATCAGATGTCCCCAGCGGAGCCTCCCTTACATCAGATGTCCCCAGTGATGCCCCTCCTTACATCAGATGTACCCAGAGGAGCCCCCTTACATCACATGTCCCCAGCGGTGCCCCTCCTTACATCAGATGTCCCCAGCGGAGCCCCCTTACATCAGATCTCCCAAGCAGTGCCCCTCCTTACTTCAAGTGTCCCCAGCGGAGCCCCCCCTTACATCAGATGTCCCCAGCGTTGCCCCTCCTTACATTAGGTGTCCCCAGCGGAGCCCCCTCTTACACCAGATGTCCCCAGCGGTGCCCCTCCTTACATCAGATGTCCCCAGCGGTGCCACTCCTTACATTAGATGTCCCCATCGGTGCCCTCCTTTCATCAGGTGTCCCCAGTGGAGTCCCTCCTTACATTAGATGTCCCCAGCGGTGCCCCTTCTTACATCAGGTGTCCCCAGCGAAGCCCCTTCTTACAGCACATGTCCCCAGCGGAGCCCATACTTACATCAGATGTCCCTAGTGGAGCCACTATTTACATCAGATGTCCCCAGCGGAGCCCCTCCTTACATCAGATGTCCCCAGCGGTGCCACTCCTTACATCAGATGTCCCCAGCAGAGCCCCCCTTACATCAGATGTCCCCAGAGATGCCCCTCCTTACATCAGATGTACCCAGAGGAGCCCCTCCTTACATCAGATGTCCCCAGTGGTGCCACTCCTTACATCAGATGTCCCCAGCGGAGCCCCCCTTACATCAGATGTCCCCAGCGGTGCCCCTCCTTACATCAGATGTCCCCAGCGGAGCTCCCCTTACATCAGATGTCCCAAGCCGTTCCCCTCCTTACATCAGATGTCCCCAGCAGAGCCCCCTTACATCAGATGTCCCAAGCAGTGCCCCTCCTTACTTCAAGTGTCCCCAGCGGAGCCCCCCCTTACATCAGATGTCCCCAGCGTTGCCCCTCCTTACATTAGGTGTCCCCAGCGGAGCCCCCTCTTACATCAGATGTCCCCAGCGGTGCCCCTCCTTACATCAAATGTCCCCAGCGGTGCCACTCCTTACATTAGATGTCCCCATCGGTGCCCTCCTTTCATCAGGTGTCCCCAGTGGAGTCCCTCCTTACATTAGATGTCCCCAGCGGTGCCCCTTCTTACATCAGGTGTCCCCAGCGGAGCCCCTTCTTACATCACATGTCCCCAGCGGAGCCCATACTTACATCAGATGTCCCTAGTGGAGCCACTCCTTACATCAGATGTCCCCAGCGGAGCCCCTCCTTACATCAGATGTCCCCAGCGGTGCCACTCCTTACATCAGATGTCCCCAGCAGAGCCCCCTTACATCAGATGTCCCAAGCAGTGCCCCTCCTTACTTCAAGTGTCCCCAGCGGAGCCCCCCCTTACATCAGATGTCCCCAGCGTTGCCCCTCCTTACATTAGGTGTCCCCAGCGGAGCCCCCTCTTACATCAGATGTCCCCAGCGGTGCCCCTCCTTACATCAAATGTCCCCAGCGGTGCCACTCCTTACATTAGATGTCCCCATCGGTGCCCTCCTTTCATCAGGTGTCCCCAGTGGAGTCCCTCCTTACATTAGATGTCCCCAGCGGTGCCCCTTCTTACATCAGGTGTCCCCAGCGGAGCCCCTTCTTACATCACATGTCCCCAGCGGAGCCCATACTTACATCAGATGTCCCTAGTGGAGCCACTCCTTACATCAGATGTCCCCAGCGGAGCCCCTCCTTACATCAGATGTCCCCAGCGGTGCCACTCCTTACATCAGATGTCCCCAGCAGAGCCCCCCTTACATCAGTTTCCCCAGAGATGCCCCTCCTTACATCAGATGTACCCAGAGGAGCCCCCTTACATCAGATGTCCCCAGCGGTGCCCCTCCTTACATCAGATGTCCCCAGCGGAGCCCCCCTTACATCAGATGTCCCAAGCCATTCCCCTCCTTACATCAGATGTCTCCAGTGGAGCCCCCCTTACATCAGATGTCCCAAGCAGTGCTCCTCCTTACTTCAAGTGTCCCCAGTGGAGCCCCTCCTTACATCAGATGTCCCCAGCAGAGCCCCTCCTTACATCAGGTGTCCCCAGCGGAGCCCCCCTTACATCAGATGTCCCCAGCGGTGCCCTTCCTTATGTCAGGTGTCCCCAGCGGAACCCCCTTTACATCAGATATCCCCAGCGGTGCCCCTCCTTACATCAGGTGTCCCCAGCGGAGGCCCCCCTTACATCAGATGTCCCCAGTGGTGCCCCTCCTTACATTATATGTCTCCAGCGGAGCCCCCCTTACATCAGGTGTCCCCAGCGGTGCCCCCCTTACATCAGATGTCCCTAGCGGTGCCCCTCCTTACATCAGATGTCCCCAGCGGAGCCCCCCTTACATCAGATGTCCCCAGCAGTGCCCCTCCTTACATCAGATGTCCCCAGCGGAGCCCCTCCTTACATCAAATGTCCCCAGCAGAGCCCCCTTACATCAGATGTCCCCAGCGGTGCCCCTCCTTACATCAGAATTCCCCAGCGGTGCCCCTCCTTACATCAGGTGTCCCCAGCGGAGCCACCCCTACATCAGATGTCCCCAGCGGTGCTCCTCCTTACATCAGGTGTCCCCAGCGGAGCCCCCCTTACATCAGATGTCCCCAGCGGTGCCTCTCCTTACATCAGGTGTCCCCAGCGGAGCCCCCTTACATCAGATGTCCCCAGCAGTGCCCGTCCTTACGTCAGGTGTCCCCAGCGGAGTCCCTCCTTACATCAGATGTCCCCCAGCGGAGCCCCTCCTTACATCAGGTGTCCCCAGCGGAGCCCCCCTTACATCAGATGTCCCTAGCAGTGCCCCTCCATACATCAGGTGTCCCCAGCAGAGCCCCCCTTACATCAGATGTCCCCAGCGGTGCCCCTCCTTATCTCAGGTGTCCCCAGCAGAGCCCCCTTACATCAGATATCCCCAGTGGTGCCCCTCCTTACTTCAGGTGTCCCCAGCGGAACCCCTCCTTACATCAGATGTCCCCCAGCGGAGCCCCTCCTTACATCAGGTGTCCCCAGTGGAGCCCCCCTTACATCAGATATCAGATGTCCCTAGCAGTGCCCCTCCTTACATCTGGTGTCCCCAGCGGAGCCTCCCCTTACATCAGATGTCCCCAGCAGTGCCCCTCCTTACGTCAGGTGTCCCCAGCGGAGCCCCCCTTACATCAGATATCCCCAGCGGTGCCCCTCCTTACATCAGGTGTCCCCAGCGGAGCCCCCCTTACATCAGATGTCCCTAGTGGTGCCCCTCCTTACATCAGATGTCTCCAGTGGAGCCCCCCCTTACATCAGGTGTCCCCAGCGGTGCCCTTTCTTACATCAGATGTCCCCAGCGGAGCCCCACTTACATCAGATGTCCCCAGCGGTGCCCCCCCTTACATCAGATGTCCCCAGCGGTGCCCCTCTCTACGTCAGATGTCCCCAACTGAGCCCCCTTACATCAGATGTCCCCAGCAGTGCCCCCCTTACATCAGGTGTCCCCAGCGGTGCCCCTCCTTACATCAGGTGTCCCCAGCGGTGCCTCTCCTTACATCAGGTGTCCCCAGCGGAGCCCCCCCTTACATCAGATGTCCCCATCGGTTCCCCTTCTTACATCAAATGTCCCCAGCAGAGCCCCCCTTACATCAGATGTCCCCAGCGGTGCCCTTCCCTACATCAGGTGTCCCCAGCAGTGCCCCTCCTTACATCAGGTGTCCCCAGTGGTGCCCCCTCCTTACATCAGATGTCCCCAGCGGTACCCCTCCTTACATCAGGTGTCCTAGTAGTGGTGCCCCTCCTTACATCAGAGTCTAAATCCCAGGAATGACCCAGGAAATTCGGGCGGTAAGTATATGTTTTGGAAGATCAAGAGTATGGTTAAGCATGAGCCAGTTACAATTTTCCCTGATGCCTATGCTGAGTAAATTCTTCCCTTCCAAGGCATGTGTGAATCTGACTAGTGATGGCGAGAAATGTCTTAAACCACTTTCCCACTGAGGCAGTTTTCAGGCGTTTTAGCACTAGAAATAACGCCTGTAAAGCGCTTGAAAACTGCCTCCCATGCCGCCTGAATGTTAGAAAAAGCCCTGCAAACAGCATCTTTTGGGGCCGTTTGGGAGCGCTGTTTACAGTGCTCCCAAAACACCCCTGCCCATTGCAATGAATGAGCAGAGATTCGAAGCACCTGAAAAGCTCTTCCGAAAGCGCTGCAACACGTCTTTAACCCCTTCTTCGGCCGCTAGCGGGGGTTAAAAGCGCCCTGCTAGCAGCCAAAAAGCACCGATTAAACAGCCATAAAACGCCGCTAAAACAATCGGCGCTTTACCGCTAACGCACAGGTGGCCCCAGTGTGAACTGATATTTTTGTTATAGCTGGCTTTTTGTATTAGTAGACCCAGTTAGGCTCAGTTCAAACCTGCCCACAGTGTTCAGGCTGGTTGAGGGTGCAGCAATAGCATCTGTTCTCACACCAACAACCACCCGCAGCCAAATCGCACTGCTCTTGTGAGACGCACAGGGTTGCCATTCAGAATTAATGAAACCCCACGCACGTCAGCCCGCAGCGCGTTCGCATAGTCAAAAAGACCATGTGGTTTTCTTGCTGCCTCGTTTTTAAAAAGGTGAATGTGCCTTTTTCCTGTGGGAAACGCAGGCACAGCAGCCCATTCAAATGAGCAAAAGGGTTCTCATATAAGCTACAATAAGGACTGGGTCGGACTTGGTGCACTTCAACAATTCCTTATTGAAATACCGAACTACTAAGTGTGTAGGGTGAGTTCTCTGTATGTTTGTCAGGCTTGAAGTATAACTGGGAAAACTTTTTTTTTCTAGTTCAGGATAGAGTAGAGAGGGATTAGAACACCTATAAAGTCCAAATAGAAACTGTTCTCGACAATGTGATGATGGGTGCGCCAAGTGATTGCCACGAATGGTGCCATGCCAGGACCGAAAGTCCTCCAAAAAGGATTGCTGGCACCTGTAGTTCACTTGTTACAAGATTGTGTCACAAAAATATTTTTCTATTTGTGTGGACTTTTTATTGCCCTGCTTGTGTTTAGGCATACAGCATATATCACTGTATGGTGTTAACACATGTGTTATATGTATAACAATTTAAAGTGAATCAGTCATATATCATGATATAACATTTTAAAGGGACAGGACATATGTATGGTTTTGCATTAAATTAAATTAGCAATTAGATTTATATAGTGCTCATTACATCAACTTTTTTGGGGAAAAAATAACAAAAAATGTAAAAAAAAAAAAATCCACTGCTGCACTGACCTATCTCAGCAGATTAAATACTTTTACTTTATGATTAATATAACAAGTACTTTCTCTTCACTTTCACATTTTTCATAGCACCATTTATTTGACCAGTTTAATATATTTAATGATAGTTACCCTTTAAAAATATATATAATGATGTCAATGTTTAAAAAAGGAATACTATTTTGCTACTGCAGTACTACAGTACTGTGCTGTATGAAATGCTGTATGACCACTGGGTGGCAGTAGCTACTTACATGTGAGACTTGCATAACCTACATATTCTGTTTTCATGAGTATACACTGTACTATGCATTAACTCCAAAGCCTCAGATTTATTCTGCCAGATAGAGAGATAATATGACTTGCCCAAAATGGGATATGTCAAGGAACTCAATAGGTTAAAACAAGCTTGTGGCTGTGTAGAGCAATCCAATCATTTCAACCAACTCATTAGGTGGTATCCTATTTTATAAATATAAGATATATGAAAATGTTTGTTAATTTAAAAATTATTTTTGAACATGATAAATTAAATTTTGCTGCTACTATCAATTTTAAAGATTCCTATTACCTCTGTTTTTTTACCTTTTTTGATATTTTTAGTTGTCTTCCAATACCTACTTGAAGGCTAACAAGTCTTTTTTTTTTTAGTTTTGGACAACATGACAAAGGGAACAAATTATCAGGTTTTACCAACACATTTCTACCCGTGACCACAGTAAGTGGTATTTTCACTCAATTTTTGTCCCTGTGACACTTGTACAGGAAAAGAGGGGATGTGGATATCTCCATAAATTTAAGACACAGAAGTGTGGCAAATAATTTTGCGCTACCTACAATAATAAGCAGCTGACACACCAAATTAGATAAATGGCAAAAAGGAAAACAAAAACAAAAAGTGTAGCGCTATAAAATAGTGGGCTATGAGCCCAAATGGCACCAGAAGGCTTCAAACAGTGAATGGGAATAAAAATGTTGTTAGCATTCATAGAAAGTGACAATGTTGATGACAACACAGATAGTAGTGCAAAAGCTCAATCTGTATATAACACACATAGAAAGTGGCAATATTGTTGACAACACAGGCAGTAGTGCAAAAATTCAGTGTATATACAGTCCCAGTCTGGGTGCAGTGTATTGCTGTCTCCCAGGGGCACGCTGGATTATTTGTATCCTGAATATGCAGCGATGGGATTGTATTGAGCCTTCAGCATTGCTGATACTAAATCCAGGATCTAAGTGATGCATCCGGTGTTGGCCCTCCTCCCTCTAATGGCTGCTCCCTTAATTAGGAATATTGTTTACATGCCCCTGCTGAGATATTTAGCTATATCTAATATACTTTCTTACTGCTGATTGAACTTTCTCATGCTACCGTGACTTGCATGATTTTGCATTCCAATTTAAGATAGAGACATATTCCCTTCTCTGTCTCATCTGTGAACCTTGGCCGTGTCCTGAGGAAGCCTAACGGTGAAACGCGTAGACATACAAGGGCTCACTGCACAATAATCATAGATGCTATATATTACAATTGTCATTGTTTTTTAGATATTTGTATTTTTCAATAAATTTATATTTTTTATACTGCTATATTTTCTCCACTGTTTCTTAGCCTAAAAAGTCAGCCTCCCTGGTAATACTCAGTACTACCTTATTTTGTATCCTCTATATATTTAGAGTTATCAAACTCAACAGCAAGAAACTCCAATGTGGGAAAACGTGTCTGTATATATATAGTTCCAGTCTATATATTTAGAGTTATCAAATCAACAGCAAGAAACTCCAATGAGGGAAAACGTGTCTGTCCATATATTGGATTATGTGACTGTGAAGAAACCACCACCGTGAGAAGAGGAGGCTTACCGGAATTTTTGAACACGCCAGAACGTATGTTCTGCATGTCAAACAGGCTTGTATTGTGGTGGATAAACTCTGGAGCTGTCGATTTCCTAGACCGGAGATTCTCTATTCGCAAACCAATAGGAACGCATGGAAAGTAACCTCTCATATAGAACGATGCTCAGAAATCCACAGATGTATGCTTTATCTCTAACAGAGAAGACCTGTTTCCTTCCCAGGCTTCAGACATCTACTATACAACTACTATCTGTGTTGTCATCAACATTGTCACTTTCTATGAATGCTAACAACATTTTTATTCCCATTCACTGTTTGAAGCCTTCTGGTGCCATTTGGGCTCATAGCCCACTATTTTATAGCGCTACACTTTTTGTTTTTGTTTTACAGATAGAAATATAAATATTTTCAGTTTATACCCTTCCTCACTCTACTAAAATGTGTTTTTTGGTCTTTTACTGTGTCTGCATTTAAGAGATTTCCCATTACTTCATCCATGACTTCCTGTCCAGACTGTCCAGACAGCAAGTGAGGGGAAATCTACCCCATAAGACAAGCAATATAAAATTATAGGTTGAGGTTCACTCCTTCACTTACTATCCAAAATAAAAATAAAAACATTTTGCTGGAACATTTTGCTGGAGTTAGGCTTTAAAGGGTTTGCAATTAAACTCTTCATACTTTTTCCACTCAGTGGCTTTTTCTATATGTCTGTATTGATCCAAGTGCTGGCTGGCATATGTTTCATCAATATGAATCCCTTTGTAAAGGAAGCCTGTATGTAAGAAATACTGAGGTAGATGGCCTTCTTCCAAAAATGCTAGTTTCCCTAAAGCCATATACATATAGACTCCTCCATTCATGCTACACAGTGTGGATGGATAAATCTCCTACTGAAGCTATTGTACTTTGAAAGCCCATCCCGCCGGCTGTCAGGATACCCAAACAGTGCCTGTATCTGACTGGCTCCTTTGGTTTTTCAAGGAATTTTGGGCAGGAAGCAGTTGGCAGGGCCATCCACTGAGCGAACCTTGGCAGGTTCATAAAGAACCAGCCAAAAATCTCTTTGTGTATAGCCAGCCTAAATGTCTCTCACATCAAAACTTTGAGATTGATAGTCATTGTCAATTTAGGGCTCTTTCACACGGGGGATCCGTATGTCCATTTTTCATCCTTCCGTTTTCGGATGAAAAATGGACATACATGTATCCCTATGGAGCGTCGGATGTCAGCGGCGACATGTCCGCTGACATCCGACCCGCTCTTATCCGAAAAGTGTAACGGAGGAAAACCCTACTTTTCCATCCATTTTCGGATCGGATCGGGTGACTACGGACTCTACGGTCCGTCATCATCTGATCCCCCATAGGAGAGAGCGGCGCTCTGACAGGTCCGTCGCTGCACAGTGTGCAGTGACGGACCTGTCATTTTCCTGCTCAGCGGGGATCGGCGGAGCGATCCCCGCTGAGCAAGCAGGTGTTCACGGGGCGGATCATCACTGATCCGCCCCGTGTGAAAGAGCCCTAAGTCATTGATAGATGAAAACAATCATTGAGCTGCAAATGTATTGCACAATGCAGCTGTACTAAAATAAAATTGCCACTCAGCTCACCTTATGCTTATAGTTCTATGTGATTACTGCTTCAACGGCAAACACAGACAACCTCAGAGTCTGTAGGAGAGCAGATTAAGTGTACTTTAGAAGTATGTGGTTGGTAACATCTTCTCTCTCAGTTTCCCACATAATCAGTCACATTTAGACTTCAAAAGTCAGAATGACTGCCTAGTGAATGTCAGAAAAATCTTTGTATGTAGCACCCCTCTAGATAGGTGCTAAGATTAGATAGATTTAGTGTTGGCTCACTGTATTTTGTTGAGCTGTGTTTGGATAGGTAAATTTAGTTGGCTCACTGTACCCAGTCTGGCAGTAATTGTTTGTTTGGTAAATTTAGTTTGCTCATTGTAATCGGTGCAGCTGCATTCTACTAGTTAGGTCTGCTCAGTATTCTCAGCTGCTGCCAGCCTGATAGCTCCCTCTGTCTCCAGAGAGCTTGAGAAGTTTCTGGATATAAGTGTGGAGCTATGCTGATGGCAGCAGGAATATTGATACAGCTCCAGCCAATCCCAAAGGCTACTTTCCCACTGAGACAGTTTTCAGGTGTTTTAGCACTAGAAATAGCACCTGTAAAGCGTCTGAAAACTGCCTCTCATGCCTCCCCAGTGTGAAAGCCAGAGTGCTTTCACACTGGGGCAGTGTGCTTGCGGGGCAGGAAAAAAAGTCCTGCAAGCAGTGTCTTTGGGGCGGTGTGGGAGCACTGTATACAGCGCTCCTACACCGCCCCTGCCCCATTTGAATGAATGGGCGGCGTCGCAACACAGGCCGCTAATGGCCGAAGAAGGGGTTAAAAGCACCCCGCTAGCAGCCGAAAAGTGCCACTAAAACAACGGTAAAACCCTGCTAATGGACCCGCCGCCCCAGTGTGAAAGTACCCAAAGAAGCAGGCTTTGAAGGCATGCTGGGAGACTGTATATATTCAGTGAGCACACTGGGCTCTGGGTCTTTTCCTGGAGAGGATTAGTCCACGCTGCCCTTCCTGCCCTGTCATGAGGCCTCAGGTGGGCAACCTGAGGGCCTGGGATGTTGAGACCGTGGGAGAACTGACGAAGAGGACTGTCTGCTGGGGCTCTGGCCTGGTACCACTGGAGGGTGTCGCTTGGAAGTAGGAAGGAGGCAACCAACTATACTTGTGCCTTGTAATTACAGACAATTCTGATAGATCTTAGAGACTTTGGGGCTGCTTCCACCCTACTCCCTGGTATAGAGAGAGTCAGCTGTGGGTCTAGGTAAAGGGGACACCGGCTGGTGTTCTGAAGAGCTTAGTCCATCCATTCCTCTGTAAAGGGACTCTACTCTTGTGAGTCTAAAGAAGGAGTTTACTGTTAAATACTGATGTTCCAAAGCTTAAGTTTACTGTGTGTTGCAAGCACGGACTTTACTACAGCATGTCCAGAAAAAGAATACTTAGTCCTCAAGTTGTACATAGTTCCTGTTCTTGGAGTAGCCCACTCAATTCCCTCAACTCTATCCAAGTCCTCCAAAAATAAAAACAACACCCCTAGACTGATCGTTAAAGAAATGTGTGAATGAGCCAGTCTACCTGGCTGAGGGGCAAAGCTTTTGGGGAGGACCTGGACAATATTCCTAGGGGAGAAGTGCTACCTGTATTTTTTTTTTTTCAGGCTTTCTGCAGGTGAGAGGCAGCACGAGTACCAGCACCACAAGCAAGTGCGTTACAGGACCAGCAGATTTTCAATGGAATGGGATGAACTAGAGCACTATAGGAATGTAACCTGTACTACTCTTCAGAAAGGCTCCTTGTAATTGAGATCGGTTTGAGGTCAGCTGAGGGTGTTTTTAAGATGCATTCATTAAGCTTTGACATTGATATATATGTATGAATGAAAGCAAAGCAACATGATGTATGGAAAAACCAACAATAAATGGAAATGAATACTGATCCATGTATTACACCCACATGCCGTTCCTGATTGTGGAGGGCATCTGACCTGTTGGAAATCACTTGAACAGCTACCTTTGTCACAACTAAGGTATATGAATTATTTTGTCATTGATGGTGACCATGTACAAACTGCGTACAAAAGGAAAACCACATTTGACTTAAAAGCTTTTTCCTAAATAAGTTGTCATTCTACCTTATAGTTAGTGTAGTCATTTAAACCTCCCAAATTGTCTGAACATGTTTGTTAAGAAAAATATTAGGTGACTAAGAATACAAGACTGGCAGATTCAGAAAATCTCTTATCTGCCCTTGGTATTTTGTCAAAGATGAGGTCTTTTAATGTCATGTATTTTAGACAGCTTATCACAGAAGATCTGACATAGAGCTGATGCAGGAAATCACTCTCTGTGCAAGATGTTCAAAAAGCAAATTGCAGAAGATGGCTATCTGTAAGTCATAAAGTGAGGTCTCGATATGGAAGGCAATGGGTCTTAAAAACTGTGGTTCTGTATATAAAATTGACTTATACCACATTTTATATATGTTATGCATATACATAATATTCTTTATCAAATATTCTTTGCTATTATAGCCAAAAACCAAAACATAATTACACACTAATAACACTTATAGAGGAATGAATAATCTGCCAACGTGATTATAATTGTGTTCAGGTCTGATATATTGCAGACTGGGTGCACAAATTGTTGCATAAGGTTGTGGGGGACAAAGCTGTCATGGTGCACACTGGCAAAAGCTAATTGAATTATAAACAAAAAAATACTGAACATTTTGAAAAAACACATTTTTCTTTGTTTCTGTTATACACTTTTGCAAACAATTAATCTTTCATACATTTAGGCCAAAATGTATTCTGCTAAATTTCTTTCTTAAAAATAACTCAAGTCTGTGTAAATTATTTAGTCTTTGTGAAAGTCATAGAGTGAAGAACAAACAAGTGGCCCCTGTCCCCACCTATAACTGGGCTTCACAGCAAGGAGCACATGGAAGGGAAAACACATGAAAGACAAAAACAGTTGGCAGACTGGTTGGTGTAAAATATGGTTTCGGGGACACACTGTACATCTTTGCTGCCACTGTGCTCTTGCTGGGTGTCCAGTGTGCTCCTGTTCCTTTAAGGGGGATTGGGCTGCCTCCAGGCCCACCTGCCCCTCATCTATCCATTTAATGCATGTGCTTCCATTGTGGAGACGCTTATAAATTCAGTAGCGTTTAGGACTGCAAGCATACACAGGGTGCAGTGAAGAGGCCTTGCAGGTTATACATGCGTTTGCAAATGCGTGCTAACTAAACCCCTGTTTTTAATGCAGACTGTTGGACAGGTTAATTTGGTCAGTTGGCAGACTGGTTGGTGAGTTGAGCTATGGAATGTTCTGTTTTTGTCTTTAAAGTCATAGAGTCTACAAAGTATTGTACTGTATAGATTTTTTTTTTACTGTCTTCAGAATAGTTTAGTTTGCTTTTACACCGTGATTGCTTGTTACAGTGATAATCACTGTTACAGCAATTGTTTGCACTGTCATGAATGGATTATGTGGTATCTGGGCCTGTCAAGGCGGCCCAAAACTAAGTACAGGCGGTCCCTGGATTACAAACATGATAGGGACTGTAGGTTTGTTCTTAAGCTGAATCTGTTTGTAAGTCGGAAGAGGTACATTGTTTAAGTGTAGCTTCAGTCAAAAAACAATTTTTAAGATTTTTGGATAGCATAGGGAAGGGTTAACACCCCTGTAATGCTTGTTTTTCTGTCTGTGCCTTGGTGCCTTGGTGCCTTGGTGATGAAGCATCAGTGGAGACACCTTTTTCCCATAATAACTCTTACAGGAGTGAATTTCCCTTCCTAGGGGTAGATTTTCTCTCACTTCCTGTTGTCTCCCTCCTTTTGTAAGTAGGAGTTGTTTGTAAGTCAGATGTTTGTAACTAGGGGACCGCCTGTACTGCAATCTGTTGTGTAAGGTGGACACAGCAGTCACAGATTGCACTGCTGCATGATCCAGGTGGTGTGCCAGTGCGCATGAGCAGAGTGACCTATGGGTACATCGCAGTGCCTGCTCAAGCCGTCCACCAAAAGTACTGTTGGCAGTTTGGTCAATAAGTAGGCTAAGAACTGGGGAAGACAGGAATAATAAAAAATGGGCAAAATAGTGGAGTTAGAGATTGGAAAAATACATTTGTTAACAGGGATATAGTTGGGGTGTGTAATACTAGAATGGTAAAAAGGTTATTCAACTGATAAGTGCCACTAAAAATAAAAAGTGTTAATCAAATGTAAAATGTGTAGTTCTTCTAAAATCTATGAATTGGCATTATTTACGACAGAGATTGTAACATAGTGAGTATAGCAGAAAATTAGCTTGATAAAAGTCATGACTGGAC
Source organism: Aquarana catesbeiana (assembly GCF_042186555.1). Taxonomy (NCBI): domain Eukaryota; kingdom Metazoa; phylum Chordata; class Amphibia; order Anura; family Ranidae; genus Aquarana; species Aquarana catesbeiana. The sequence goes on along the minus strand of NC_133324.1, from coordinate 471,990,806 downwards.
AATTACTTTTTTGAGTAAGCAATGTTCCACTGACATTCCCATCTCCTTAGCCTAAGCTAATATTATTATTATTTTTTATTACTTTTTTATTTATGGTACTTATATAGCACCATCAATTTACGCAGCGCTTTACATATACATTGTACATTCACATCAGTCCCTACCCTCGAGGAGCTTACAATCTAAGGTCCCTAACTCACATTCATACATACTAGGGACAATTTAGACAGGATCCAATTAACCTACCAGCATGTCTTTGGAGTATAATTATTATTCAGGATTTATATAGCTCCAACAGTTTGTGCAGCACTTTATAAAATGGAGGGAGACAGTACAGTTACAATATAATTCAATACAGATCATGCATCGGCTAACACATAAAACCTAAAAAAAACTTAATTCATTCAATACCTTTACCTTCCTACTATCTATCTTTTTGCCCCCCCCCGCCTTTCTTTTCTGCCACCACTGCTTATTATTAGACTTTGCACTAGAATGCATTCAAGTATACAGCACACATAATACAAAATAATAGTTTTAGGGTACAGATACCTCTCATCAAGCTGCAATGTCAGAAAATACTAGTTACCCAGGGCTGCTGTTAGAAATTACAGGGCCCGATACAGCCTACTTGACAGGGCCCTCCCTGGTCGAAAGTGACTGATGACATAGATTTATCAGTCCCTTTCTCTGCAGCCTCAGCAGCACATATGAATGAATAGGAAACTCTCTGAGGCCTCCTTTTCATTCACAAAATGAAGCATAGTAAATGCAGTTTACTTGGCTTCATTGATGAATGGACACAGGAGTGATTGGTACCAATCGCTCACCGTGTTCATTCAGGAAAAGAAGGGGCAAGTAAATTACATATTTACCTGGCCTTTCCTCTGCTCTCTATCCTGAAACATCCCCCTGTGTGTCCACAGCAGCTGCCGACGGGAGAGAAGAGGAGGGAAGCCGAAGCGCTGCAGGGGAAAGGGGCACACGGGGGGCCCAGACAGCAGGTGGAAGGGGCGCATTTGTTAGCATCAATCCCCCCCTGCAGCCAGAGGGAGAAAAAGGAGGAGAAGCTGGCATAGCTGCAGAGGGAGGCAGAAGAGGATTGATGTCTGCAGTAAGGTAGTACAGCTGGCCCTCCTGCTCAACAGGTGCCTAGGCCCCCCTTTTGAACTGATGGTGCCCGGGCCCAGTACAGGAGGGTTGGCTGTAGTGCCTTATCAGTAGACATGTGCATTAGTTTTCGTCCGAATTTCAGGTATTTTCGTTATCATTTTAACAAACGATAACGAAAGTGCAGAATCCGAAAAACGAAAGATCCGACATAAACAAATGCTTTGTTTTCGTTGCTAGAACAGTTCAATATAGATAAGAGATTCAACATGATGATGACAATAACAATCGGTGTCCATGGAACCTGTGGTCGAATGTGCCTAACCTTAACTCTATTAGTCCAAGATTATTCTACATAGAGAGAAAAGATTCGACATAGAGAGAAAAGATTCGACGTAGGGGAGAAAGATTCGACGTAGGTGAGAAAAGATTCGACGTAGGGGAGAAAGATTCGACATAGGGGAGAAAAGATTTGACGTAGGGGAGAAAGATTTGACGTAGGGGAGAAAATAAAAATAATGATGATGATGAATGTTATTGGCTGATTGTAACCAAAGAGGTGGAGCAGTAAAATAGCTAGAACTGAGTACACACGTACTTTGGCTTATGGTGTCTATTGAAAGTTCTAAGAAGATTCGACGGAGCAGGTAAACTATACAGCGTCGTACAGTTTAGCTGCTCCATCTAATCTTCTTTGAACATTCGACAGACACCATAAGCCTTCAATGACAGATTCGACCTTAATTTGGATTTTCGGATGAATGCATTTTTTTTTACGAAAAACGCAATAAATAAAAACGAATTTCGGGAGTAACTAAATAAATTTATTTTTCGGACAAAAACGAAATTCCGAAACGAAATATTTCAGTGTGCACATGTCTAGTAGTTACCTGGCTGTTTTGCTGATCATAGCCTCACTGCAAGTTGAGAACATTAAAGCTAGCCAAAAACTAGTATATTTTCAAAGGAACATTTGTATGAAAATTCTCATCAGTACACAAGAAACACAATCCATTAAAGAAAAAGTTTCCATTCTGCTCCTTCAAATTTTTTAGTCACTGTGGTAGAAAATCGAAGGAATGTTCTTAAAACAAAAATGTTTGAATTAGAATTTTTAATGTATTTAGATTTTGAAATGTTATGAATATTAATGTATGGACCACTTAAAGGAGTTGTAAACCCTCGGGGTTTTTCACCTTAATGCATTCTATACATTAAGGGGAAAAACCTTCTGAAGTGCAGCACCCCCCCTTTTACTTACCTGAGCCCGATCGCTCCAGCGACTGGGACGAGCAAAGCAGCTCCAGCCGCTGTCTCGGGTCCTCATTGGATAGATTGATAGCAGCAGGAGCCACTGACTCCCACTGCTATTAATCAAATCCAATGACGTGGGAGTCGGGGGCGGGGCCGAGTCCTGCTGTCTGTGTCAATGGATGCAGCAGCAGGACTCTGGAGCGCGCCTGCATGAGTGCCCCCAGGGAATGCAGGTCTCCGAGGGGGCACTCGATGAAGAGAAGGAGCCAGGAGTGCCGCTGGGGGACCCCAGTAAAGGATGATTGGGGCCAATCTGTGCAAAACCCTTGCACAGAGCAGGTAAGTATGACAAGTTATTAAAAAAAAAAAAAACAACCTTTGTAACACCTTTAAGTAAGCTCAAAAACACTACAAAATGCCTAGCAGCAGCTGCAAAAGGAAACAAAATCTTGAGAAGTACAAAAAAAGGCAATATGTGATTCAACTGTAGTATTGCAGCTGTATAAATAACTCATAAGGTCATATCTTCAATACAAGTTGAAGTTTTCAATACAATTATAAGTGCCACAAGAGGAACAGTGAGAAATTGAGAAAAACTGGAATTGTTTAGACTGATGTAAAAAAATATAAGAGGTGAACTTACTGTATATATAACATCAACTGCCTATGGAAGAAAGGATGCTTTACCAATAGTATAGACAGGAGTTTTTTTTTATAAAAGTAGTTAAGCTTGAGAACGTTCTACCTCATGAGGTATTAATGGTAAAGTCAATAACAAAACTTATAAAACAGTTGATTTTCTTTAGGCTAATGAGGACCATGTACTTAATACAATGTAATAAACAATCAATCAGTTATGGATTAGCTGTTAAAATGATTTTTCACTCAAAATGATTGAGTGACACAACAGAATATAGATAATGCAATCGATTATGTGTATGGCATCATTAGGGTATCCACATTTATAATATTAGTATGACCAAATATGGATCCAAGACATTGATCTGATTGCTTTTTGGGGTATAGAAGGAATTGATTTTTCTCTTGAGTTGCATAATTGGCCTGAGATGAGTGTGTGTGGGGGGTTGGGGGGGGGGGGTTGTGTTTCCTTTCAGTCGACCAAAAGGGCTAGATTTCTAAAAGGTTGAGAGTTTAGATATGCTTTTTTCAACCAAGTTAGCAATGAAACTATGAATGTTTCATAATCAATAAATTATAATGGAGCTGAAGTAGTGTGTAGTGTAAGACTATATTGGAGATTTAGTTGAGGATGTAATATTTAAAATTCTTGACTTTAAATATAATGTACTTGTCAACCAGCCTCAGTGGTGTTTCTGATGTGCAACATAAAACAGAGCTATCCAGCAGAGTTCAGCTTTGATCACTATTCTCCAACCATCTTGGGCTAATTGCACACCATGGCTGATCACTCGCAAGAGCAATTACATGCAAGTGGGCACATTTAGCTTCGGTAGCTGACAGCCTCCCGTTGCTTTCAATGGGGTTGCCTATCACAGCTACTGAGGTTCTTGCATGTAATTGCAGGCAGGGTGCAAGTGTGAATGCACCCTGAAAAAAGTACTGCATCTGCCCTATTCCCTTTTGCTGTCTTTTTGTGTTTCAGCACCAGCCGCTGACAGGTCCACTTGCAAGTGCAACCCAATGCCCATATTAACACTAGTGTAGCATGTGATATGCACAAAAACATGTTTGAGGTGCCATTCATTCTTAACGACATCCCAAAAGCTCAAAGCAAGAAGCATGTTTTTGAAAGCACAAAAACACATGTAGCCAGGAGCTGGATATCTACCTATTCCTGCAATCAAGAGACACTGCGTGGCATTGCTGCAGGGGGGAGCTGTTTCCCTCTAGTGTTGAGTTGATGCTGACCTGTTACCTTCTTATTCAGAGACAAGCCAGAGCAAAGTATCTTGGGACATGTAGTCTGTACGGATGGGATTCGCCCTCTTTCTGTGTGATGTGGAACTACAACTACTAGCTGGCTAATGGGGAAGAGCAGACCGCTGGGAGAGACTATAAGAGGGAGGGATTGAGGCCTGGCGCGCTTTCTTGGGACCTGGCGTTGATATGTATGCAGGGATGGACTGGCCATCGTGTCTACTGTGAGATTCCCGGTGGGCCGATGGCGCAGAGTGGGCCGGTTTCAGCCACATCTGTGGTGCTCAGCGATCTACATGTCAACCACCGACAGCCGGCGCCTGGCGGGTACATCGAGATTTAGCCAGTATGCAGAGTAGCGCAGTAGCGCGGGAAGTGTCTGTCTGTAGCAAGTTCTCTCTCATGTCACGCAGCGCTGCTCGCTCCCTGGCGGCCCCTCCTCTCTTCTCATCAGCCCCAATGTGCCCCATAATGTGCCCTGATGTGCTATATGCCCCATAATGTGCCCTGTGCCCCATAATGTGCCATGTGCCCTGATGTGCCATAATGTGCCCTGATGTGCCCCGAGCCCTGATGTGCCCTGATGTGCCATGTGCCCTGATGTGCCCAGTGCCCTGATGTGCTATGTGCCATGTGCCCCAATGTGCCCTGTGCCCTGATGTGCCATGTGGAATGATGTGTCCCATGCCCTGATGTGCCCCGTGCCCTGATGTGCTATGTGCCCTGATGTGCTATGTGCCCTGATGTGCCTCATAATGTGCCCTGATGTGCCCCATAATGTGCCATGTGCCCTGATGTGCCATAATGTGCCCTGATGTGCCCTGATGTGCCCCAAGCCCAGATGTGCCCCGATTTGCCATGTGCCCCATGCCCTGATGTGCCCGTGCCCTGATGTGCTATGTGCCATGTGCCCTGTGCCCTGATGTGCTATGTGCCATGTGGCCTGATGTGCCCTGATGTGCCCCGATGTCCTATGCCCTGATGTTCCCCGTGCCCTGATGTGCTGTGCCCCGATGTCCTATGCCCTGCTGTGCCCTGTGACCTGATGTGCCTTCTGCCCTGATGTGCCCCATGCCCTGATGTGCCCCATGCCCTGATGTGCCCCGATGTCCCATGCCATGATGTCCTGTACCCTGATGTACTGTGCCCTGACGTGCCCTGATGTGTTGTGCCCTGTACCCTGATATGTTGTGCCCTGATGTACTGTGACCTGTGTCCTGATGTCCTGTACCCTGATGTCCTGTACCCTAATGTGCTGTACCCTGATGTGCTGGGCTCTGTACCCTGATGTCCTATACCCTGATGTGTTGTGCCCTGATGTTCCCTGTATGCTGATAAGCTGGGCTTTGTACCCTGATGTGCTGTGCCCTATACCCTGATGTGTTGTACCCTGATGTGCCTTGTGCCCTGATGTGCTGGGCTCTGTACCCTGATGTGCCTTGTGCCCTGATGTGCTGGGCTCTGTACCCTGATGTGCTGTGCCCTGTACCCTGATGTGCTGTGCCCTGTACTCTGATGTGTTGTGCCCTGATGTGCCCTGTACGCTGATGTGCTGGGCTCTGTACCCTGATGTACTGTGCCCTATACCCTGATGTGGCCTGGTGTATTGTACCCTGATGTGTTGTACCCTGATGTGCTGGGCTCTGTACCCTGATGTGCTGTGCCCTCTACCCTGATGTGGCCTGGTGTGTTGTACCCTGATGTGTTGTACCCTTATGTGCCTTGTGCCCTGATGTGCTGGGCTCTGTACCTTGATGTGCCTTTTGACCTGATGTGCTGGGCTCTGTACCCTGATGTGCTGTGCCCTGATGTACCGTACCCTGATGTGTTGTGCCCTGGTCTGGTCTGGATGGAGTCCAGGGCCACATTTTTGTCCCAGTCCAGCCCTGTATGTATGCAGGGAATCTGTTATGGTGTGAGCGGCAGCTGAGTCATGGCCTGCTTTGCAGAATTATCCAACGGATATCTGGAGGGACACCTGTGGACAGCTTCCTTTAGCTGTTCGGCGGCAGCCTGGAGGCCACTCTGTGGTGCAGTGCGGTGGAGGCCGAAAGTCATCCCTTGAGCCACATTCCTGAGAGACCATCATCATCATCATCTTCATAACCATTATCGTCATCACCATCATCATTATCTCCTGTTCCATTATGGTGAGCGGGCAACAGCCCAGTCTTAAAGACACTGTATATAGACATCATTGTCTCCTGCATTTCTTGTCAGCTTTAGTATCAAGGATCTAGATTAACCACTTCCCACCCGCCGGCCGTCAAATGATGTCTGGGTGGCGCGGCTCTCGTTCTGGGTGGACATCATATGACGGCCCTCCAGAACGACCACTCTCGCGCGCCCTTGGTGGCACGCATCGCAGCAATCGATGGTGTGGTGTGGAGGCTCTTTACCACGTGATCAGCCATGTCCAATCACGGCTGATCACGATGTAAACAGGAAGAGCCGTTGATCTGCTTTTCCTCACTCGCGGCTGATAGACACGAGTAGAGGAGAGTCGATCGGCTGCTCTCCTGACGGGGGGGTCTGTGTTGATTGTTTATCAGTGCAGCCCCCCTTCGGATGCCCACCCAGGACCACCAGGATGCCGCCAGGACCACCATGGATGCCACCACACTGGACCACCAGGTGTGCCATCCTAGACCACAAGGGAAATGCCAATCAGTGCTCAGGCAGCTGCCAATCATTGCCCATCCCCAATGCCTGCCCGTGCCAGTGCCATCAGTGATGACTATTAATGCCATCTATCAGTGCCGCATATCAGTGCCCATCAATGCCAAGTATCAGTGCCCAGCAGTGTCGCCTATCAGTGCCCATCAGTGCCCAGCAGTGCCACCTATCAGTGCCACCCATAAGTACCCATCAGTGCAACCTTTCAGTGCCCATCAGTGCTACCTATCAATGCCCATCAGTACTGCGTATCAGGGCCACCCATCAGTGCCGCCTACCAGTGCCCATCAGTGCCGCCTATCAGTGCCCGTCAGTGCCCATCAGTGCCACCTCATTGGTGCCACCTCATCGGTGCCACCTATCAGTGCCAGTCAGTGCCGCCTTATCAGTGCCCATCAGTGAAGGAGAAAACGTACTTATTTACAACATTTTATAACAGAAACAAAAGCAAAACTTTTTTTTCTTTCAAAATTTTAGGTCTTCTTTTATTTGTTTAGCAAAAAATAAAAAACACAGAGGTGATCAAATACCACCAAAAGAAAACTCTATTTGTGGGAACAAAATTATAAAAATTCTGTTTGGGTACAGTGTAGCATGACCACGCAATTGTCATTTAAACAGCGACAGCGCTGAAAGCTGAAAATCGGCTTGGGCAGGAAGGGAGTGTAAGTGCCCTCTATTGAAGTAGTTAAACATCATAGACACTATATACAGACATCTTTGCTTTCCATGGTTCTGCTGTTGCTTGTAGTTCCACAAAATGTAAAAGACAAAAACAGGAAATTCCATAGCTCAACTCACCAACCAGTCTGCTGACCAACCAAATTAATCTGTCTAACAGTCTGGGTTAGAAACGGGTTTAGTTAGCACACATTTGCAAACGCATGCATAAGCTGCAAGGCCTCTTCACGGCACCCTGTGTATGCTTGCAGTCGTAAACGCTACTAAATTTATGAGCGTCTCAACAGTGGGAGCATATGCATTCTAATGGATAGATGAGGGGCAGGTTGGCCCAATCCCCCTTAAAGGAACAGGAACACACTGGACACCCAGCACATAGCACAATGGCAGCAAAGGTGCTCAGTGTATCTCCGGACCATATTTACACCAGTAACAAACAAATGGCCCCTGCCCCCACCTATAAGTGGCCTTCACAGCAAGGATCACATGGAAGGGCAAATGCATGAAAGACAAAAACAGAACATTCCATAGCTCAACTCACCAACCAGTCTGCTGACCAACTGAATTAACCTGTCCAACAGTCTGCATTAAAAACAGGGGTTTGAAGATGGATGGACATCGCAGGACACTTTTTTTTTTTGACACTTTTTTTGGTGAATGGTAGAGGTAAAATGTACCCGATACCCATTCACATAGGGTGGGGGGGGCAGGATCTGGGGGCTTCCAGATTCCGATAAGCCCCCCCACCCGCAGACCCCGAAAACCAATGGCCAGGGTTGTTGGGAAAAGGTCCTTTCCCCCATCAACATGGGGACAAAGAATGTTTGTTTGATTTTCTAGTGATTAGTGGGGTCAAATTAATGCTTATTTTTGACCACAGTGATGAGAACATTGAAGGAGCAGGATGGAATTTTCTTGAATGAATGAATGTGGTTTTCATTTGGCAAAGTCCATTCAGACCAAATTGAATGTTAAAGTGGATGAAAAGGCTTAGGAATTTACCTTAATGCATTTTCTGCGTTAAGGTAAAAAACCTTCTATGATCACCTCCCCCAGCCCCCCAAACACTTACCTGAGCCCGATCTCGATACAACGCTGTGCCCAAGAGCAGTGGCACTCTCCTCTCTCTCTCACTCCTCACTGGAGACATTGAGGTAGCAGCACAAGCCCTTGGCTCCTGTTGTTGTCAACCCAATCCTGTGAGGAGGGAGTGGGGGGCAGTGCTGAACCGCACTGCATGTGTCAATAGAGCCTGCAACACAGCCTGACTCAGGATAAGGCGGCTTCCTATGGGCGAATTCAGAGAGGAGAAAGAGCCCAGAGCGCCAGTGAGGTCCCCAGAAGAGGAGGTTGGGGGCCACTCTGTGTAAAACCATTGTACAGAGCACGTAAGTATATGTTTATTATATTTTTTTAAAAGCATTTAAAATCACTTTAACTTTTTTAAGAACTTTCAAATTAGATTAATCATTGAATGTACTGATGAGAATTTTTGTACGAATGGTTGTAAGAATGTTCACATAAATGTTCATTTGAAAATCTGTTAGTGTATGGCAAACCTAATTATGTAGAAGTACCAGTGTAGGTTTTTGATGATTATGACATTTTACTACCCTGGTCTTAACCAGATACATATAAAGAAAAAGTAAGAAAAAAAAGAGATTTAAAATGTAAATGACTCTTCTACAATTAATTCACAGGTACCCACAAATATGTCAAATTCTCTGAATAACACCTAATAAAACACTCCCATAAACAAGCAATCTTTAATTTGGAATTTTTGCAATCTCGCACCCATGAAAATGTCATAATTCTGCTTGGCTTGTCCAATACACCAGACTACACTTATAAGGTGCATGTAGCATTTTTGGCTGCACACTGCATCACAAGGCACTCTGCCCAAGGTGCATTGGTGTGATATTTATAATGAATGGTACATCACACCAACACATGTAAAGCACAATAGTGTGACTTAGCCCTAAAAGATGGCAAAAGTGAAATACACCATGCACATGACATGTTCATACACGATACGCACATCACACTGTGCAACTCTTGTATAGTAATGTGCAGTTCCATTTGGAAATGTCAGCTCTGAGTTTATACTACTTGATATCTCTGAAAGACAGTAGAGAAGATTGCACTTACTGTACATAAATCCTCTTTCTTTTGGATTAAGATGTCATTTATTCTTTGTGAATGAGTTTCTACATTCCATATCTTCCTTCTAAAGCAGTCAAATAGAATAGCAGTCATATGAGTAATTTCCTTGCACAAGTCACTGAATTTTATTCTTTCATTTAGAGGGATAGAAATTAATGCTGTAGACAGAATTGTGATGTCTTTGATGACATCTGCACTATTTTATAAAGGGACTTTGTAGGAATAAGGCAAAGCTTCAAAATAGTACAGTAAAAGTTGTTAATGATGCATGACTCCCTAAGTTGCAATGTGAGAAAATATTAAAAGTCAACTATGAGACCAGATATGATAGATGGGATGGCAAATATAATAAATACACATATTTAAAGGCATGATGTGGCCAAACGTTTATATAGGGAACCAAGTCTACATGCCCAGTCTAGCAACATTATGACACCAGGCCACTTACCTATGTAAAATCCTTTGGCTACTAAAAAATATTGTACTGGGAACACAAGGCTGCAATTCTGCAGGGCATCAATTACTAAATACCCTCATTGGAGTCATTGTAGATCAGCCATGCATATCTGCAGGGCTTTTTTTCTCAAACAATAGGTGCTGGAACTTAACCACAGCCCCAAAAAAACCCTCCCCCTACACACACCCTCCAAATCACATCAGATAATGGGTGGGTTCAGTCAAATTTCACAAAAACAGTAGGAGGGTCTTACAGGGGCATTAAATACCAGAATTGCATTACATAAAGAGTGCAGAGCTGTCACTTGTAAACACAGAAACCAGACTTCTGTGTTTACAAGTGATTGTGGTGAGCAGACACCGAGGGTCTGAGCCAGAGGTGGTGGAACTGAGTTCCACCAAGTTCCCCCTGAAAAAAAGCCCTGCATATCTGTGATCCTTACAGTAAAACTCAATAAAACAGCAAAATACACAAACCACAGTCACTTCCAGGGCTAATAGGTCTTCCAAGGTAAGGAGTAACAGATGTCAGATAAAATGGTGGTGTGAAAGGTATATATGGTATCCCAGAACTCGGTGGATGCTGCCTTCCTCAGATGGGGTAATCCGAAAGGAACTACAAGAAAAACAGAAATGGAAGGCGCTCACACCTAGTGCATTACCAGAGATTTAATAAGAAATTTTTGTATAAAACTGGCTACTCACAAAATGCAACTGACAAAAGGCCATAAACACAGTGCATGAGGAAGGGGGTGCACCCCCGAAACGCGTTATCTGTACCGTGTTCTGTGCATGTCCATGCACTGTTTTTATGGCCTTTTGTCAGTTGTATTTCGTGAGTACCCACTTTTATACAAATATTTCTTATTATTAAATTATCTCTGGTAATGCACTAGGTGTATGCTCCTTCCATTTCTGTTTTTCTTGTAGCAAAATACACAGTTGAAATACATATATGATTACTGTTTTACCTATCTAAGGCAGGGGTCAGCAACCTCTTTCCACTTAAGGGCCGAAATCAATGTATGTGAATGAATGGAGGACTGCATTCACCTGCTAACAAATGAAGATGGTGGGGTACGGGGGGGGGCATGGATACAGAGGTGGCTGTGGACAGGGAGGGATACAGAGGTGGCTTTGGGGAGGGAATACAGAGGTGGCTGTGGACAGGGGGGGAGATACAGAGGAGGCTGTGGACAGGCAGGGATACAGAGGTGGCTTTAGGGAGGGAATACAGAGGTGGCTGTGGACAGGGGGGGAGATACAGAGGTGGCTGTGCACAGGGAGGGATACAGAGGTGGCTGTGGGGGGGGGTACAGATGTGGCTGTGGACAGGGAGGGATACAAAGGTGGCTTTGGGGAGGGAATACAGAAGTGGCTGTGGACAGGGGGGGTACAGCGGTGGCTGTGGACAGGGGGGGAGATGCAGAGGTGGCTGTGGGGGGGGATACAGAGGTGGCTGTGGACAGGGGGGGGAGATGCAGAGGTGGCTGTGTGGGGAATACAGAGGTGGCTGTGTGGGGAATACAGAGGTGGCTGTGGACAGGGAGGGATACAGAGGTGGCTGTGGACAGGGGAGAGAATCAGAGGTGGCTGTGGGGGGAATACAGAGGTGGCTGTGTGGGGAATACAGAGGTGGCTGTGGACAGGGAGGGATACAGAGGTGGCTGTGGGGGAGGGGATACAGTGGTGGCTGTGGACAGGGGGGATGTACAGCGGTGGCTGTGGACAGGGGGAAAATAGAGGTGGCTGTGGACGGGGGTACAGTGGTGGCTGTGGACAGAGGATACAAGAAAATGCTTGCCCAGCATTTAATAATGTCATCTGCAAAAGTGTCTGTGTTATATAATAGAAATGCAGCTATATATCTCATTAAGAGCGCCGCTCGTCGCTCACGTGACTCGCCGCCTCTCTCTTCTCCTTGTCTGACAATTGCAGTGGGCGGGGCCAAGAATGATGTCAGTCAGGAGGGGAGGGGGGAGGAGAGGAGGAGGAGAGAGGTGGATAGTCACCTGAGCGCCAAGTGGCGCTGGTATATAGCTGCATTTTTATTATATAACACAGACACTTTTGCAGATGACATTATTAAACAGAGACCCACTTGTCCGTGGGCCGGGTGCCCCATGAATTAATCACGGGCACTGACGGACCGGAGATTTAGTGGTGGTTGGCTGGGTGCAGCCCGCGGGCCACGGGTTGCTGATCCCTGAACTAAGGTTTTGTTATTCTGTTCAGCCAGTTTTGCTCTGCCACACTTTTGTATAGGTTGTCCCCTTATGTGTTCAATAATCTTTTATTAGAATGATTATTAGGTGGCCAGATCGCACGATTACTGACTACCATCTATGATTTTCTATATACATTTTTAAAATATTAAAGATGTCATACTTGCCTGCTCTGTACAATGGTTTTTGCACAGAGCAGCCCCAATCCCCTTCTTCTGGGTCCCCCACCAGTGCCCTTGCCTCCCCCCTCCTGCCGAGTGACCCTGGGGGCACTCATGCCTGCTCGCTCCCAAGCTGGCTCTGTGTGTCCCCCCATTCCCTCTCTCCTGACTGTGATTGACAGCAGCATGAACCAATGGCTCTCGATGCTGCCTCTCTGTTTCATTAGGAGGAAGAGAGCTGAGAGAGCTGCTGCTCTCGTGCACATTGCTGGATCGAGATCGGGCTCAGGTAAGTATTGGGGGGAGGGGGGAGCTGCACGGAGAAGGTTTTTTACCTTAAAGCATAGAATGCATTAAGGTTAAATACCTTGTACATTTATAACCACTTTAAATAAGGGAGGATGGTAGCATACATGTAGTCATATATACAGTATATATAGAACCAATTTTGCTGTTCTTTATTTCAAAACATAAAGGTATGATAACATTGTATTAAACTTATATCTAATGTGTAGCAGACTTAGTTGATTAATCATATATTATATACTTTCATGTACAGGTGCAAGTTTTCGATAATGCAAAGGCAGTAATCTATTGCAAGCAATTGCAGTTTAACTTTAATTTATCTAATTATAGTACACACTGTACAGCAATGGTCCAATTGGCTGCTGGGTTCTTGCATATTACACATTCATGTTTGGCAAACAGTGTAACCTGGACTGTAGCTGATAACTGCTGTGGAACTTCTTCTTTTGTTGTTGCCGTGTTATCCTTCTGCAGTGTGGGCGGGGTTAAACTGAATATTCATTAATGCAAAAATGTTTGCAGTCATCCCCCATCTTAGAGTTGCCAGAGCCTAAACAAGAAGATTCTACCCTAGAGCCATCTGAACCCAGGGAACAGCAGGTCAAGAGAATGGTACAACCCCCACAGAGACTTACATATGACTTACGGTACAAGAGTTCATAAGAGATGATCCTGACTGTGCATCGGTTCTCTGATGCTTCGGTGCTACCCATAACAGAGCCAGAGGCCTCCGTTACCTGATGTGTTTGTTAGAAAATGTCATAAAATCAGTTTAATTTCTAGGTAACTTGTTTAATAACTTGCACTTAGTTCCTTTTTGTCTTCCACCTCTTTGGAGCTTCTTGCTGTGGAACTTCTTCCTTTGTTGTCACTGTATAATCCTTCTGCAGTGTGGACAGGGTTGAACTGAATATTCATTAATGCAGAAGTGCAGCAACCATCTTTAAAGTGGAGTTCCACCCAAAAGTGAAACCTCCACTTGTTCGTCTCCTCCCCCCTCTGGTGCCACATTTGGCATCTTTCAGGGGGGAAGGGGGGAACGGCGCTGTCTCTCAGAAGTTTGGCCCCCTCCTCCTTCCTCCGCCGCCAGGCCAATTAGAAAGAGCAGCACGCTTTGAGCATGTGCAGTAGGGAACCGGATGTGAAGCTGAACGGCTTCCCTGCCAGGTTCCCTTACCAGCAATGGCGGCAGCTGCACCCGACAGCCATTTCGAAGGTCAGCTGTGGTGCCATCGCGGTCTCCGTGGACACGTAATTGTCCATATAATAGAAGTCAGCAGCTGCAGTATTTGTAGCTGCTGACTTTTAATTTTTTGTGGGATGGATGGACCTCCACTTTAAGGAGACTACTTTGCAATGCTCATCTATGGAGTATCTCCAGTGCAGGGAGCCTCCATCTTGGCTGGGTCTAATTCAGTCCTAGAGGACAGTGATTGGCCAATGCAACAAAACAAGGAGAGAGGGTCTGCTGGAGTTATCTGATATTGTGCTGCCCAGGAGAAGAGTGCTGATCAGGGACTGCTGCTGCCAATGTACTTTGTGCAATGCTACATGTGTAGGGATCTGGATCCTGAGAACCCGCTCTGGGGAATCAATGTTTCACTTGCTGGATGCAGAGAGTGAGTGACTGTGACCATCAGCAGATCCCTGACCATTAGGAGAGGACCACTGACTACTACTGCAGGGCACTAGCTTGTAAAAGAGGACTCTTTCACAAAGCTACCTGGAAATGCTTGAAGTTTGGAGAGTTCCTACTGTGATGAGAGGCATCTTGGTCACTGACTTTTCTTGCTTCTTGGTTCTGTGAAATAGTTCTGTCCCACCTGGGGTTACCTTAACTCCTCTTTATTAGGGAACAATCCAGTGCCCCTTTAGATTACAAACACTGTACAAGAGAGTGCTTCCAATACTTGTAAGGAAGGAAAAGAGGTACTGTCTCAGCAGGATTGAAAGAGAGAGAGATCACAGCAACTTCTATCCCTGTCTGAATTGAAGTTGACTTTTATTGAATCAGAGCACATGTCCAGAGACTCAGAAGAATGTGCCCTTGGTCTGGTAAGAGACTAACATCATACAATTATTCTTTTATCTGCTGCGAGCTGTTGTGTGTTCTTCAAGGGCCCCCATTTTTTTTATCAGCATATCCTGGCCAGTTTGACAAACCTGGGACTGTTATAGCAAGTTAAGACTGTCTTTATATACTAGCATGCAGGTGTTTAACCATATATCTCTCAGAGTATTGTTATTGTCCTATTGATTGTTTGTATAAGTACACTAGCTAGTCATTTCACCTTTTAGGTTATGCTTGGCCTAATAAACTATTTGACATACCTCAGGGTGTGTTGGTAAGTGCTGAGTGAGAGAGGTGTCATCTTCAGGCGTGCAGAGAAATCACAAAATAATTCAGGGGCTCTTCTGGGGGTAGCGCTACAACAACAATGGGCTTTTTCCTTTTTTATGTTTTTTTGCTAAATGGTTAGCAAGAAGCTAACGCCTGAACTTTTAGGGGTATAGCAATTTGCTTTATGACTGAGTGAGTGAATCTTACTGAATCTTATTACCGTAAATATTTGTTGGAGATTGATTTTTGCCTTTTCAAAAGTTCTAGTTTTTCCAATTTTTTTAAAAGACATTTTGTGTCATAGGTGAATGTATGTAGTTTTATATATATATTTCCTTAATCCCAAAGGGATTATGCTGTAGTCCCTTGTACTGTAATAAGAGACTTCATAGCATTCCTTATGTGCTCAACAAATGGCAAGAGTTGAAAGGTTTCCAAATCTAGGCAAATATTTTAATTATTTCCTAATCTGCAATGCTGGAATACATGAGTATATTGTCTGGAGTAGCTCAGTACGGAAATATAGGTCAAGTGTTGCTTTCACCTGGAATCTAAGCCAGATGGGGATTAGTGCTGTCACATCCAAACTCCCTCCTTTATGATCGTTCTTTATATGTGAATGTATATGATGCAGAATAGCTTGGATCCACACTACATAAAATACAAGTGCAGATTGTATCCAGCAGCACTTATATATTGCTTTTGCAGCAAACAAGTCTGAGATTAAGAAGTTGTGCAAGGGTTTAAAGCTAAGGTTTTAGGTTGAAGGGATGCACTTTTCAGACTGTGACCAAATAAACACATTAGGAATTATCTTTTATATTCTGCGTTTTTTAAAGAAGGCATTCTGTTTAAAAAAATATTATTGAGTGTATTTCAGGAAGAGAAAATTCCTTAGCACAGCCCCCACACACCTGCCATGTCATAGCTCTCTCCAAAAACATTTTGGCTTTATATACACTTTGAATTTACCTGAAAATAGAAATGAGACTTGTTTAAAAAATAAATCACTTACTTATCTAAACCTTTTTTTTTTCCACGTGACTTTTGGGGGCAGTGGCTTCTTCTAATTTTTACAATTCCAATCACCATTGCATGCATTGACAGTATGGCTGCCTTATCTGTACCAATATTTAAAGTGGAACTAATAATGTTCATAGACCTCTTGTCAATACTTGTACATTCGTTTTTGTAGGAAAGGGTTGGAACCTCTATTGGCTGGTATTACTGTCACCACTGCAGGTGCTTTGGGAGGGCTCGGTAAGCTCCATTTCACTGTCAGAAATTCCCCAGAAGCGTTATGACACACGGTCGGACATTGATCGGAAAATCCGACAACAAAATCCATGGATTTTTTCCGACGGATGTTGGCCCAAACTTGTTTTGCATACACACTGTCGCACAAAGTTGTCGGAATTTCCGATCGTTCTAAACGCGGTGACGTAAAACACGTACGTCGGGACTATAAACGGGGCAGTAGCCAATAGCTTTCATCTCTTAATTTATTCTGAGCATGCATGGCACTTTGTGCGTCGGATGTGTGTACACACGATCGGAATTTTATAGCAAGCTCTCAAACTTTGTGTGTCGGAAATTCCGATGGAAAAAGTCCGATGGAGCCCACACACGGTCAAATTTTCCGACAACAAGCTCCGATCGCACATTTTCTGTCGGAAAATCCGACCGTGTGCACGGGGCATTAGACTTTTCATCACCCCTTCTTGAGTATATCAGAGACTTCCTATTAAGAAGGGAGAGTGTAATTTGCCATGCAATATATTTTGGTTCCTTCCACACCCTCCCTGCAGCCAATAGGATTGCTAGGACAGAGCAAGATTTCTACTGGAAGGAGAAGAATCAACATAAAGGACACATCGCATACTAACTCTAAGTTATATCCCTTGTGCTGACTTTTGTGTTTTTATTTTTATCTAAACTTAAGATTTAAGAAACATCTAGAAAATACATTTGTTACACCATATTATGTCACATATATTTTACATAGCAGGCCAGACTGTCAAAATGCAGCCAGCCCTGTGCAAAATGACACTTGCGGATAGTTTGCAAATGTCATTGAGAAATTCAACAATTTAACAATATAATGTTGCATTTTATTTACTATTTCAATACACCTTTGAAATCAGTTAAGAAACCTTACAAGTAAAAAAATACTTTTAAAAATAAAATATCTATTTAATCCCTCAGTCAACTCTAGTTAGCCCAATTTATGTCCTTCTCCCTTTCTCCCCTTTGTTATATTTTTCCTGCCTTTTTGTTTTTAACCATTGATATGTAACGTTTTTATTTCATTTGTTTTGTTTGTTATTGTTTTAAGTGTCACATTAAATTAACAAAAATAATGTTTTTTCACTTGCAAATAACTTTGCTCTGCTTTTAAGCAGAAACATAATTTTGGTGTTATTTTAAATAGGAAAAGGTATAGAAAAATGATACTTTCTACTGTAAATCTACTTTAAAAAAATAACACTGGTCAAATAGAAAAAAAATGCATTTTTGTCATTTTTTTGGATTTTTTTGTTTAGCTATTGCATTGAAATAAAATAACATTTACAAGACAATATTTCCTAAAGAAAGTCTAGTTTGTCCCCAAAAAACAACATGTGTATTACTTTGGACAAAACGGTGTTGATGCGGGCCCTAAATTACACCACTCAGCGCCAGGACAAGATGCAGCCTCAAACGCAGAAACAATTGGCAAAAATAAATAAAAATAAAAACCGTCCAATTTGCTAATATGCAAAAGGCACGGAGTCAGAAAGCAAGAAAGCATCTGTTTAAAATTATACATAAAACATAATATACAGTGGTATAGCATAATCATACAAAAAGACTATAGTATCACACTAAACAGCGCTATTGTTGAGCAGAGATAAATATGCATGCGGCCAACTTCACATGAAAAAAGTCCTTTTTTCAAAAAGTGGTGATAAATTCAGAATGTAGTTCAGACAGTGTCCACCAGGTGTTTGTAAAGCAGATTCTCAGTGTGCACCTTCCACCAGTCAATCAGATCCCACCATGTGAAGACATACTCCCCTCAGGGGGTTAAACTCACCAGAACTAGGTAGAAATAAGCCTTCAAGGAAATAACAACCAAGCCACAAACTGCTGCTACCACCACTCCGGAGGATTCTCAGATGATCAGGGCTCTTGTTGGTGTGTTTAGTAGCCTAAGAGGTGGGACTGCGTACTGGGAGGGGCTGAACCCCCAACTACGTCGGAGTCCATCTGGGTTCAGCCTCTCCCAGTACGCAGTCCCACCTCTTAGGCTGCTAAACACACCAACAAGAGCCCTGATTATCTGAGAATCCTCCGGAGAGGTGGTAGCAGCAGTTTGTGGCTTGGTTGTTATTTCCTTGAAGGCTTATTTCTACCTAGTTCTGGTGAGTTTAACCCCCTGAGGGGAGTGTGTCGTCACATGGTGGGATCTGATTGACTGGTGGAAGGTGCACACTGAGAATCTGCTTTAGAAACACCTGGTGGACACTGTCTGAACTACACTCTGAATTTATCACCACTTTTTGAAAAAAGGACTTTTTTCATGTGAAGTTGGCCGCATGCATATTTATCTCTGCTCGGCATTAGCGCTGTTTAGTGTGATACTATAGTCTTTTTGTATGATTATGCTATACCACCGTATATTATGTGTATTACTTTGTAATCTTATGTAAAATCAAAGTTATTGCTGAAAAACGGGCCCACAAGTAAAAATGATTTTGGTTCATAAGGGGTATTAAGGTACAATACAGTAGCTGAAGTGGATAAACTAGCTACAGTTAGTTTGTAGATCACAGTCAGATACAAGTGCACACCAACAAACAGCTGCTTAAAAAAAAATCTGTGGTATAAATATGCATGCTAATCCAGAACAGGATCATCATATATTTTGGGTCCCTTTCCATATACTTACACAGATTAATGAAATGGCCTTTACTCCCGGTTGGGAAATCAAGTTGTCTCTTATCAGCATAACAAAGTGGTTGGTCCATATGAAACCGCTGAGCTTAAACAATTTTCAGCCAGTCAGCTTACTGAAAAAAAATACAGTAATGTATGCCTTTCATATCAATTTCCATGTCTCCTATATAAACTATGCATACATATATTTTTAGTCTCTGATCTTCTCACATCACCTAATTGCATTAGACTAGAAAAATCTTTCAAAGTCCAGGGGTGGAGGAGGGCCTCAGCAACATGAAAGCGTAATCTATTTTATAGCATCACTTTATCCCATCAGTTTGAATTCTCTGTAGCAATTTCAAAGTTTTTTTTTTTTAACTTGGAAGGAAGAATTGGTTATGATGGATCACAAGGCACATCTAAAATGCTAAGTAGCTGCGCACAACGATGTGTATATGTTTTAAGCTTTTACTGAGCTGAAAGGCCATGCTGCAGTTTGACATCAATGATGACCTATTATACACACATCCTTTTCATCATACTGCTTTTCATAGGTTATCTAAAGGCTTCCTTCTTCCTTGATAGACATATACAAGAGATAAGTATGCCTTGTGTGGAGGTTAAGTGATGTTAAAAGGGAAGTAATTTAACTAAGTATAAAAGTGGAGTTATTCACCCCATAAATCACTAACTGCATTTTTCCAAAATGTAAAAAAAATACACATTTATGCAGCTTTATAAAATTTACATATTTCATATGCAGGATAATTTAAAGCACAGCAGATACAAATCTCCCCATTATGGTTCTATCCTCCGCTGATTTACTCCATTTAATTGCTAAGTACTGTGCAGAATAAGAGGGACAATTCCTGACATCAAAAAGAATGAATTGTCTGGATTTCTATCTCAGTGTTTCTCAACTCCAGTCCTCAAGGCGCACCAACAGGTCATGTTTTCAGGATTTCCCTCAGATGAAACGGCTGTGGTAATTACTAAGGCAGTGAAACTGATTAAATCACCTATGCAAAATAATGGGAAGCCTGAAAACATGACCTTGAAGACCTTGAAAAATTGAAAGTGATTTATTATGATTATTTTATTTTGGGTTATACACAACATGTGCTTCAAAGGGTGATGAGATGGACATATATTCCTATAACTGACAAGACCAAATTCCTTCTTTTGGATATGGGACAACCTAGGAGGTGTGGAACAAATATCCATATGTTGTATCTGACGAATTGTGCTGACCACTAAACTTTTTATAAAATGTCTCTATTAAACATCTGGGGTGGATGGGCATAGTTCTCTTTATGAAAGCTCTTGACAGCCCTTTAGTTATATTAACCCCTGCCTCACTGGAAAATTACAACGTAGGAAGTGGGTAAGTAGCACAGAGGAAGACTTCTCCTAAAAGAAGAAGAATCAGCACAAGGGATACATCATACTAACTGTAAGTTATGTCCCTTTTGCTGATTTTTATGTTTTTTGACTTTAGCAAAATATAGGCTTTAAAGCATAACTAAAGGCACAACTTTTTTTTTTTTTTTTTAGTTTTGGATAGAGTGGAGAGGTATTAGAACCCCTGTCAGTTTTTATTGCTGTCTATGCCCAATTAGGGAGATTCTCCCTCTCTATTTATGCAGTTTATCATTGAAAGTGACAGTAAAAGAAAATCACAAAGTTTGGGTTGCCCTCAGAAAAGTAATAGAGTATAAATCTTCCAATGGGGACAGTAGTTCTGGTGACCTGGGGGTCCCCAGTGAATTCCTTTAATTTGCAGGGATTTTCTTTTACTTCCTGTTTGTCTATGGGACAGGAAGTGAAGTGAAATCTCTGCAATGGGAAACCGATGGTAAAAAGAATTCTAACATGGATTATAACCCTCCCTTGCTCTATCCAAAATGAATAAAAAAGTTTTGCCTATAGTTCTACTTTAAAAAACATCAGGAAAATGCATTTTTACACCATCTCATGACACACCTATTGTAACTAAAGTAAAATGTTAGCCATATATACAGTATGCCCTAACGGAGGATGAACTCAAGGCTCACCTGCTGCATCCTTAGTTACCCATTCATTTAGTAACCTGGCCATGTTAACAAAAGTGTAGGGATAACAATGAAATCACTGACCAAATATGGCCACATGGCTATATCTTTGGGCAATGACATTCACCTGATATAGCCATTGCCATATCAGCTCAATAATATCACCTGGGGGACCCAGGCCCCTTGTTTACATTTAGTGGTGCGGGCTATGACATATCATTCATGGGAAATGTAGCAAAGAGATCAGATGTGTCCGTCAGTCAGCAGGGTTTTATTTTTCAGCAGTTGTTGGGCATCATTTATTGTGATTGATGGGGATCTGCATCGCTGGATGATGAATTTACCTTGTTGGACTTTTTGGGTATATTTATTTTTTAGTAAAGGACTTTTTAATATGTTTTATTTACAGTTTCTGTTTTTTCTTTTGTGTCAATGAATGGGGTTACCATATACCTCTACCTCTTTTGTACCTCATTGTCATTGGGGGAAGTGTTTGGGGGTCCCCTATTTTTTTTAATCTGATAAGTGCCATACCCCCAGACCCCCACAACTACTGGGTCAAGGTTGTGGGTAAGAGACAATTGTTCACATCAACATGTGGGTGAGGTGTTTTGCCCCTGGCAAGGTATCTGTTGAGATCTTGTGAAATGATATGATCCAGGACTACCACCCCCCTCTTTCCTGGCCTGGCAGGCTGCATGCTGAGATCAAGGGTCTGGTATTGATATTGGGGGGCCTCACAATCCAAAGAGGTTTTTTTTGTTTTTTTTTAGTTTGTGTGGGGTCACCCTTGACATCTATACCAAGACTTCATCAAGAATAAAGGTCTGGTATGTATTTTTAGGGAGTCCCTATGCTTTTTTTTTCTTTTGTTTGTGGCATCCTCAATTATTGTCTATATCAGACCCTCATCTAGGATTAGGCCCTTTTAACACAAAGGGTCTGATTCAGTCTGCTTGTCAGCTTTTTATGTGGACCTGATCAGACCTAATCAGACAGTCCATTCACCCCTATAGACCAGTGGGTGTAAATATACTTGTCCCTGTCTTGTCTCTACCTCCAATCTGATCTAGTCCACTAAAAATAGAAGGGCATTCGTCCTCCTCCATCGAGGTGGCTCAGATCAGAGGGCAGTGGGGTGTCAACGGAGAGCGGAATCCATTTAATCCTGGCCACCTATATGGCTCTGTCCGTGTTCGCGCTGCATAAACTGAGCAGACACTGACCTGTCATCTACCCACTCTGCTCTGATCAACAGGCAGATCCCCTGCTGATCAAAATGATGTCTGCCCCATGTGAAAGGGGCCTAAGGCTCCATTCACACCTGATTTAAAATCGCTGGAAAACACGGGATGCATTTGTGGTGCCATTACTTCTAATGGCCCCCCAATCACACTGCGATTGTCGTGCGGTATATCATGCTGCAATCGCAGAAAATCGCAACGTGCAACGCTATTACCCAAACGAAGCTCATGTTCCTTTTTGAGTGACAATCTCAGCAAAACTGCGGCATGATTGGGGTACCATGTTCCCTCTGCATTTCTTCCATGTTCGTGTCTCCGGTGCTGTGAGTGGCCGGAGCTGCGATGGCATCGCTCTGATTTTCAGGCAGCATCCACCAGATCCTTCAGAGTGCATGCGCCGCGGACACCAGTGGCTGCATGCAAAGTGAATTTCTCCTAAACCGTACAGGTTTAGGAGATATTCATTTTACCTACAAGTAAGCCTTATTATAGGCTTACCTGTAGGAGAAAATGTGAAAGCGGGGTATACAATCGCTTTAATCGGCAATTTAAACAAATTTTTTTTTTTCTTTCTAAATGTCAGTTTTGGTTTATAAGACATGCATAAGACATCATAAACATGCAACATTTTACATAGGTTGAGTGCATGCAGCATGCTAAATCTCACTCCTTTGCAGCCATTATTCAGTTTTCAGCACTTTGATATTTTATTGACAATTGCTCGGTCATACAACACTGTACCTAAATTGATTTTTTTAGACAGATTGACCTTTCTTTAAGTGGTCTTTACTCACCACTGGGTTTTTTTTATTATATAAAAGGAAAAACACAGGAATTGTAAAGAATTTTAAAAAATAAAAATCTTTGCAAATAAATGATCTTTCTTTAAAAATGTAGGGCAAATTATATTCTGCTTTATGTCTTAAAGCTGTGGTAAAAAAATAAATAATCGGTTTATATTATTTGGACTGTGAGAAAGGTATAGAGTCTACAAACTATTATATACAGTTATATATATTATATACAGTTGTGCTCATAAGTTTACATACCCTGGCAGAATTTATGATTGCTTGACCATTTTTAAGAGAATATGAATGATAACACAAAAACATTTCTTTCACTCATGGTTAGTGTTTGGCTGAAGCCATTTATTATCAATCTACTGTGTTTACTATTTTTAAACCATAATCACAACAGAAACTACCCAAATGACCCTGATCAAAAGTTTACATACCCTGGTGATTTTGGCCTGATAACATGCACACAAGTTGACACAAAGGGGTTTGAATGGCTATTAAAGGTAACTATCCTCACCTGTGATCTGTTTGCTTGTAATTAGTGTGTGTGTATAAAAGGTCAATGAGTTTCTGGACTCCTGACAGACCCTTGCATCTTTCCAGTGCTGCACTGACATTTCTGGATTCTGAGTCATGGGGAAAGCAAAAGAATTGTCAAAGGATCTGCAGGAAAAGTTACTTAAACTGTATAAAACAGGAAAGGGATATAAGGAATAGAGAATGCCAAATCAGCAGTGTTCAAACTCTAATGAAGAAGTGAAAATCGGGGGGGGGGGGGGGGGGGGGGGTTCTGTTGAAATCAAACCACGGTGTCACAGGAATTTAGTAGACCAGACTGTGTGGACTGCACAGAAGAAACCAGAAACACAGGTAAGTGAAAAATAATGGTGTTTATTAAATGGGTGACAAATAAACAAAATATAACAGTGCAAAACAACCACAGACCCACAAACAAATGATATATACAAATGGATGGGAAATACCGTAATTGTAACAAAAGCCAGGCCGAGGTCATACACAAGGAGGTCATTCAGATGGGAAAGGACGGGGAACCAACAGGACAGGGAGAGGATGGATGGATAGGCTGCAGGGCAGGTATCAGGGAAATCAGGAAACCAGAGGGACAGGTCCAGGATGGACTCAGGATAGGGATCGGATCAGGTCAAGATAGATGCAGGCTCAAGGTCAAGATAACAGGCAGCAAGATCAGAGCACAGGGAGAGAGACACCAAGGCAAGGATGTGAGGGCTTGCCGGGTATTTATCAGACTGCAGTGATTTGACCTCACGTTACACCTGAGCGCAGAGGGTGCTGTCTGCTCCACACTGCCGGAATACACCCGCTGGTGGACACCGGTACTACGGCCCAAGGTTGCAACAGTGCCACCAGCAGGTGAGTCCTCTTATTGCAGGTCTTAGGTGTTGGAAGACACCCACTGGTGGACACTGGTACTGCGATCCAGGAGACCGATAGCGCCACCAACGGGTGAACCTTTTCATGACACACGGTCAGGTAGACCAACTGAAATTTTAGCGACAACTGCCAGGAAAAGTGTTCGGGATGCAAAGAAAAACCCACAAATAACTTCAGGTGAAATACCGAACTCTCTGAAAACATGGGCTGCATGGTAGAGTTGCCAGAAGAAAGCCATTACTACGCAAATGCCACAAAGTATCCCACTTAAAATCATCCGACAGCACAGAGACAAGCCTCAAATCCTCTGTCACAAAGTCATTGGGAGTGATGAGACCAAAATTGAGCTGTTTGGCCACAACCATAAATACTACATTTGGAGAGGAGTCAACAAGGCCAATGATGAAAGGTACATCATTCCTACTATAAAACACGGAGGTGGATGGCTAATGTTTTGGAGATGTGTGAGCTACAAAGGCCCATGAAATTTGGTCAAAATTGATGGCAAGATGAATGCAGTATGTTATCAAAAAATACTGGAGAAACATTTGCATTCATCAGCCAGGAAGCTGCGCATGGGATGTACTTGGACATTCCAACATGACAATGATCCAAAACACAAGGCCAAGTCGACCAGTCATCGGCTACAGCAGAATAAAGTTAAGGTTCTGGAGTGGCCATCTCAGTCTCCTGACCTCAATATCATTGAGCCACCCTGGGGAGATCTCAAACGTGCAGTTCATGCAAGACAGCCCAAGTATTTCCAGGAACTGGAGGCTTTTTTGCTAAGAGGAATGGGCAGCTTTACCATCTGAGAAGATAAAGAGCCTCATCCACAAATACCACAAAAGACTTCAAGCTGTCATTGATGTTAAAGGGGGCAATACACGGTATTAAGAATTGGGGTATGTAAGCTTTTGATTAGGGTCATTTGGGTAGTTTCTGTTGTGATTATGATTTAAAAAGAGTAAACACAGTTGAGTGATTATAAATGGCTTCAGCCAAACACTAACCATGAGTGAAAGAAAATTTTTTATGTTATCATTTATATTCTCTGAAAAATGGCCAAGAAATCATAAATTCTGCCAGAGTATGTAAACTTATGAGCACAACTGTATATGAGGGTTCTTCAAAAAGTTTCTGCACTTCTATAAACCATATATAATACTGTTAAAAAAGTGCCAAAACATTTTGAAGAACCCTCATATTTTAAATTTAGCTTCTGGGACCCCGGATGGCAGATGTCCTGGGTGCCCATGCTAGCTCATCCCTGTCCAGCCAGTTACCGGAGCTCAGTGCTGTAACTTGTTGTGGCACTGGGCTCCGGGATTCAGCTGTACTCCCCTGATGGCGGCCCTGTGTATGTGAGTCAGGAGTTGTGTGCGGGTGCTTTTTTCCATGCGCGGGGGGGGGGGGCTTTTTTGACGCCCCCCCCCCCCCCCCCCGCAAGGTGCTGCCCTAGGCCTGGGCCTTGTCAGTACTGGCTGTGATCCATTAATATGGTGTTCCCTGCTTTAAATGTGCATTTTTGAAACAAAAAGTTTTACATACATCGCAAAAAATATATAAAATATCAGTTTAAAAAATATCTGAACTTTAAAACAAATTAATGTGCTCAACCCCAAACAATTCCAGTTTCCTTTTGAGAGTAGCATCTCTAGAGTAGAGTAGCATGTGATCTTGGTATGTTTTTGGTCAAAAGATGTATATAAAATCATAATTCATCCAGTCTCACATATGAACCTAAACAATGCTGACAGATTTAGGGTCCTATTAGAAATGTGATATTTTCTCCAAGTGATATGAAACATCAGCACCTTTGACAAGCTGAAATATGAATATTAAATGTTGTTTTACAAGTAAGGGATCTACTGCCCAAACATCTTAAAACAACACAGATTATAAACTGGAATTTTCCTTCATAAATTCCATATCACAGTACATATCACAAAACAGTAATATGCTCTTTATTTTAACCTGTCTGTGCAGGAATTTATGACAGCTATTATAAAATGTTACAAATGAGAAAGTTTCCAATAAGACATTGCTTTCTGTCACGAAAAAACATTAGCAAATACAGCTACAGGTTATTCTGGACAGAAAGTTGAAAAAGTAAAAAAAAAAAACCTTACAGGGAAAGGTTAAAGACCTTACAGGCAATTGTGTGCACACTGCCAGAATGAATCATTTAACAAATATTGGGTTTTTACAAGCTATGTGGAATTTGTAGTCATCATAGGTTGGCATGGTTTTCCCCAGTACTTTAGCATCACACCAGCCAATGTGTGCCATTGATTAATGATAAGGAAATAATTGATAATGCTAGAAAACGTCCCTGTCTGATTCGTTGTCAGTTTGGTCCAACAGGCCAAAAATTCACAAAAACCCTTATGCCTTGTACACACGATCGGACTTTCCGACAACAAAACCGTGGATTTTTGTTCGAAGGGTGTTGGCTCCAACTTGTCTTGTATACACACAAATGTTGGGCAACAATTACGAACGTAGTGACATACAAGACGTATGATGAGCCAATGAAAAGAAGTTCAATAGTCATGCGCCACCCTTTGGGCTCCTTCTGTTCTGTCAGTTCGTTCTGAGCAGCCATGTTGCAGTTGCGTTCTTGTCATAGAGATCGTACTGTTGTTGGGCTTGGTGTTATTCCTTTAACCCAAGTCCCGTCCATGAACAGGGGGAGGAGGAGTTCTTGGACCAAGAATTGGCTGCCTTATCGTGACCAATTCTGTCATATGCCTTGGCTGCGGGAGCTCCAGGAGAATAATCCTGATGATTTCAGGAATTATCTCCGGATGACGGACCCCGTCTTTCATTATCTATTGGCTTTGCTGTCCCCTCATATTACGAAACAGGACACCTGCATGCGACAAGCCATCTCTCCCGAGCAAAGGCTCGTCGCCATCTTGCGGTACTTGGCAACGGGGAGAAGTCTCCAGGACCTCAAGTTCACGACTGGGATCTCCCCCCAAGCTCTGGGAATCATTATTCCAGAGATCTGTTCTGCCATAATTCAAGTCCTGCAGAAGGACTATATTAGGGTAAGTTTTATCCTTTAACATCACATTCTATGTATTTAATGTTTTCTAATGTATTGTATCTATTTCATCATTCCATAATTACCATGATTGTAATATGCTGTGAATGTCCACTTTGTCCCCATGCATGCTGTAAACTTTTAATGCTCCTTTTTTGTCCTTCATGCATATTTGCCTTCACTAACCTCCCCAGCTTACTACCCTGGGCCCATGCACACCTAGCCTAGTCACTTAACAATGTATTTTGTCAGCTCCATTGTAGTGCTTAACATAAACACCCCCTAAAATGTGTTCAAATGTTATTGTTGTCCTCAACCACTTCAGCCCCGGAAGGATTTTCCCCCTTACTGACCAGAGCACTTTTTACAATTTGGCACTGCGTCGCTTTAACTGCTAATTGCGCGGTCATGCAATGCTGTACCCAAATGAAATTTGCGTCCTTTTTTCCCACAAATTGAGCTTTCTTTTGATGGTATTTGATCAACTCTGCGGTTTTTTTTTTGCGCTTTAAACGGAAAAAGACCGAAAATTTTGAAAAAAAAATGATATTTTCTACTTTATGTTATAAAAAAAATCCAATAAACTCAATTTTAGTCATACATTTAGGCCAAAATGTATTCGGCCACATGTCTTTGGTAAAAAAAAGTCAATAAGCATATATTTATTGGTTTGCGCAAAAGTTATAGCGTCTACAAACTAGGGTACATTTTCTGGAATTTATATAGCTTTTAGTTTATGACTGCCTATCTCATTTCTTGAGGTGCTAAAATGGCAGGGCAGTTCAAACCCCCCCCCCCATGACCCCATTTTGGAAAGCAGACACCCCAAGGAAATTGCTGAGAGGCATGTTGAGCCCATTGAATATTACATTTTTTTTTGTCCCAAGTGATTGAATAATGATAAAAAAAAAAAAAATTTTTAAAAGTTGTCACTAAATGATATATTGCTCACACATGCCATAGGTATATGCGGAATTGCGCCCCAAAATACATTTAGCTGCTTCTCCTGAGTACGGGATACCACATGTGTGGGACTTTTTGGGAGCCTAGCCGCGTACGGGGCCCCGAAAACCAAGCACCGCCTTCAGGATTTCTAAGGGCGTACATTTTTGACTTCACTCCTCACTACCTATCACAGTTTCTTGGCCATAAAATGCCAAGATGGCACAAAACCCCCCAAAAGACCCCATTTTGGAAAGTAGACACCCCAAGCTATTTGCTGAGAGGCATGTTGAGTCCATGGTATATTTTATATTTTGGCACAAGTTGCGGGAAAATTACAAACTTTTTTTTTTTTGCACAAAGTTGTCACTAAATGATATATTGCTCAAACATGCCATAGGCATATGTGGAATGGCACCCCAAAATACATTCTGCTGCTTCTCCTGAGTACAGGGATACCACATGTGTGGGACTTTTTGGTAGCCTAGCTGCATACGGAGCCCCGAAAACCAAGCACTGCCTTCAGGATTTCTAAGGGTGTAAATTTTTGATTTCACGCCTCACTACCTATCACAGTTTTGAAGGTCATAAAATGCCAAGATGGCACAACCCCCCCCCCCCAAATGACCCCATTTTGGAAAGTAGACACCCCAAGCTATTTGCTGAGAGGCATGTTGAGTCCATGGAATATTTTATATTTTGCCACAAGTTGCAGGAAAATGACAATTTTTTTTTTTTTTTTTGCACAAAGTTGTCACTAAATGATATATTGCTCACACAGGCCATGGGCATATGTGGAATTGCACCCTAAAATACATTCTACTGATTCTCCTGAGTACGGGGATACCACATGTGTGGGACTTTTTGGGAGCCTAGCTGCATATGGGGCCCCGAAAACCAATCACCGCCTTCAGGATTTCTAAGGGCGTAAATTTTTGATTTCACTCCTCACTACCTATCACAGTTTTGAAGGCCATAAAATGCCAAGATAGCACAAACCCTCCCCAAATGACCCCATTTTGGAAAGTAGACACCCCAAGCTATTTGCTGAGAGGCATGTTGAGTCCATGGAATATTTTATATTTTGCCACAAGTTGCGGGAATGTGACAAACTTTTTTTTTTTGCTGCTTCTCCTAAGTACAGGCATACCACATGTGTGGGACTTTTTGGGAACCTAGCTGCAACTGGGGTCCTGAAAACCGATCACTGCCTTCAGGATTTCTAATTTTCTTTTTGATTTCACTCCTCACTACCTATCACAGTTTTGAAGGTCATAAAATGCCAAGATAGCACAACCCCCCCCCCCCAAATGACCCCATTTTGGAAAGTAGACACCCCAAGCTATTTGCTGAGAGGCATGGTGAGTATTTTGCAGCTCTCATTTGTTTTTAAAATTTCAATTTTCAAAACTTTGTGACAAAAAGTGAGGTCTGCAAAATACTCACCATACCTCTCAGCAAATAGCTTGTACTTTCCAAAATGGGGTCATTTGGGGGGGGTTTTGTGCCATCTGGGCATTCCATGGCCTCCGAAACTGTGATAGGCAGTGAAGAGTGAAATCTAAAATTTACACCCTTAGAAAGCCTGAAGGCAGTGCTTGGTTTTCGGGGTCCCGTACGCGGCTAGGCTCCCAAAAAGTCTTACACGTGTGGTATCTCCGTACTCAGGAGAAGCTACAGAATGTATTTTGGGGTGTAATTTCACATATTCCCATGGCATGTTTGAGCAATACATCATTTAGTGACAACTTTGTGCAAAAAAAAAAAAAATTGTAATTTTCCCGCAACTTGTGTCACAATATAAAATGTTAAATGGGTGTGTGGACAAGGGATTATAGCGGTGCTAGGGTCAGGAAGATAAGAGAAGAAAAGATAAAACAAAAAATACTAAAATTACAAATTTTATTTATAGTCTATCATAAATACAATGTACATTATAAACAATTCATACAATAATTATACAAATTTTGTGAATACATGTACTGTAAGTGACCCTAAGAATGGTCAAGTGGGCCAGATGGCAATATAAAATATTCCAAAGACTCGACATGCCTCTCAGCAAATAGCTTAGGGTGTCTACTTTCCAAAATGGGGTCATTTGGGGGGGGGTTGAACTGTCCTGGCATTTTATGCACAACATTTACCAGTTTATGTCACACATCACCCACTCTTCTAACCACTTTCTGACACTTTTTGTTTACATTAAATAATTTTTTTTTTTACTAGAAAATTACTTTGAACCCCCAAAAATTATATATTTTTTAAAGCAAAGGCCCTACAGATTAAAATGGTGGGTGTTATTTTTTTTACACAGTATTTGCGCAGTAATTTTTCAAATGCATTTTTTTGGGAAAAAACACACCTTTTTAAATCTTAATGCACTAAAATACACTATATTGCCCAAATGTTTGATGAAATAAAAAAGATGATCTTAGGCCGAGTACATGGATACCATACACGACATGCTTTAAAATTGCGCACAAACATGCAGTGGCGACAAACTAAATACATTTTTAAAAGCCTTTATAAGCCTTTACAGGTTACCACTTTAGACTTGCAGAGGAGGTCTACTGCTAAAATTACTGCCCTCGATCTGACCTTCGTGGTGATACCTCACATGCATGGTGCAATTGCTGTTTACATTTGACGCCAGACCGACGCTTGCGTTCGCCTTTGCATGAGAGCAGGGGTCAACAGGGGTGCTTTTTTTTTTCTTTATTATTGTTTTGCTTTTTTATCTTATTCTTAAACTGTTCCTTTCATTTTTTTAAATCATTTTTATTGTTATCTCAGGGAATGTAAATATCCCCTATGATAGCAATTGGTAGTGACAGGTACTCTTTTTTGAAAAAATTGGGGTCTATTTAGACCCTAGATCTCTCCTCTGCCCTCAAAGCATCTGACCACACCAAGATCGGTGTGATAAAATGCTTTTCCAATTTCCCAATGGCGCTGTTTACATCCGGCGAAATCTAAGTCATGAAATGCTCGTAGCTTCCCTTTTCTTAGGCCATAGAGATAATTGGAGCCATTCTGGTCTCTGATCAGCTCTATGGTCAGCTTGCCGAATCACCGGCTGCATTCTCAGGTTCCCTGTTGGGACAGGAGAGCCAGAGAAAAACATGGAGGACGGTGGGGGGGGGGGGAGCATTCCCTCCCACTGCATGTAAAAGTAGTCTAGAGGCTAGTTAGCTGCTAGGATTGCTTTTACATGAAAGCCGACCGCTGGCTAAAAAGAATGATACCAAGATGATACCTAAACCTGCAGGCATCATTCTGGTATAACCACTCAAAGTCCAGCAACATACCAGTACATTGCTGGTCCTTGTTGGGCATATATTGTAAACTTTTTTTCATGCAGCCTGTGGGCTGCATGAAAAAAAAGATTGATCAGTAGGTATGCCCACCATTAGAATACCTCCCTTCATCCACCCACTTCTAATGATGGGCACACATGCACCCTTTATATATGACGAAGCATGGGGGCATCTGCCCCAAAAGGTAGGAGCAAATCGCTCCTCCGCCTCTGCTGCCCCCATGCTTCGGCATATATGCTCTTTTTTTTAACTGTGGTGGTGAAATCACCTCCTACAGCACTGGAGACACTGCTTTATGTATCGTGGGAGCAAACGCTGTTGCTGTCAAGATAAATAAATCCGCACTGCAACTGAATGGCGTTCCTGATAAGCAAATGATGGTTAACAATAAAACAAAGTAACATTACAGTATAACAGTAAGACTTACCATACCTGCAAAGCAAATATAAAAAAAATAGTAAAGAATAAAACATTTTTTAATGCAACCTGTGCCTAAAATATATATATGCCGAAGCATGGGGGCATCCACCCGTAAAACGTTGGAGCAAATCGCTCCTCCGCCCCTGCTACCCCCATGCTTTGGCATATATGCTCTTTTTTTTTTACTGTGGTGGTGAAATCACCTCCGACGGGGCTGGAGTCACGGCTTTATGTATTGTGGGAGCAAACGCTGTTGCTGTCAAGATTAATAAATCCGCTCTGCAGCTGAATGGCGTACCTGAAAACAAAAAAAATGGTTAACTATAAAACACAGTAAACGGTAAAGTATAAAAAAATTGCATACCTGAAAAGCAAACGTGATAAAACATAATAACAATAAAACATTGCAGAATAGAATACAGTTAAAAAGAGCAGAACAATAGAGAGAGAATAGAGAGAGAATAATAAAACGACAACTATTTTTGTTTTTTTTTATTTTATATATATATTTTTTCTTTTTTACTTTTTTTTTTTTCTTTACACTTTTTTTTGTAACTGTAACTTTTGTAACTGTAACCGGTTCCAGGTTCGGGTCTCTCAAAATGCGATGGCATCTTGGGAGACCCTGTGAAAGTGTGCCTAGTCTGTGCAGTGCTGTACCCTACGCTAATACTCAACTAGTGTATGGTAGAGTTCAAAACATTCACCAATGCAAAGACCAGGATTGTCAGGACAAGAGGGACAATAATAGCGGGTGTCACGCCTATATCCGCGCTTGCTGCAGACACAACATCTTTTTTGGGGGGGTTCGTTGGGTAGGGGTAATCGGTAGGACATAAAGAAAATGTCTCTCATGCAGCTGGCTTACTGCATTTGGTTGGGGAAGGTGAGGTGGAGCACCGTCTGGAAACAGACTGACGATCTCTTCCTAGAATTTAGGGAGGATCCAGTCCATCCTGAAGCTCTGTATAGCACATGAGCATTCAGCAAAGCCAATTGAAATAATACATACAATAATATTTTGGTTATATAAGTGGACACTTATAAGTTTCTCCACAACACCAGTCGCCGTAGTAATTTGGACCATCGTGTCTGCATGAAGGGAGGTGAGAATGAAAACATTCTTATTATCCCTTTATTTCATAGCGAGCAAGTTATTACACTTAAAGCAGGCTCTCTCCCCCAGCTTAAGACGGGAATCTACAAGCCGCTGGGGAAAGCCCCGGCGAT
The DNA here is from genome assembly GCF_042186555.1 of Aquarana catesbeiana. Taxonomy (NCBI): domain Eukaryota; kingdom Metazoa; phylum Chordata; class Amphibia; order Anura; family Ranidae; genus Aquarana; species Aquarana catesbeiana. The sequence goes on along the minus strand of NC_133324.1, from coordinate 471,957,147 downwards.
TAGGTCGCACGGTGCCACATGCTCCAATCTGCTAATCAAACAAGTGACTAAAAAGTGGCACGCTGGTGTAATAATTGTCCACGTACAAGTGGTACCCCTTTCCGAATAAGGGTGACACCAAGTCCCACACAATCTTGCCAGCGCTTCCTATATAGTCAGGGCAGTTTGTCGGCTCTATGTGGCTATCTTTTCCCTCGTAAACCATAAAACTACATGTATAGCCTGTGGCCCTGTCACAGAGCTTATACATCTTGACCCCGTATCTGGCACGCTTGCTGGGAAGGTACTGTTTGAATGATAAGCGGCCAGAAAACGTAATCAGGGACTCATCAACGCAGACAACTTGATGGGGAGTAAACAAGTCTGCAAAACGTTGGTTGAAGTGGTTTACGAGGGGCTGAATTTTGTAGAGCCGATCGTATCCAGGGTCTCCACGAGGACGACAGAGTTCATCGTCATTGAAGTGCATGAACCACAAGATCTGCTCGTATCGTGCCCTGGTCATGGAGGCAGAGAACAAGGGCATATGGTGAATTGGGTCAGTGGACCAATATGACCGCAACTCACTCTTTTTAGTTATGCCCATGTTGAGGGAGAGGCCCAGAAAGAGCTTAAATTCAGAAACCGTAATTGGTCTCCAATCTCTGGCAAGGGAGGACTGGGGAATAGTGGTGATGTGTTGACCAGCGTACAAACTGCTTTGGTCCACAATAGATCTATAGAGATCTTCTGTGAAAAACAGCAAATAAAAAATAAGTAACGTAAAATCAACTGTTTCCACCTGAATGCCGGGTTGGCCAGTGAATGGGGGAAGTATGGGTGCTGCAGAAGTGGTGGGTTCCCAATTAGGATTGGCGAATGCAGCAGGAATGGCACTATGGGCACGACGGGCCTGTGTTCGTCTTCTTTTTTCAAATAACAATTTTTATTAAGCATAAAAGCATATGCATACATAGAACAGTAGTGTCGCTTGTAACTAAGTACAATTGGTAGACATTCAATGAGCTTCTGATTATAATCATCCACACACAGTAGTGGTATAACACATTCCATGTCATCTAGGGCTGTCAACCAGCAAATAACATCATTAGACTGAATATATTTTAGCTTTATATAGAAGGAAAGAAAATAAAGGAGGAAAGAAGAAAAGAGGGATAAGAAGGGGAAGGGGGAGGGGGGGGCTTAGCCGCTGGCCTAGGGCAGGTCCTCTCGCCTGTGCCATTCCTCCCAGACCTTATCATGTGCCTCCAATCTGTTTTGTATCCTGGCTGTCATTTTCTCCATTAGCTCTATGTCTTTTATTCTGGTATATAGGTCTGTTTGAGAAGGTGGAATCTGTTTCTTCCAGTACAGGGCTACCAGACATATCGCTGCTGTAAGAACATAGCCCAGCAGTTTCCTGGAGTGTCGGGATATATGTAATCCAGACACTCCTAGAAGAAACAGCTTCGGGGCTCTGGGGACCTGTACTCCCAACAGGCGGTTCAGCAATAATTGCGTTTCCGTCCAGAAAGGAGCTATTTTGGGACATGACCAGTAGAAATGATATAATGTTCCTCTGTCTTTCATGCACCGCCAACATTTATCCGAACTACTGTAGAAGGGTAAATGGCGTGGAGGACATCAGGTGTCATATACCAGAAAAAAAGAATTTTATAGGCATTCTCTTTGTACAGTGAGCTCTTAGCTGCCTGGGACCAAATCGTCTTCCAGGTAGATTCTGGAATCTCCTCACCCAAGAACCTCTCCCAGCGGGTCATGTATGTATGTTTACCGTGATCTATGATGTTGTAAGAATTTAGTATCCAGTAGATATCGGATATTAGCCCGCGTCTAGTCGAACCTTCCAATATCAGTTCCTCAAAGGGCGATGGGGCCGAGAATTGTAAGTTCGGGGCTATTGATTGAGCATAGTGCCTAATCTGCAAGTATCCATAGAACACTTGCCTCGGTAAATCAAATTTTTTCTGGAGTTCTGTGAAGGACAGGAATCTGCGCGTGCACGGGTGCACCAAATGACCGAAATGGAACAGATTTCTCGTCACCCACGGAGAGGACATCTGGTGTGTAAGACCTGCAGGCAGTCTGGGGTTGTAGAGGAATGATGTGAGGAGTGAGCTTTCTGAGCATAGCTTATGGAGCCGTGATAGTTTACGCCAAATTGTACTAAGGTGGAGCATGGGACCCAAAAGCTGAGTAGACCCTACCTTCACCTCTGCATTCCATAGCATACTGTTTGGGTGGACTGGAGCCATCCATAGTTTTTCAATTTCTGTCCACCTATTATAAGAACGTTGGGTGTCTTTTGTAATTCCAGATAAATCGTATCAGATCTGCCTGGAGTTTCTTCAGCTCCGCCTGTGGTATTGGGATGGGAAGAGTTTGGAATAGATAAAGCAGCTTTGGCAGGATAGCCATCTTAACAGAAGCTATCCTCCCTAGCAGGGAGATATGATGAGCCTTCCATTTTAGCAGGAGGTCCCTTATGGTTTTAAAAAGAGGAGGATAATTGGCTCCGTATAAGGTGGAATAAGAGGGAGTTATCTGTACTCCCAGATATTTCAGTGATGATGTCTTCCAGTGGTAGGGGAAACAGTGTTGTAATTGTTGGGTCTCCTGTGTTGGGATATTGATGGGTAGAGCTTCTGATTTAGCTGCATTTATCTTATACCCCGACAGGGATCTATATAAGTCAAGTTCAGCGTGCAGGTTAGGAAGTGAGATTCTGGGCTTTGTCAGGGTGAGAATAATATCGTCAGCAAATAGGGCTAACTTAAATTCCCTATCTCTCAACGGGATACCGTGAATATTCGGATTTTTTCGAATGGATGCCGCCAGAGGTTCAACACACAGAGCAAATAGTAACGGTGAGAGTGGGCACCCCTGGCGGGTTCCATTCGCGATTGGGAAAGCTTGCGAAAGGGCAAAGGGAGTTTTTACCTGAGATGAGGGGTTAGTGTACAGATGTCTGATAGCTTGCATAAATGGACCCTGAAATCCCATGCAGTTCAACGTGGCGAAAAGGAAGGACCAGCCAAGGCGGTCAAAAGCTTTTTCCGCGTCTAAGCCAAGAACTAACGCCTCCAGCTTATTCCTGTTCGCCACGTCTATCAGGTCAATAATTCATCTCGTGTTATCTCCTGCCTGACGCAGGGGGATGAATCCCACGTGATCCTTGTGTATTAGCGAGGGAAGTATCAAGTTCAATCGCATTGAGAGGAGTTTAGTAAAGATTTTTAAATCAGAGATTAGAAGTGCGATTGGCCTGTAACTGGCACATATGGAAGGATCTTTGTCAGGTTTGGGAATTAACGTGAGGAACGACCTCTGCATATCTGCGGGAATGGTGGTTTTCTGAAAGAAGGCGTTAAACATCCTACACATATAGGGCAGGAGAATCGGGAGAAATGCCTTATAGTACTCATAAGGAAGACCGTCTGGTCCAGGGGATTTGTGTGAGGGCAGAGTTTTGATAGTGGCCGTTAGCTCTTCCTCTGTAATTGGAGCATTGAGTGACATTAGGTCCGTCTTCTGAATTTTGGGGAGTCCGCTATCCTCCAAGTATTGTCTCATACGGTCTTTTATATCAGGAGGCGGTGGGTCTTGGGAAATTTCAGGGTTGTTATATAGGGTTGTGTAAAATTCTCCAAAGGCCCGAGCTATGTCTTGGGGGTGTGACAGGAGTGCCCCCTTTTTATCCTTAATTTGGTGGGGTGTGGACATGTGGGAGCGCTCAGATAATTTACGCGCCAGAATGGTATGGGCCTTATTACCTTTATCATAATATGTTTGTTTTAGTCAGGTAAGTGCCTTCTCCACATGTCCTAACGCCAAGTCTCGGAGGGTATTTCTAAGGCAGACCACTTTTTTAAGAAGGGTTAGGGATGGCGATACCTGCAGGCGGAGTTCTAGAGCCTTGAGGTCTCTCTCGGCTTGAATTTTAGATGCCATCGCATTTTTCTTCATAGCCGAAGAGATCGCTATACACCGTCCCCTGAGGACTGCCTTGTGAGCCTCCCACAGAATAGGGAGGGAGACTTCAGGGGTATTATTTTCTAAGAAGTAGTTCTGCAAAGTTGTCTCTAATTCTGATCTGGACGGGGTGTGTTGTAGGAGAAAATTGTTTAGCTGCCAATTACTGGGTTTGCGAGTAGGGGTACCAATTTCTAGTGATATAAGAACTGGAGCGTGGTCGGACCAAGATATGGGAAGGATCCGGGTGGTTTTAGTGGCACGTAAAGTGTTATTGTTGATGAAAAAGTAGTCTAAGCGGGAATGCATGCGGTGAGGGGCAGAAAAGAATGTATATTGCCTATCTCCCGGATGTAGAGCCCTCCATGCATCAAATAGGGCATGTCGTCTGGTTAGTTGACGAAACAACTTGGAATCACAGGCGGCCCGGGTCTGAGGAGTTGTGGAATTAATCACATGGCGGTCTAGACCTACCGAGTGCACTAGGTTAAAATCTCCGCCAATGATCAAATAATCATTGAGCAGCCTGAACAGGCGTGCAAGGACCCTAGACAGAAAATGTATTTGATGGGTGTTGGGTGCGTAGATATTGCAGAAAGTTACCGCCTGTGTTTGCCACTGACCCCTCAAAATTATATAATGTGCCCTCGGGTCAATGAAGGATTCAGAGCATTTAAATGGAGAGCCTCTTTTAAATAGGATGGCCATACCCGCACGTTTACGAGAACTAAAGGCCTGATAAATCTGGGGGTATTGTTTGAATGCAAAGGTGAAGGCGCCTCCTCTATTGAAATGTGTCTCCTGCAGCATAGCTACGTCTGCCCCAACTTGCCTGAGCTCCCTCAGTGCGAGATGTCTTTTTTTGTTTGAGTTCAAACCGTGGACATTAAACGACAAGATCCTAGCCATGGTCATCAGTGTGTACGTGCACCAGATTACTTAGCTTATCCAGCCGTGAGCCTTCTATTAAATCCAGGAAGCGAGGAGGTCCAAACCTGAGATGTAGCCAGGTGCCCGTCCCAGACCCGCGGCGAGCCAGGAAGAGGGGAGGGGTGGGGGGGAGAGGGAGGGAGGAGAATAAGAAGAGAAGAGAAAGAGAAAGGAGAAAAATGGTTAATAACATTTCAGTTAGAAATAAACATTTTGTTGTTGTGCCGGACAGTATACACCGCCCAGATTCCAATAAGTTCCAGTAGGTCCCCCCGATCGGAGCCCCCAACAGGGGCCCAGTCCAGGGGGGCATAGTGAACAACTCGAGGCAAAATCAACCGTGTTCAAGTTCTCAAAACAAAGTAACAATGGGGAACTTTAGTAGGGTTAACCTCTAGGGGGGACTAGTGATCAGAAAAACCACTACTGACACATCTCCAAAAAAGGGGGTGCCCGATATTACTAACTAAGTGATAGGCGGGGGAGGCCTAGGGGGAATAACTTATAACTGTGTTGGGAGGGGCAGGAGAGGGGAGTAAGGCAGTCATCCTTTTTTAGGCTTTGCTTTGGTAGATCCTCTGGGGGAGTCCCGGTCCCTAGGGCGCTAAGTTGGTGGGATCTTCTGCCATACCACGGGAGGTGGCGTGGGCAAGTCCACTAAGTCCCATTCAGACAAGCGAGGGACGGGGATCTCCAAGGTGTCACAAAAATTTTCCAGGTCCTCCGGGAAGCGTAGCACTGCTGATTTTCCCTGCCGGCGGGCAGTGAGGCTAAAGGGAAATCCCCAGCGGTATGTTATGTCATTTTCTTGGAACAGAATAAGTAGGGGTTGGAGCAGTCTGCGTTTCTTTAAGGTGATCCAGGAGAGGTCTGGAAATAGCTGGACTTGCGTGTTTTCAAAAAGTACCTTCTTTGTGGTGCGGGCTTTGCGCATAATGTCCTCTTTCGGGGGAAAGGAATGGACCCTGCATATGACATCTCGGGGTCTGGAGGCGGGCCCTTTAGGGCAGAGGGCACGGTGGGCTCGGTCCATTTCAATGGGTTTGTTTGGGGGTCCCCTAGAAGGTTGTTAAACAAGAGTTGCAGAGTTTCATGAAGATCTTTGGGACCCTCTGACTCAGGTAGACCCCTGACTCGGATGTTATTTCTGCGTCCCTGGTTATCCAAATCCTCGATGTGATGCTGCATGTTCCGGAGCATTATATGATGGTCGACCCCCTGTACTTGGGTGCGATGCACCACCAGTTTGGTCTCTTGGATTTCCTCCTCCGCCATCTCCACCCTTTCAGATAAATGTTTAAGGTTAGCATGTAACACTTCAATTTCTGCTCGACAGGCGGACTTGACCTCTTCAATAAGGAGTCTAAAGTCCTCCTTGGTAGGAATAGCTTGAAGGCAATCCTGCCACGAGGTGGGCTGCTGGAAACGTTGGGCGTGCTCCATGTGGCGTTGTGGGCTGAATGGGGGGGGTGCCGATTTCCGAGAGTCCCAGAATTGTGGTTGAGGATCTTTCATGTCCCCCCCATAAGGGCCTCTGTGAGTAAGAGAGGGGGCCTCCTTCCAGGACTTCCATAGGGATCAGGATCGGCGAGCTCGCCACCTGGGCATATGATTTTCTCTGACTTGATCCCTGTGCTGTGGGCCTGGAGGCATTATGGCGGGCTTGTCTCTGGGGTTGAGGGGAGACAGGGGGGAGGCCGAACATTGGTTGGGGGGTGCCTCTTTCATACCTCACCTCTGGTACATGTCCAATGTCCCCCATGCCCTCTGGTCCTGGCAGCGGGGGGAAATCACTGAATTGTAGTGAGGGTGTGGGGGACGCCGTCCCTCCCAGGGATATGGATGGATCGGACACGGAGCGCAGCAGCTGCGGGAAGGCCTGTGAGCACTGTGTGTAGGAGGTGGCAGTGAGGCCTAGTAAGGTGTCCTGAGGTGCGCAGGGATGCTTCCCTTGTGCTGGGAGAGGAGGGGGTGGACTCACCGCTGCTGATCCCCTGCTCCTCCGTTCCTCTGTCTCCCGGTCCAGGTCCGCTGTGCTCTGGAGTAGTGGAGGTGATGCCGAGCTCCGCTGCGGTGGCTGCCTCATGGAGGAGGTAGGAGCCGTCGGCGCCATCTTGTCCCGCTCGTCCTCGGACATGGAGGAGGCTTTAAAATACCCGTGGAGGGTTGTTGTGGAGCCGGACGGCGGTTGGGACGATCCCCTGGGTTTGGAGGATCTGGTTCTCCTGCTGCCTCCCATAAAATGTGGCTAAAAGTCCCCCTTTTAGGCCTTAACGCTGTGGGCTGGTGGAGAGCTGGAAGTTCAGGCGTCCATGCAGGGCAACTTCCGGTCCCGCCCCTTTGTGTTCATCTTCTTGGTGGCAGTGGGACACTACTTGTGCTTGCCACCTCACCAGCTTGAACTGCACTTATGGGACTCGCCACGTCACCACGTGATACTGCAGTGCTGGATTGACTACGACCAGGGTGTACTAGGCCGCTGGTGCTTGCCAGTTCACCAGAAGGAATAGAGGCGCTAGTACTGCTCTGCTCCATACGAGGGACCTGCGGTTCTTGCACATCAACGACAGAAGAAGAAGTTCGGGGTCTGGTACGCCTGACCTTGGCAGGGACCACAACTTCGTCGTCAGAGCTATCTGTCATGGAGCCGCTGTCCTCTACAGGATCGTATTCTGAGCCTGAATCTGACAGATGAGTGACTTCCTCTTTATCTGTCATGCTCAGAAACGTGTAGGCCTCTTCACTAGTGTACTTTCGATTTGCCATTTTGGGCTCTAAAATTAGTGGTACACTAGTGAGACTCACAGGTAAAAAAGCTCCTGACTGTTAGCGACTGTATCAAAACGCTACCAAAAAAACTGTTAGCGATCGTAGGGATCAGGCCTGACTCTGTGAAAGCTGCAGTTATGTGTGTTTAGTGTTTTGTAAGTGACAGTGATTAATCGATACTGCACTTGGGTGGGCTGGGCTTGGCGGAGGGGCAAAACGCAGGTGCTAGCAGGTATCTGGGCTGATCCCGCTAACACTGCGTTTTTGGGAACCCTAAACTGCTGGGGACGCTAGTATAGATCTGATCAGATCAGATGTTGATCCGTTCAGTTAATATACCACTAAGGGAGGTGTATGCTGCGTGTGTGGGTGTCAGCGGTACTGGCATTAACCTGACGCTGCCTGGGGCGACGCAGACCGTATCTGACCCTAAAACCTAACTTTTATCACCCGCCGGGTGATCAGGGGGTTAAACCTTTATTAGGTAATAAACGGCGGGTGCCCTGACACTATAAAAAATAAACTAACTAACCAGCGTCACCCGTAACAGTTATATGGTGATCACTGGTGAAAGGGTTAACTAGGGGGCAATCAGGAGGTTAAAACCTTTACTAGGAAGTATATGGGGGTCCCTGACACTATAAAATGCTGATGGCGAACCTAAATACTTACCTCCCTAACTAGCGTCCTAATACAGCAATCAGAAAAAACGATTGCTTAGTGACACTGGCGACAGGGGGAGATCATGGGGTTAAACCTTTATTAGGGGGGGTTAGGGGGGTACCTTGGACCTAAAGGGGTCTACCACTAACTGCCCTACCACTTATAACGGTCACAAATGACACCAATGCAGTAATCACCAAAAAAAAAAAAAAACTGCTATTGGTGTCACTGTGACAGGGGGTGCAGGGGGGTGATCGGGGGGTGATTGGGGGTTGAAAAGTGTGCCTAGAGTGTTCTACTGTTAGTGTAGTGTTGGTGCACTTACTTGGATGTCTTCTCTCCTCGGCGCCGGAATGAAAAGATGAGGAGAGATGACATCACTTCCTCTGCCGCTGTTTACATTACAGCAGCAGAGGAAGATTGTCATTCGTTGGGAGCGATCGCGAGGAGGTGGCCACGAATGAGTGTCCTCCCCCTAAGCACGGATCGCTCCCCTAACGATGCCGACCGCCTCGGGCAACGGGGCCCGCGGGAGGCAAATCACGTATCAGATATGTGATTTTGCCTGCCCGTGCCATTCTGCTGCAGTATATCTGCGTTAGGCGGACGGCAAGTGGTTAAATGCAGGCAGAGTGCAAGAGGCACTTTTTTTTGGGGGGACCCAAACTCATTTGAAACCCTCCCTCCCCCCCAACTGCTAAGTCAACCGATACCAATACTCTATTTTCTGACTTTGCCAAACCCATACACACTATACCTACCTCTTTTGTGTTCATATTTATGGATGAATTCACCAATGCATAAAGTGCAAGTGCCTGCCTGAATACTTTCAAATGGTACTGTTTAAAGTTTTGTTCTCCTATTATCTTGATAGGTAATTGCAGATTAAAAATGTGCTTCAATTAGTACAGTGTGTATTCATATTTTTGGATTATGACACTTCTTACCTGTCCAGTGCGCTGCCAATAGTGTAAGTAAGGAGGGGCTGGCCAAAGTAACACACGTTATTTATGCATTCAGCTCTCAATGAAGTGGAGAGGGTTACCGGTCCAAAACATCTACCCACCCCCCCACCATAAAATTTTTGGGGCCACTAAAGGGGGTGAGGAATCTGATAAGTTGACCTTATAATTTTGTCTTTAACCACTTCAATACTGGGCACTTTCACTCCCTTCCTTCCCAGACCAATTTTCAGCTTTCAGCGCTGTCACACTTTGAATGACAATTGCGCGATCATGTAACACTGCACTCAAATGAAGTTTTTATCATTTTTTTCACACAAATAGAGCTTTTTTTGGTGGCATTTAATCACCGCTAGGGTTTTTATTTTTTATGCTACAAACAAAAAAAGAAAGAAGATTTTCAAAAAAATGCATTTTTCTTAGTTTCTGTTATAAAATTTAGCAAATAAGTCATTTCTCTTCATAAATTTTGACCAAAAATGATGCTGCTACATTTCTTTGGTAAAAATAACCCAAATCAGTGTTTATTTGGTGTTGGCAGTGATGGGGGACAGACAGATGTTTTATTGGGACAATAAATGTGGACAGGGGTATATCAGTGATGCTTGGTGTACTTTTGTATGGTAATCTGTAACAGCTCTCTGTGTAAAATCATCCTCACACAGAGAGCTGTCACAGATTTGCAGATTCCCCCTCTCCCCCCCCTCGCACCGAGCTCTCACTGAGCTTGGTGGGGAGACCTGTCACAGAGACACGCGTCTCTGTTTACATTGTGATGGCTGTGATTGGACACAGCCGTCAGGTGATCGGGAAGGCCAATCACAGCGCCCATATCCCGATCTCTGCTCAGCTGGATCCTGTGATCAGAATGATCAGAATGATCAGAATGATCACAGGATCGAGCCGCAGCGCGCCTCGTAGCCACTCTGTGAGCACTCGTTCTGAGGGACGTTCCTGAACGTCCACTCAGAACGAGGAAAGGACCACCTGGCCGTTTATGTGCAGTGGCCGGGTTGGAAGTAGTTAAATACTCATTTCAAAAAATGTTATACTTATGTTGGCCAAGAATGTTTGTGTCTAATCTGCTTGCAATGTTATGTGCAAAAGTACTATTTTTTTTCTTATTTGACTCCACAGTTTCCTTCCAACCCACAGGAATGGCAGACTGTGGCTTCCCAGTTTCACCACCAGTGGGACTTTCCCAACTGTGGTGGTGCTATCGATGGGAAGCACATCAGGATCATCTCACCACCCAACTCGGGGTCTTACTACTTTAACTATAAGGGGTTCAATAGTATAGTGATGTTGGTGGTGGTGATGGCCAATTATGAATTCATCTACCTGGACATAGGGAGTTGGGGTTGCCACCTCCGGAGGAGAATGTTGCGGGCCTCAAGTTCGTGTTTGTGGCGGATGAGGTCTTTGCTCTGGGGAAACATCTGATAAAGCCGTTCCCCATGAGGAACATGACCCCAGAGCAGAGGGTTTTTAATTACCGGCTGGCCCGTGCCAGAAGAGTGGTTGATAATGCCTTTGGCATAAAGGCCAGCCGGTTCAGGCTATTCCTTACGTCCATCAACCTGGCCGAATACAAACTTAATCACGTTGTGTTGAACTGCTGCATTCTGCACAACTACCTTCGCAAGAATGCAGCCAGCTATCTGGCCTCAGTTGCAACTGAGGCCGACTTTTCAGCCTTACCTACATCAATGACAGCGCTTGAAAGTGGCCGCCCTGGTTGGCCCTACAAAGCACCCGCGAAGTCAGGCAAAACTATGTCGATTACTTTGTGGGCAATTGATTTACAAGCAAATATTGCAGATGTCTAATAATTTTTTTTGAAAAACTAAACTCATATTTCATTTGAATTACTGTTTGTGTTTCTTATCTGTCTCCTAGGTTCTCAAATGGCCTTTTAATTTTGGCCATTTTCTTCAATAGCGCAAACGTAAATTATTTGATACATGAGGTGACAATATCTTCTTCAGCTAACTATTATGTTGTGCTGTGGGTCTGCTACACACACACACAATGTTATTGTTGTTAATGTATGTAATACATTAATGATAAAAAAAAATCATCCTTTTCAACGCCATGAATTAATTGCTTGGAGTCCCAAAGATGGCCTGATTTTGGTAACTTTTACAGCACAGTGGGGGTTATTTACTAAAGGCAAATCCACTTTGCACTACAAGTGCACTGCAAGTGCACTTGAAAGTACACTGAGAGTAGATATGTAGTGCAAAGTGGATTTGCCTTCAGTAAATAACCCCCATTTTCACCGTAACTACACCAACTTAACAAATGAACATGTATTAAGCATTGAAATAAGAAGCCACACATTGTTGAGTATAAAACATTTTACTCCAAGCACATTCACATGTGCGTTACAAACGGTTTTGGAACAAACCAACATCTTGGTGTATAACATGTATGTTTGACATAAATTTGCCTTTTTGGGGCTAAACAGGCATGTTTAAAAACATTACATACACATCCCCAACTCAGGAACTTACAAAGTTCAACTTTGCTAAAATGAAGGCCATATGAGACATTAGTATGTCCAAACTGTGTTGATCTTGCCTTCATCAAATGGGGTGATCTCACCCCTCTAAAAGCCAAATTTTGAAGATGCACACAAATTGGGACTCAAAATTTGGATTTCCCTCATGATCTCATGCCTAAATTGTGTGTCTTTTCCCTACATCTATTTTGCTAAAGGCACAAAACACACAGTGTGTCAACATGTGCTATCTCCCATCATGGGATATCAATGTACGCGTTTTGTGGGTGCAACCCCTTCCTCCAAACTAAAGTAGGTGAGAGGAAGGGGTTGAACCCCCGAAAAACACGTCCATTGATCCCCTATGATGAGAGATAGCACATGTTGACACACTGGGGCTTATTTCAGAAAGGACAATCCACTTTGCCCTACGAGTGCACTTGTATTGCACTTGTAGTGCAAAGTGGTTTTGCCTTTTTGAAATAAGCCCCAGTGTGTCAACATGTGCTAGCTCCCATCATGGGGGATTAATGGACGTGTTTCGGGGGTGCAACCCCTTCCTCTCACCTACTTTAGTTTGGAGGAAGGGGTTGCACCCACAAAACGCGTACATTGATATCCCATAATGGGAGATAGCACATGTTGACACAGTGTGCATCTTCAAAATTTGGCTTTGCAGTTCATTTAAAACTTTAAAAACATGGACAACATAACGACAACTTTAAAAAAAAAAATTTGTTTAGATTTTGCCTAAAATATCAATGATGTTACTCATTCTTTTTTGAACATCATGGATGTTTTGTTTCATCTTTTCCAAATCACGATTGCACACCATGATCTCACTGATCAGTATTTGTGCACTTGCACTGCTGAAGTGAGTTTCTTATTCCACAACATCCACATCACCTAAAAATAAAAAAACACACTATGTATTATAAATATACAGGCATCCATCAATTACCTGAAGCTGTGGTCTCAGACACTGACCTGTTGTCGACACCATTTCTACCACTTCACCCAGCACTTCCTGAACCTTTGCATCCACATCTTCATGGTGTGTGGTGAGTTTCCTTTCTTCATTCAGTGTGAGGTTACTGGTGTCCTCAGATGTCCTTATTCTTTTCTCCCCTATGTGAATACAAAAAACGTATACTTAGCAGACAGATGTGTTAGGCTAGAAATAGTAATATGAAACATTGCTTGGAAGTGTCGTCCAATTGTCTGTTTTGGCAGAGTTCCAAGATGAAGACATGATTTTTTCACTTTCAAAAGCTGGAATACTTACCTGTTTTGTGCAAGTTTCACACATGGAGAGACCCCTAGTATCCACTGGAGTACCTGCGTGGGACACCATAACAAGGTTGTTATGGTGTCCCACAGTAGTGCTCCTGCATCCAGATGTGTAAACAGCTGCTGAGTGTCCTCTCCTGACACTGAATAAAGTTGTCATTTCATTATAGTTTCAAACACATCCAGACAACAATGTAATAAACTTATCTTAATCAAAATAAGCAAGAACAAATGTAGTTAACCTGCATCTGCCAAAAGTGACGTATTATTGGTCGAACGAACGATGTTTAATACGAACGATTCCTGTATCCACGAACCTGAAACTTGACATTTTAAACTGTACAAAAGTAAAGAAAGGCACATGGACCAGCATGAAAGTAATAATAATAATAATAATAATAATAAATACTTACTTTTTTGCAGCACTTTCCTGATCTTTCTATACTGATTTTGCTCCCTCAATTTCAGGTCTCACCAGCGTTATTTCAATTGCTCCTTTGATCGCCGTACCCCAAAATTCTTGTGCAGACTTCTGACAACTTTAGCCATGATCTTGGCAGTTCTCACATTATGGTTTCTGTATGGCCGATGATCCCCATCATAGTCTGTCCTCTTTAAGATGTCCACCATCTCCACCATCTCTTCAAAGGACATAGTTGAGGCCTTATATCTCCTCCTCGATCTGAAACTGCCTTGCTACGGGCTTTCCTCGTTGCTGCTCTCAGCACACACCTACTGTGTCTCCGCCATATGCTGTACCACTGTCTTGAAAGAGAAGAGGCGGGGAATACACTAGAAAGAAGGACAGAGGCAGAGTTTCATGCATGCGCAGTGTATATAAAGCATAACACCCGGGCGATGTAACAGACGTACGCACGATCTGTGAGTGGAGGACAGAGGATCGTTATCGGCAAACGTTCAAACAAAGGTACAATTGTAACTTGGGGCATCAGTGATTAGTGGCCTATACTGCTTATAGATTGAGGCCTATATTGGGACAAAATTAGGAAAGTTTAGCCTGACATTAGGGTTTGTCTTGTGTTGTGTCTTGCAGATAAAATGTAAAAGAGTGGTTAAGGGCGCAAATAGAGCATGTACTACTAGTACATTATAAGATAAAGTGCATGATATATCATATAAAAGTAAATAATATATTTGTGTCAGAGTCCAAAATTCAATGATCAGTATAATATAAGAATAAACAAAATAGTTATAAACTTTTTTTATAAAATATTAATTCGGGTCTTCTGTGCAAACTCCAATACTGTGCTTCAGTTCTTGACAAAAGTGTGCTTCACCCGACGAAGTGACATATAAATGTGATCACCAGATATCTAAGGCCACAGAGTGACCACCAGGCATATAAATGAAAGGATTCCTTCCTCCGTAGGCTAGATTCTTCCAAGCCACACTCAGCCTTAAACAACTGCTTCCAAGATTAGCCCGGACCACACTCCAATCATAAATGGCATGAAATAGTATAGACTTCAGTCAACTATACTCTTGAGTACATATCCACGGCTCCCTTTCATTCGATCTGTAAAGTTAGGCTCCACCATAAACGAGCCACAGAAAGGCATAGATAGTGTAATATTGTCTTTCATTTCTTTAAAAAGCAAATACAAGTCATATGTAAGGTACAGCAGGTTGCAGCACAGCTGGGGGAAGAGCATCCATTTTACTGATGACACGGGCACGAGCGTGAAATGCATCGAAATTGAGGCTTGACACGCATGATACAGGAGCCCTCTGCCCCCACCTACAACTGAGACGCACGCTGCGCTTCTTGTATCACACATCTAGTGACGGACCGGCCTCTGCCTCTTCCCCCAGCTATGCTGCAACCTGCTGTACCTTACATACAGCACATTTCGGGTGAAGCACACTTTTGTCAAGAATTGAAGCACATTGCACTTTAGGAGGCACGGTTTTGGAGTTTGCACAGAAGACCCGAATTAATATTTTATAATTTTTTGTGGGGGCACAAGAAGGTGAGGAAGAATCTCTCCTCCCTCAACATTGGGACAAAGGTACTTTGCAAGCAGGGGGAGGCTTTGCAATGCCTTCCCTCAAGTATTCCCCCAATAATGAAAGGCGGGTCTTGTTGGAACACTAAGGGTAAGCTCATGCATTTTTAATTACGACATAGGGGGGCTTTCATTTTGGTAACAAAACTTTGCCGAATTATAAACCAGCCCCGTACTGGTCTGTAATTTAACAGTGTAATTAGACTCCTGCTGACTTAAGAAAAGGCAGAAATTTCCCAAATTAAAGTAATTAATTGTAGCACATCTGCTAAATTGAAAGTGTTTATGGCTAAGCTGTAACAAGCTAAGAGGAAATCTATTTTTCCAGGGTTCTCCCTAAACCTGGTTGGTTGATTACACCTGCCTGTTGGTGGAAAAATGTTCCAGCAAAGAGTGTAGGAGGGTTAATCTCTAGAAGTATGGATGTTTATCCAACCTAATCAGTTCCTGAGGTCCTGGCTCAGAAGGTATGGCTTGGGAGAGCATAAATGTTTTAAAGGATATTGTCAATGCTCTCTTCTCCCAGAGGCTTCTGTTAGGATGAGGCCTGTATGTAGGAAGCTGCTATTTATATTAGGCCCCTGAATGTGTTATGAGCAGGGGGCTTAAGGAAGAGACACTTGTGGAAGTTGGGCTGGAGAAGGGATCTTCTTGTTGGAAAGTGTTGCAGGGGAGAGCTGTGACTGCTCTCACACGACCACTGCCTTGCTAAAGAAACTGAGGGTAAAGCTAAAGGGTAAAACCCTAAACCCTATTAAGCATCTGTGGAGCATCCTCAAACGGAAGGTGGAGGAGCGCAAGGTCTCTAACATCCACCAGCTCCATGATGTTGTCATGAAGGAGTGGAAGAGGACTCCAGTGGCAACCTGTGAAGCTCTGGTGAACTCCATGCCCAAGAGGGTTAAGGCAGTGCTAGAAAATAATGGTGGCCACACAAAATATTGACACTTTGGGCCCAATTTGGACATTTTCACTTAGGGGTGTACTCACTTTTGTTGCCAGCAGTTTATATAATAATAGACATTAAGGGCTGTGTGTTGAGTCATTTTGAGGGGACAGCTAATTTACACTGTTATACAAGCTGTACACTCACTACGTTACATTGTAGCAAAGTGTCCTTTGTTCAGTGTTGTCACTTGAAAAGATATAATAAAATATTTACAAAAATGTGAGGGGTCTACTCACTTTTATGAGATACTGTATATATATATATATATATATACAGTCAGGTGCATAAATATTGGGACATCGACACAATTCTAATCTTTTTGGCTCTATAAATCACCACAATGGATTTGAAATGAAACACACAAGATGTGCTTTAACTGCAGACTTTGAGCTTTAATTTGAGGGTATTTACATCCAAATCAGGTGAACGGTGTAGGAATTACAACAGTTTGTATATGTGCCTCCCATTTTTTAAGAAACCAAAAGTAATGGGACAGATTAACAATCATCCATCAAACTTTCACTTTTTAATACTTGGTTGCAAATCCTTTCCAGTCAATTACAGCCTGAAGTCTGGAACGCATAGACATCACCAGACGCTGGGTTTCATCCCTGGTGATGCTCTGCCAGGCCTCTACTGCAACTTTCTTTAGTTCCTGCTCTTTCTTGGGGCATTTTCCCTTCAGTTTTGTCTTAAGTAAGTGAAATGCATGCTCAATCGGATTCAGGTCAGGTGATTGACTTGGCCATTGCATAACATTCCACTTCTTTCACAGTATGCTTCGGGTCATTGTCCATCTGCACTGTGAAGCGCCGTCCAATGAGTTCTGAAGAATTTTGCTGAATATGAGCAGATAATATTGCCGGAAACACTTCAGAATTCATCCTGCTGCTTTTGTCAGCAGTCACATCATCAATAAATACAAGAGAACCAGTTCCATTGGCAGCCATACATGCCCATGCCATGACACTACCACCACCATGCTTCACTGATGAGGTGGTATGCTTTGGATCATGAGCAGTTCCTTTCCTTCTCCATACTCTTCTCTTCCCATCACTCTGGTACAAGTTGATTTTGGTCTCATCTGTCCATAGGATGTTGTTCCAGAACTGTGAAGGCTTTTTTAGATGTTGTTTGGCAAACTCCAATCTGGCCTTCCTGTTTTTGAGGCTCACCAATGGTTTACATCTTGTGGTGAACCCTCTGTATTCACTCTGGTGAAGTCTTCTCTTGATTGTTGACTTTGACACACATACACCTACCTCCTGGAGAGTGTTCTTGATCTGGCCAACTGTTGTGAAGGGTGTTTTCTTCACCAGGGAAAGAATTCTTCGGTCATCCACCACAGTTGTTTTCCGTGGTCTTCTGGGTCTTTTGGTGTTGCTGAGCTCACTGGTGCATTCTTTCTTTTTAAGGATGTTCCAAACAGTTGATTTGGCCACACCTAATGTTTTTGCTATCTCTCTGATGGGTTTGTTTTGTTTTTTCAGCCTAATGATGGCTTGCTTCACTGATAGTGACAGCTCTTTGGATCTCATATTGAGAGTTGACAGCAACAGATTCCAAATGCAAATAGCACACTCTGGACCTTTTATCTGCTCCTTGTAAATGGGATAATGAGGGAATAACACACACCTGGCCATGGAACAGCTGAGCAGCCAATTGTCCCATTACTTTTGGTCCCTTAAAAAGTGGGAGGCACATAAACAAACTGTTGTAATTCCTACACTGTTCACCTGATTTGGATGTAAATACCCTCAAATTAAAGCTGAAAGTCTGCAGTTAAAGCATATCTTGTTTGTTTCATTTCAAATCCATTGTGGTGGTGTATAGAGCCAAAAAGATTAGAATTGTGTTGATGTCCCAATATTTATGGACCTGACTGTATATATATATATATATATATATATATATATATATATATATATATATATATATATATATACATATACACAGGGCCGTCTTTAAGGCAGGGCAAAAGGGGCAGCTGCCCTGGGTCCCATCATTGTTGTGGGTCCCAAAGCAGCTGCCTCATACTTGCCAACTATCCCAGTTTAAATTCCATTGTCCCTTGAAGTTTTATTCCCGTGCTGTGTCCCAATATCTCAGTGTGAAGCCCTATTACTTGCTGCCCAGCTCTGCCCTATTGTTGTGTACAGATGACTCCTCTGCAGACCCTGTGTTTACATGTAAATAACCAGCATTGATATGTAAATAGTGGCAGCATTAATATGTAAATAGCTGCAGACCGGCGGCATTGATATGTAAATAGAGGCAGCATTTATATGTATATCATGCCCTCCTGAGGTCATATCCACCATCACCTCTGCTGAATGCTGCCCACTGGGGAGATAAAGGGACATGCTGGAAAGTCTTGCCTACAACTGTGGTTATTACACCTAACATCAGCCTGCAAAGGTAAGTAAATTGGAGGTGGAACCCTTTTTCAAAATAACATAGTGCTACAGCACCGTGAATTTTGGTGGATGTGAATATATACATCTCAGCAGATGAGTGAGGATGTCATTAACAATTAATGGCACTGCTGTGTATCTGCTAAAGGGCTGCACATTTCTGTGGTGTCAGTAAAGCGATTTTGTATGTGTTCCTGACACAAAGAAATGTGAACGCAGGCTAAATGTCTCAGTTACATTGGTGGTCAGTGTAAATGTTCTCATTACATTGGGGCTTGGCGTACAATCCTTTCATTCACACTAGTGGCCAGTGAAGTCCTTACTTTGTTGGTCAGTGTAAATTCTTCATTACATTGTGATCAGTGTACATTTCCCTTTACATTGATGGTAAGTGCAAAATTGTCCTTACACTGGTGGTCAGTGTAACTCCCCCTTTACATTGGTGGTCAGTGTAAATCCCCAGAAGATTGGTGGTCAGTGTGGAATTGTCACCTTACATTGGTGGTCAGTACAAATCTCTTTGACAATGAATGTCAGGGTAAATTCCCCCTTACATGGAGGTCATTGTATATTCCCCCTTACACTGGTAGTTGGTGTAAATGCTCCTATTACATTGGTCTCAGTGTAGAAATCCCTCTGTATATTAGTTGGTGGAGAAAAAACCCTCATTACATGATTTTCAGTGCAAATTTCCCCTCACAGTGGTGGTCAGCGTAAACCCCCTTACATTGGTGGTCATTGTAAATTCCCCATTACATTGGTAGTCACTAGTCAGTGTAGAATCGCCCACTATATACTTTCCAAAGATTTCCAGCTGCCACAGTGTACTGCCTCCTAACTAATCCCACCCCCACCACTGCCACTGATCCTATCAACGCACCAGCATTGCCACATCGCACCCCTCCCTAGCATTGCCACTGATCCCAGGAGTCCTAGGATCTCTAGGAGTTTTTTGTCTATTGATGGATCACCTCCACAGTCTATGGCGTGCAGGCAGTAAGGAGATGATGTGCTGTAATCTTTAGCAACCAATCAGTGAGCAGTAATGATGTACACTAACCTCTTGCAACCAATCATTGTGTAGTAAGGATATGCACAGTAACCTCTAGCAACCAATTAGTGAGTGGTAAGGATGTCCGGTAACCTCTAGCAACCAATCAGTGAGCAATATTGATGTACAATAATCTCTAGCAACCAATAAACAAGCAGAAGTCACGTTTTGTAACCTGTAGCAAATAATCAGTGAGCCATATTGAGTGCTGTAACCACTAGCAGCCAGTCAGTGAGCAGCAATGATGCACTGTAACCTCTGTTAACCAATCGCAATCACTGCCTAATCTGATTCAGTAAACTGATTTTGAGTCTAGCTGCTATTTATTGTACATCTCAGAGCAGGTGGAGAGCAAAATTACATGGAAGGGGGGGGCCCCAAGAAAATGTTTGCCCAAGGTCCAATCGATATTAACTACTTCCCACCCGGCCAATGTACATAAACGGCCAGGTGGGCACTCTTTCCTTCTGAGTGGACGTTCAGGAACGTCCTTCAGAAGGAGGGGGACCGCGCGCGGGCTCGCGCAGCGGTGCAATCCCGATGCGCTCGTGTCCCTCGGACACGGCGCAACTCCGATCAGCAGGAGGGCTCTGTGATTGGCCCTCCTGATCACCGTGTCCAATCACAGCCATCATGTGGTGTAAACAAAGAGCCTCTAGCTAGGCAATCGGTTCTCCTCTCCTCACACAGAAGTTGTCGTGAGGAGAGGAAAGGGGATCGCTGCAGCCGGCTGGTAATCGGTGAGTATGAGCTGTTTTTTACAGCTTTTTACTCACTGATCACCAACCTAGTGTCACCACACAATGTAAAACATACATGTCCCCACACAATGTCTCCAAAACACATGTCCCCAAAACACATGTCCCCAAATAATAAAAACACCTGTCCCCCACATATGTCCCACTAAAATCACATGTCCCAATGATTATCTGCACACATATGTCCGTGATCACCTGCGCACATCTGTACATGATCATTTGTGTATATCTATCCGTGAACACACAAACCAATTATTATACACTTAACGGAAATTTTTTTTACCAAAAACATGTAGCAGAATACATTTTGGCTTAAATTTATGACAAAATTCGATTTTATTGGATTTCTTTTAAAATAGAAAGAAGAAATTTTTTTTCCAAATTTCCGCTCTTTTTTCGCTTATATCGCAAAAAATAAAAAACGGAGTCGTGACTAAATACCACCAAAAGAAAGCTCTATTTGTGCGAACAAAATGATTAAAACTTCATTTGGGTACAGCGTAGCATGACCGCGCAATTGTCATTGAAAGTGTGAGAGCGCTGAAAGCTGAAAATTGGTCTGGGAAGGAAGGGGGCGAAAGTGCCCAGTATTGATGTGGTTAAAGACAGCTCTGTATGTGTATATATATATATATATATATATATATATATATATATATATATACTCACTGTATTTACAGTATACTGTGTATGTATAGAGATAAATATATGGGTGTCTGAATTTTATGTCAATGTTGTGTTGAAAAAATTACAAAACTCTGTCCTGAGAAAAATGCCCTCAGACTCACTTTAAAGGGTATTTTCAATTTTTTAACCAAATTGGGACAATAGCTTCTTCATATTTGTATTGTTAGGTGTCCCCATTCAAATAGCAAAATGTAAAAATTGCAACTTATCTTTTTGTAAGATCTTTACTGGAACTTTGAGCAAGGAAAATTCTTTTTGTGCTTTTTGTTATCAGGGGGGCTGTGAAGCTGTTTTCACCATAATTAACCATGTCTGGAGGCAGATATATCATCAGTTGTACTATATTTCAAAACCATCTGTCTTAGCAAAGGGTTAAAGGTTTAGAACTAGACTTCTCCATTGTATGTTAATGAGAACTGGACCCCAGCCCAGCTATTGGGAGAGATCACGCCGAGATAGCTTCAGCCATGACACCTTCTCCTTAGAGACATCTAAAAGGTAAGAAATATATATATACGTATATTTAAGTATGCTGTTTGAATAGGAACACAAAACACAAATATAGTAAGGTTTTCCCAAATTTGACTGCAAAAGTGGAAATACAGTTAAAACATTCTATTGATGCGTATATGCAGAAAGACGTGTTAATTTTTTTTTAAATATCCAACTTCACATAAAATGTTTCTTAGTAGATTGAAAAGGGACTACAAATATGATAAACTTCGAACAAATTCTTATTCTTTTTTCCTGAATAGGAAACTGCAACTTAAAACATTACCTACAGCACAACCTATGGGGGAGAAGGGAGCGGAGGCTAGGGGAGAGAATTTGGGATCTAGACACTATGCGGTTTGTTTACTAAAGCAGGAGAGTGCAAAATCAGGCTCACTTCTGCATAGAAACCAATCAGCTTCTAACATCAGCTTTGGCAAAAAAACCTGGAAGCTGGTTTCTATGCAGAACTGGGCCTGATTTTGCACTCTCCAGCTTTAGTACATAAACCCCAGTCTGTCAACTATATACACTACTGTGGAAACATTTTAGACAGGTTTTAAATGCTGTAAATTAAGAATGCTTTCAGAAATAGAAGTGTTATTAGTTTATTTTATATCTATTAACAAAATGGAAAAAAAATGAACAGAAGAGAGATCAAAATCAAATCAATATTTGGTGTGTTTCACCCTTTGCCTTCAAAACAGCATCAATTCTTCTATGCACACTTACACAAAGCTTTTGAAGGAACTCAGCAGGTAGGTTGTTCCAAACATCTTGGAGAACTAACCACAGATGTTCTGTGGATGTAGGCTTCCTCAAATTCTTCTGTCTCTTCATGTTATCCCAAACAGACTCGATGATGTTAAAATTAGGGCTATGCAGGGGCCAGTTGTCACTTTCAGAACTCCTTGTGCTTCTTTACACGCACTGAAGAATTTTAATGACATTGGCTCTATAATTGGGGTCATTGTTCTCCTGCAGAATAAATTTGAGGCCGATCACACATTTCCCTGATGGTATGGCATGATGGATAAGGCTGGCCATAGATGATACGATTTTTTTCCCTTCCACCACAAGTGGAAGTTCAAAAAACCGCTTGAATCCCCCAACTTAGTCAGAGTTGATTGGGGAATGCCTCCTGCTGCGCTATTGTATTCTGTCAGCAGGGAGCAATTCCAGCCAGCAGCATAGGCGTGCGCAGGGGGTGTGCCGGGTGTGCCCGGGCACACCCTAATCACCCCATGCGGTGCAGATTCCCCCTGCTGATGTTTCACCAAAGCCACCCTATGGGGCTCCTAAAAAAAAAAAAATTGTAAAAAATAATACAAAAATAGAATAATAAAAAAACTACTGACACCAACCTCTGCCCTACTGACATGTCCATGTTTTAAAACATTTTAAAATGTATTTTACATTTATTTATATGAGTGTGTGTATATTACACATACATACATGCACGAACGCATGCGTGTTTGAGCTTTGGGGTGCACACCCTAATGCAATAGGCTGCGCACACCTATGGCCAGCAGAATACAATAGTCACAGCTATAGGTATAGCCGCTAGCAGTAACTGTATGTAGAAAAATCTGATGTGCTGATTGTACCCAAGTTGATCGATCAATCAACTTGGGTACAACCAGCCTGCCCATACATGGATCGAAACTTGGCCAGTCCCTGTCAAACCGGATAAATTTAGATACATGTATGGCCGTATATCTCAGCACTGAGCACACCATTGATCCTGACCAAATCTCCAACACCATTTGCAGAAATGCAGCCCCAAACTTGCAAAATACTTCCACTATGCTTCACTGTTGCCTGCAGATACTCATTACTGTACCTCTCTCCAGCCCCTCAGCAAACTGCCTCCTGCTACAGCCAAAATTTCACATTTTTACTCATCAGGCCAGAGCACCTGCTGCTATTTTTCTGCACCCCAATCTATGTTTTCGTGCTTAGTTCAGTTGCTTAGCCTTGTTTCCACATCCTATGAGAGATGAAACTTGTACATGTCAAACTGTATTACTGGTCGGAAATCTATATATTTAATTCTCTTGGATAAAGAATAGTTTTTGCAAAAAGAAACTGACAGTTCTAATGAGTTAATGCAATTATCTAAAAATTACACTTGCCCTTTTAATATTAGGAAAACAAATGACTGCAGATGTTACAGAACTAGTGAGTACGTTATACTAAAGCTAGCCAGTAAAGCTAGCTGGCTGAACAAAAGAAATTTAATAGATTCCCTTATACACATTAAATAGGTTGGATGGAGGAATCTCCTCCGCCAATTGTTGTATTCAGACAGCTGCAGCATCTGTGGATGTTCAAGGGCTGGCTGAGTCTCTCTCATCCATGTGGCAGGAAGTTTCAGCTGTAAAGTATGAGTTGGGTCAAGTTTTGAGAGGTAGCAATCCTCTATGGAAAGACCATGACCCTGACCCTCCATCTAAGTTCAGTGGCAAATTAGAAATATGAGGCAAACTGCTGTACAGGAGAACTTGTATTCCATCAGAACAAAGAGAGATATTTCAATTAGTGATCCCACAGTCTGTTGCCATGGGGATTTTTCAAGTGATCCATAATACAACTGGACATTTTGGAGTGGAGCGTACGGAACCTCTCCGTTACTTCTACTGTCCAAAGCACAATGGGTTTGTAAGGAATGTCAAAACTGTATCCTTCATAAAGGGGCTCCTGGAAATACTATGCCTTTGGAAATCTCTATATCAGAGCCCGGAGCCATTTAAACTGATAGCCATGGATTTCCTAACTTTAGCCACTTCTTGGTACCTGTATGTTCTGTTGTGTGTAGACCATTTCTCTAATTTTGCTATTGTACTCCCTATTTGGGTTTAAACAGCCATCACTATAATCAAATTCCTTATACCCTCCAGTAGAAGTGGTCTGATTGGACTCTCCAGAGACTTCTGCTGCCATTTTGAGTGAAGGAACCGTTTAAATAGGAGGAACCACGTCACTTTAGCATGCCTCTGGTGAGTGTGTGGTCAGGCACAGGAACCCTTTTGTGAGGGAGAGTGTATAGCACAGGGAAAGGTTTCTGTGGAGTAGGGACAGCTCAGGGTAGGCTACCTGGTTATTGCTGCTGTTAAGCTGTCATCTGGTAATGCAGTTGGTGAATCCATTACTATACATTGCTCTGCATATTCTGTACAAACCTGTAGATTTGTGCCAAAGACTATTTACCTGGGTGTATTCCATAATAACAAGAATTCAGATAAAGGATACTCCGGTTATACGAACTGTGTGGCTGGTTAACCCCAACTCAAGGTACCTAACTTAGGCCCTGCCTCTAATCAGCTGGAATTTGAGTCGTGAGAAAAGAGACAGAGGGAGCGCACCCATTTAAATGCTTTGATTCACGTATAGCCAGTTTAAAGCTGACCATAGGTGGTTCTTATGCCGCGTACACACGAGCGGACTTTACGGCAGACTTTGCCCGGCGGACTGGATTTCGTCAGACAATTCGATCGTGTGTGGGCTCCAGCGGACTTTGTTTTCTCAAAAGTTGTACGGACTTAGATTTGAAACATGTTTTAAATTAATCCGTCGAAATCGAGTCCGGTCGAAAAGTCCGCTCGTTTGTATGCTAGTTCGACGGACAAAAAGTCACGCTAGGGCAGCTATTGGCTACTGGCTATGAACTTCCTTGTTTTAGTCCGGTCGTACGTCATCACGTACGAATTCGACAGACTTTGGTGGACTGTGTGTAGGCAAGTCCGTTCATTCAGAAAGTCCGTCGTAAAGTACGTCGAAAAGTCCGTCGGGCAAAGTCTGCCGTAAAGTCCGACCGTGTGTACGCGGCATAATTTCGGCTTGTTCAGCAGGGACAAGCCACGATTCGAACCATGTATGGGCAGGCTGATTGTACCCAAGTTGATCCATCGGAAAGAAAATCGCACTGCCTATGGTTGGCTTAAGAATAGACAGTGGTATGCAACAAGGATTATAGAACCTCCAGTTCAGCCATAATTGGAAAGCTGGCACACTTTAACCCATTGAGACAATGCACTTTTACCTAATGAAACAAGAGAGGAAACACATGTGTAGTGTAGAACTCTCTTGTGGATTTAGATCAGGGGTCTCAAACTGGTGGCCCTTCTGCTGTTGCGAAACTACAAGTCCCATCATGCCTCTGCATGTGGGAGTCATGCCTGTAACTGTCAGCCTTACAATGCCTCATGGGACTTGTAGTTTTGCAACAGCTGGAGGGCCGCCAGTTTGAGACCCCTGATTTAGACAGATTGCTATCCCGGCGCATTATTGCACCTCAGAAAGTATCAGTTCAGCTTGAAATTTAGTCTTAATATGAGTTTTAGAAATATGAAAAAAGCATCCACTTATCAGCAATATCATGAAATAAACTGTAAAATATAAAAAGTATATATTCCTAATTTATTAATGAAGTTATCACATGAGCAACAATCCAAGCTATGTTGTTTGTTCGGTAGTCAGAGATAGCAATGGAAAGTGCAGACAAGGCCTCCAGTGATTTATGGGCCCTGCAATGCTTCAAGGTAAATTCTATTAGTGCAGCAGACTGAGCTTTATTAGTTACCAAATATACTGTTTATTGCTGTGAGCTATCTCATTAAGTGCAGCCACTCAGGTTGCTTATATATTTAGCCATTAATTTCCTAATAGCGTCTATAACATATTTGGAATTTCCTTTTGAATTTGGGCGCAAACATTGCTCCTAGCAGCTCCAATTTCAAATACCATGTCAAATCCTTTCTTTTCAGTAAATTACTCATGTCAGATGGAATTAATACATAAATTTCATACACTTCCATGTAGTTGGCTGGAAGAGCCAGCTATAATTATACGTATTATAACTATGCATATTCCATAATTTTTCAAATGATTATTGATGCCACATTTGTGAGAACAGGGTAAGAAAGGTCATGACTGACTATACATTTGTAAAAATATAAACAGTAATTTTTTTTGGTGTAATGATTTATCACTAAAGTTTCATTGTACAGCTTAAGATCTCATTTGGTACTATTTAAAGTGATTGTACATATTATTTTTTATTTTTATATACCTGCTCTGTGCAATGGTTTTACAGAGATCAACAGATCCTTCTAACCTCAGCTCCCCTGCCGGCACTCCTGGCTCCTCCTCCCCACCCATCGCCCACCGTACCAAGTGGCTTGCTATGGGTGTACTCACTCCTAAGCCAGCTCTGTTCGTCCATAGACATAAGCCCTGCACCCTGCTCCCTCCTCGCTGGCTATAATTGAGAGCAGCAGGAGCGAATGGCTCCAGCTGCTGTGTCTGTGCCAATGAGGAGGGAAAGAACCAAGAGAGATGCTGCTCTCAAGCCTAGCACTGGATCGAAATTGGGCTCATGTACGTATAAGGGTGGGCTGCAGGGGGAATGGGGAGGTTGGTTTGCTGCATACTGCAAACAAGAAGTAAAGAGGAAATATCCCTTGTGGTGACACAGACAGGAATTAAAGGCAATTTTCTAGTAGACTGAGGAAGAGTTAGAACCTCAGTCGTTTTTTTTTATTACTGCCTTTGGGAAGATTTTCACTGGGTAGAGTTTCCTTACCTTCCTGTCCAAGTGACAAGTGTCTGACAGTAAAGAAAGTGCGGGGAAATCTCAATGGATACATAGACAGCATTGAAATACATTAATCTAGTAGGCTAGTGTAACGGAACGTCCCACACTCAGCTTGAGTGCTTTCATTATATACCACTTCCTCCCAGTCTGGATATAGATATCAGATATTCCAACCGCTCACAAGCACAAAACAAGATGATACTTGTTTGGTTACTGTACATGGACTCTTATATTAGAACCAGAATACAGTCTTACATACAGTAGAAGAGGAGGTCCCCCCTCCTTCTCATATTACTCTAACAATACAACTGTAACCAGAAACTGAATTAACATGAACTAATTAACTAATCCCTTAAAGCAGCCAATGTGATTTCGTGCCCTCCTGAGCATTGTATGATTAATCAGGATTTCACTACAGGTCAGACTTGTTGTCACTGAGCTTCACACATTAGTATAAACACAGGACACCTTCTCACAATAGCAGGAGCTAATTACAATTAACAATACAAACAGTGATCTCCCCCCCTCCTCAGCCTATTAGGCAACAAACTATAGTAGGAGTAGACTGTCCGGCTCCTACCCAGTTCCAGAGGCCAATGTGATCAGCTCTCTCAACTAACATGTTGAGTTCAGAATCAAACAAACCAAGAATAGTCTTTACATATATCCTGGGAGATATTGTGGATAAATATTACTGTCCCATTTTAAGTAATCCAAGATATATTTTCTCAGTCACCCTGTGCCATGATGGCACAGGGTGACTTAGACATAACAGGTGCACGGGGAGCTGAAACATGGGTTTCCCAACCTTTCCAAGGGATTCTTGGTTCCACGGGCCCTCCCGTCACAGCTAGGAATGGGTTAGAATATCTGTCAGTTTTAATGTCTGTATATCCATTTCGGGAGAAATTAAAGGAATCCCTTGTTGTTGGACTTTTAAGGCACGATATATTCAAAAAGATTATTATTTTTAAAGTTTCAAAAATATTTATTTAGAAAAAATGCGTAGAAAACATATAAAAACAGGAAATGCTTAACATATCTAAAACATTATCACCATCATTTATATACAGTACAATCTATAATTCTTGCACCCAAAATGTTTCAGAGCACAGATTGTCTCCTTCTTCAGGGGTATATGTTAGCAAGAAGAATTTGTGTTATACATTGTGACGGTATAGTTAACATTGCGATATATTATATTTAAAAACATGCGAGAGCACAGTATGTTTTCAGATTCTCAACCAAGAAATCCTTAATGGCGTATTTTTGAACAGATGTCCATGTCAAGCCCAGAGGGATAGGCGGCTCACCGTTAACCAAACCCCCCCCCAAAAGAAAGGGACAGATGGGTACGTAATGTCACTGAGATATATGGAGAGTTGTATTGTGGAAAACCACTGACCACAGCTTAGGTTGATTTCTTTGTGACCACTCGCTCCGACATCCAACAGACAAATGAAGTGGATGTTGGATGTCGGAGCGAGTGGTCACAAAGTAGGAGGGAGAGGAGCATCTGCATTAGGTCCCAGCTTTGTCTGGGTTTCTTGTAGTTGGGTGACATGCCACCTTGCTCCTGCAGATCTGTAGCACAGTGCACACATGGGTCCAGGCTCAGAGCAGAGATTATTTGTGCCAGTATGTAGTTAACCTCTTATAGTCTGCACTTGTCGCTGCTACAGTACCTTGAAAAAGTATTTATACCCCTTGAAATTTTCCACATTTTGTTATGTTACAACCAAAATTGTAAATGTATTTCATTGGGATTTTATGTGACAGACCAACACAAAGCAGCACATAATTGTGAAGTGAAAGGAAAATGATAAATAGTTTTCAATTTTTTTTACAAATAAATATCTGAAAAGTGTGGCATGCATTTGTATTCAGCCCCCTTTAGTCTGATACCCCTAACTAAAGTCTAGTGGAACCAATTGCCTTCAGGAGTCATCTAATTAGTAAATAGAGTCCACCTGTGCGTAATTGAATCTCATTATAAATACAGCTGTTCTGTGAAGCCCTCAGAGGTTTGTTGGAAACCCTTAGTGAACAAACAGCATCATGAAGGCCAAGGAACACACCAGACAGGTCAGGGATAAAGTTGTAGAGAAGTTTAAAGTAGGGTTAGGCTATAAAAAAATATCCCAAACTTTAAACATCTCACGGAGCACTGTTCAATCCATCATCTGAAAATGGCAAGAGTATGGCACAATTAAAAACCTACCAAGACATGGCTGTCCACCTAAACTGACAGACTGGGCAAGGAGAGCATTAAACAGAGAAGCAGCCAAAAGGCTCATGATAACTCTGAAGGAGCTGCAGCGATCCACAGCTCAGGTGGGAGAATCTGTCCATGGGACAACTATTAGTCATGCGCGCCACAAATTTGGCCTTTATAGGAGAGTGGCAAGAAGAAAGCCATTGTTGAAAAAAAGCCATAAGAAGTCCCATTTGCAGTTTACGAGAAGCCATGTGAGGGACACAGCAATTATGTGGAAGAAGGTGCTCTGCAGATGAGATCAAAATGGAACTTTTTGGCCTAAAAGCAAAACACTATGTGTGGCGGAAAACTAACACCGCACATGACCCTGAACACACCATCCCCACTGTAAAACATGGTGGTGGTGGCATCATGTTGTGGGGATACTTTTCTTCAGCAGGGACAGGGAAGTTGCTCAGAGTTGATGGGAAGTAGGGATGAGCTATATTTTTGAGTTGAACGTAAATTTGAGTCGAACAGCGAACATTATGGGGCATTCGTGGGAAATTCAAGCACCGTGGAATGCCCCATAATGAAGGCAATGTTTTGGCCTCGTTGGACAGGGCAGTCAACAGTTAGGTTCATATTACCGCTGACTCATGGTCCAACAGGCATGGACAAGGATGTTACCTTTCCTTCACGGTGTACTGGGTAACTCTGCTGGCAGATGCAAGACAGGGTTCAGTGTTGTTGGAGCTTGTTTTGCCACCATGCCTCCAAAAAGCTCGTGGTGATTCTGCCACAGCTCTCTGCTCCACCTTCTCCTCTTCTTCCTCTATGGCCTCTTCTGCAGAATTGACCTCTGAACCAGCAGTGCTCCGTAAGCATTTAAGGGGCTACGCAAGCAGTCAGGCTAAAAGATGCCATGCGGTGCTTGCGTTGGTCTGCCTAGGGGACAGGAGCCACACTGGGGCAGAGATTCTGTCAGCTCTGCAGGGGCAGACTCAGAGGTGGTTGACGCCACGCCAGCTTCAGTCAGGAATGGTTGTATGTGACAATGGCACCAACCTTCTCTCCACCCTCCCACAGGGACACTTGACCCATGTTCCATGTTTGGCACATGTCCTGAATTTTGTGGTGCAGCGTTTCTTGAGCAGGTAACCAGGCTTACAAGATCTCCTGAGGCAGACCAGAAAAGTATGTGGTCATTTCCGCCGGTCATACAATGCCAGTGCTCGGCTGGCTGACATTTAAAGGGAATGCAGCCTGCCCACCAACCACCTCATTTGTGACATGCCCACCAGGTGGAACTCAATGTTGGCAATGCTGCATCGGCTGCACACACAACCGAGGGCCATCAATGAGTACCTGTGCAAGTATGGCACCAGGACAGGGTCAGGGAAGCTTGGCTTCTTTCCGCCACACCAGTGGCTACTGATCAAGGATGCATGCACTGTCCTGTCACCATTTGAGGAAGCCACAAGGATGGTGAGCAGCGACAATGCATGCATCAGTGACACTGTCCCTCTAGTCTTCCTGCTGGAGTACACACTTTGTGGAATCATGGACAGGGCACTTGAGGCAGAACAGCGGGAGGAAGAGGGGGACTTCCTTTCCTCTCAAGGCCCCCTTTATCCAGATAGCATTCCTGCGGGGCCGCCAAACACACAGGAAGAAGAGGAGGAGGAGGATTGTATCAGCATGGATGTAGAGGATAACACGCAGCAGTCTTCAAGGGATGGTTTTCAGTCCCCAGAAACCCAAGGAGTTATACGTGGCTGGGAGGAGGTAGTTACGGATAATGTGATCCTTAGTGACCCAGAGGACTCAAAATCGAATGCCTCTGCAAACTTTCGCCGCATGGCCTCCCTGATTCTGCAAAGCCTGCAAAAGAACCCTAGGATTCGTGGTATCAAGGAGAGGTATCATTACTGGCTGGCAACCCTTCTTGATCCACGTTACAAGGGTAAAGTTGCACAACTCATGCTGCCTTCGCAGAGGGAGCAGAGGATGAAACATCTTCAGGAGGCCTGAAGAAAAGTTTATGTAACGCCTTTTCAGACCCTAGGAAGGAACCATTTACTCATGCCGGACAATGTGTTTCTGAGACTTCGGTCGGTCAGAGGAAGAGCGGTGGAGAAGGTGGCCAGCTGACCATTGCCTTTAAACAATTTTTCAGTCCTCAGCGCCAAGGTTTGATAGGTTCAAGCAACCATCGCCAGCGTCTGCATTATATGGTGCAGGAATATCTAGGGGCAAGAGCAGACTTGGAGACCTTTCAAACAGATCACCCACTGGATTACTGGGTCTTGAGGGTGTGTTAGGGTCATTGAGGAGGGGGTACTGTCAGGGCTGGGCTCAGCCCTTCCTTCTCAAAGCTGGCCACTCAGCTGTCAGCTAATTGCCAGCTCCTAGCTCTCCACAGTGACTCACCTGTTGATGATATCCTGCTCGTCAGTCCTGCCTACTTAAGCCGTCCAGTCCAGATGATCTCTGCAAGTTCTGGACCACTGGCCAGAACTTGCACAATATGCAATTGAGCTACTGGACTGTCCTCCATCCAGCGTGCTTTCTGAACGCACATTCAGCGCTGCTGGAGGGTTTGTAATGAATCAAAGAGTGCGCCTGTCCACAGACTCCATTGATATGCTCACATTTATAAAAAGGAATCAGTCCTGGAACAGCAGCTATCAAGCACCTGATGCTGATGTAACTGATTGAATTTGCTATGGATGTGGGATTCCTTGAAGACTGCCTATGCTGCCTATCCTATTCCTCCTGAATCTCGATGATGCTAGCTTCCAACAATATTTTTGGTTTAGGGTACCACCAACACCCAAGGCCCAATTTTTCTGCCTCTGTTTAACAGGAGCATGTAATTAAAATTTTTGAAATAATATTTAACAGCAGGGCCCGTTTCTGAGCCCAACAAGAGTAACTGTGAGGGGTTACAGTGTTGTGGCACCACCACCACCACCACCCAAGGCCCATTTTTTTCTGCCCCTGTTTAACAGGGGCATGTAATTACAATTTTTGAAATGATATTTAACAGCAGGGCCCGCTCCTGCGCTCAACAAGAGTAACTGTGAGGGGTTACAGTATTGTGGCACCACCAACACCTAAGGCCCAATTTTTCTGCAGAGTATATAGTGCAGTCCATATAGTATATATACTGCAGTTCAGAGTATATAGTGCAGTTAGTGGAGTATATATAATACAGTGCAGGGTATATAGTGCAGTGTACAATATATAATATCGTGTACTGAAGTGGTTAAGGGGAACCCTATGACAGAATTGAGAAAAAAAACAGCATGGGTTCCCCCTACCAGTCCATACCAGGCCCTTTGGGACTGGTATAGATTTTAAGGTGAACTCCACAACAAAATAAAAAATGGCGTGGGGTCCCCCCCCAAATCCATACCAGGCCCTTTGGGTCTGGCATAGATTTTAAGGGGAACTCCACGCCAAAATTAAAAAAACAATTGGCGTGGAGTCCCCCCTCAAAATCCATACCAGACCCTTATCCGAGCATGCAACCTGAAAGACTGCAGGAAAACGGGGGAGGGCGAGAGAGTGCTCCCCCTCCTGAACCGTACAAGGCCACATGCCCTCAACATGGGGAGGGTGCTTTGGGGGCTCCCCAAAGCACCTTGTGCCCATGTTGATGGGGACAAGGGCCTCACCCCCACAACCCTTGCCTAGTGGTTGCGGGGGTCTGCGGGCAGAAAAAAGAAAAAAAACCTCTGCCTCGATAGGAGGTGTCCCGCCGACTGCTGTCTCGGCTTTGGGAGCTGTTATATAGGCAAGGATGGGGCCACCTGGTGGCGTAACCGAGTGACCCCGCTCCTTCAGACGTCATGTGGCATCAGAGGGGGCGGGGTCATCTAATTACGTCAGTGGGTGGCCCCGCCCTTGCCTATATAAGAGCTGTCATAGCGAAAAGACAGCAGTTGGCGGGACGCCTCCCATGGAGGCGGAGTATTTTCGTTTTATTTTTTTCTATTTTTCAGGTCCATCTGCGGAGTTTTTCTTTTTCATAAAGGAATTGTCAAAAACGGTCTCCTGTCGTTTTTACTTTTTTGACACTTTTTTTAGTGTCAATACCCATTCACATGGGGGAGCGGAATCTGGGGGCCCCCCTGTTAAAGGGGGCTTCCAGATTCCGAAAAGCCCCCCGCCCGCAGACCCCCACAACCACCGGGCAAGGATTGTGGGGATGAGGCCCTGCGGAGGGCCTGGTATGGACTGGGGGGGAACCAACCCTGTTTTTCCTCAATGATTTTTTAATGTATATTGCTGGGATTCGGCAATACATTACACCTGCGAGCAATTTTAAATTAAATTTTTTTCTTTAGAAATGTAATTTTGCTGTGGTACCGTAAAAACATGGAAAAGATGCGCCACTTTACAGGCAGACTAAGGGGACCCCAGGCACAATATTTAAAGGAATTTTTCATTTTTATTGTTTCACTTTAAGCATTATTAAAATCACTGCTCCTGAAAAAACGGCTGTTTTAAAAACTTTTTTTTTTATGGATACATGTCCCCTGGGGCAGTACCTGGGTCCCCAAACACTTTTTATGGCAATAACTTGCATATAAGCCTTTAAAATTAACACTTTGGATTTTTCGCGTTCGTGTCCCATAGACTTTAACGGTGTTCGCATGTTCACACAAATTTTTTGTCTGTTCGCATGTTCTGCTGCGAACCGAACCGGGGGGTGTTCGGCTGATCCCTAATGGGAAGATGGATGGAGTCAAATACAGGGCAATCTTAAAAGAAAACCTGTCTGCAAAAGACTTGAGATGCAAAGCTGGTGGAGACATACCCAAAAAGACTTGCAGCTGTAATTGCAGTAAAAGGTGGTTCTACAAAGTATTTACTAAGGGGGGCTGAATGCAAATGCATGCCACGCTTTTCACATATTTGATTATAAAAAAAATGTAAAACCATTTATCATTTTCCTTCCACTTCACAAATTATGTAGCACTTTGTGTTGGTCTATCACATAATATCCCAATAAAATACATGTACGTTTTTGGTTGTAACAAGACAAAATGTGGAAAATTTCAAGAGGTATAAATACTTTTTCAAGGCACTGTATATTCCGAAGTAGAACTCCTTGAACTACAAATGGGGATGTGGTTAAAAGTAGGTTGGGGTGATTTTATTTTGAAAATCTGGTCACCTTATAGTAGACAAAGCAGAAAGATTAAATCTCCACAACTGGGACACAGTCAGCTATATAAGCCTAAATTACTCCTTCTTGCTCTAATACTGCGTTTGTTTGAAATTGGGCTGTGACTATTGGTTAAATACAAACCTTTGTTTTTTCGTTGCTTTTATTTATTTTCTGTCCAATTCATTTAATTTTTAGGGCCATGCTAGATACAAGGAACAAACATACAGCCCATGCTTTTAACTACTCACCAGTAATAGTCTTATCAAAATTATACCCCTTGTCACTGATATCTGCACATGTAGAGTGCCTTGAAAATGTATTCATACCCCTTGAAATTTTCCACATTTCATCATGTTACAACCAAATCCGTAAATGTATTTTATTGGGATTTTATGTTATAGACCAGGCATATGCAATTAGCGGACCTCCAGCTGTTGCAAAACTACAAGTCACATCATGCCTCTGCCTCTGGGTGTCATGCTTGTGGCTGTCAGAGTCTTGCTATGTAAAAAAAAACTGTTTGCTGTAACTGCGTATAAAGCGTTAAAGTTCAGCTTCAATTTGTTAGTGTATTTAAATCTGCTAATACATCTATCAATCCCCTCCCCCTAGACCCCCAGACTGAAAGTGCTGCTGTCCAAAGGTGCCCCTATGCTCCTTCATCCAAAGTAGGGGCACTCTAATACAGGAGGTTTCTTACTGTCCAGATAACCAGGTGAAAACAGATTAAAAAAAATGAATGCAGCCACCTCTAGTGATTTGTAGGCTACAATATATCACATTTTTGGTTTTGGGAATAATACTGCTTTAATGAAAACACCAGTTGTTTTCTGATAAAGATGTGTTGGAATGTGCGAAACATATAAGCACATCAATTTATTGACAATGTAATGACAATGTAATGTTGTTCTAGGATGATACAGAAAAAAAGTCAAAATAGTTTATCTGTTAAACAATAGAGTTGGATTATAATATGCAATGTATTTAATTTTAAGATTTAGTTTTGAAAGATAATAGAAATGTAAAGTTGATTATGAATTCCTATTAGAAAGATACAGTGAGCAATATTATTTACTATTTGTCATCATCCCAAACATATTACAAATAGTTCAACAGTGGGGCAATATTTTAGGAGTGAGCTTCAATTGCTCGATAGAGAGGTTACAAAAATAGTATATGTATATAGCGCATATAAAAGATGCAAAAATGATGCAATAGTACAAAATAGTTAATTTAGGAAAATCACAGCGTATTAGACTAATATTTGTTTGTAATCAGAGGAAATACAATATCTTTTAAATAATCTACTTTTTAAACAGTAACTTTTATTGAAAGTTGTACATATTAAAGACTACAGACTTTGAACGAATTTGAACTTTGAACGAATTGACAATAAAAATGGCTAAACTTTTTTGGGAATTTTTCATCCCTAATGGGTACAAGGTTTTACAAGACGTAGATCAACATAAAGGAGAAGATGGTTATTGAACATTCTCTTAACGAATGAGACAAACATACTCATGAATACATACCTAGAACCAATAACAGTGTTGGAAAGTCAATTAAGTCTTTAAACAGGTAACTCTTGTTTACGTGCAAGTATCTGAGGCCTGGAGCCATCTGTCCCACATCTTATTATATTTAGACGGGCAACCTCTATGTGTATATATTAGCTTCTTGTATGGTAATGTGTTAATTTCCAGTAACCATGTATTAAATTCAGGAGGTGTATTCCTCATCCATTGTCTGGGAATGATTTTTCTAGTTGAGAATAAAGTTTCATGTAGAAAGATCTTAGTGAATTTTTCTATGTCGGGTTTAGGGAATATTCCCAAAAGACATGGCTTGGGGTATAGTGTTACAGGAAAACCAATGCTATCATGTAAGAATTGTACCACTTGTTTCCAGAAACCTTGTATTGCTGGGCATTTCCACAATAAGTGATAGAATGTTCCCAGCTCACGGGAGCACATAGGACAGTCAGTATTTCGGTCTCTTTGGTATTTGGCTAATCTGAGAGGGGTGAGGTAAAAGCGGTGAAGTATGTATATTTGGGTAAGGCAATCTGATAATTTGGGTGACACTGACTTGCAGGTGTCTAATGCTTCGTTCCACTCCTCATCCTCCAATATCTCTCTCCCGCCCTATCCCGGAACTTCCGCTCCTTTAATCCCATTTGTTATAACATAAAGGGGGTCTGTTGATGAGTGTGACCATTTGGGGCATAAGAAAGTAAGGAATCTTAACCTGTGGGTTTTATCAATGTGAAATAGCTGGGATAGCTGAGCTGCTAAGTAGTACAAATTAAAGCGGGTTCCAAAAATGGAACTTCTGCTGTCCGGATTCCACCCCCCTCCGGCGTCACATTTGGCCCCTTTCAGGGGGGAGGGGGGAGCAGATATCTGTCTAATACAGATACAGAATATCCGTGGCGATCTACGCCATGTCCGGCCTCTCCTCCACCCCCCCCCCCGCTGTCTTCTGGGAGACACACAGGTCCCAGAAGACAGCAGGGACCACTCTGAATGCTCAGCATGATTCGTGCATGCGCAGTAGGGAACCAGGCTGTAAAGCCGCAAGGCTTCACTTCCTGATTCCCTTACTAGCAATGCTGGCGCTTGCACCCGAAGCTGAGGGGACAGATCGGCTTTGGGTGAGGACATTGTGGATGCCCTGGACAGGTAAGTGTCCTTCTTTTAAAACTCAGCAGCTGCAGTATTTGTAGCTGCTGACTTTGAATTTTTTTTTTTTTAGGCGTAACTCCGCTTTAATGTCTGGGAGAGCTGCACCTACCAGATAGGTGGGGTTTTTCAGCTTCTGCCAAGGCAATTTGTGTCTGCAAGTACCCTATATGAATGGCTTAAGTAGAGACTCCATGGTTTTAAAATGTTTGGGTGGTAGATATATTGGTGAATGCCAGAGTATGTAGAGTATCTTGGGTAGAAGGACCATTTTTATAAGGTTTATGCGGCCCATTACTCCTATAGGTAAGCAGGCCCATATTTGAGTTTTGGCCTTTATCATATCATAAGGGGTTGTATATTGTTAGGGGTATACTCCGCTGAATAATTGGTGACTTGAACTCCAAGATATTTAATGCGGTTGACCCTTTGTAGACGGAGGTTAGCCTCTACAAAGCTATCTAAGGGGAGTATTTGGGATTTATCCCAATTAATTTTTAGGCCAGAGAAAAGTCCAAATTGTTCTATGAAGGTCAAAGCCGTTTACAAGAATGTACCAGAGTCCGCTAGATATAACAGAGTGTCATCTGCGTACATACTTATCTTTCTGTCATGGAGCCTAGACGTAAGCCAGATACAGTATCTCACAAAAGTGATTACACCCCTCACATTTTTGTAAATATTTTATTATATCTTTTTATGTGACAACACTGAAGAAATGACACTTTGCTACAATGTAAAGTAGTGAGTGTACAGCTTGTATAAAAGTGTAAATTTGCTGTCCCTTCAAAATAACTCAACACACAGCCCTTAATGTCTAAACCGCTGGCAACAAAAATGAGTACACCCCTAAGTGAAAATGTCCAAATTCGGCCCAATTAGCCATTTTCTCTACCCGGTGTCATGTGACTATTTAGTGTTACAAGGTCTCAGGTGTGAATGGGGAGCAGGTGTGTTAAATTTGGTGTTATTGCTCTCACTCTCTCATACTGGTCACTGGAAGTTCAACATGGCACCTCATGGCAAAGAACTCTCTGAGGATCTGAAAAAAGAATTGTTGCTCTACATAAAGATGGCCTAGGTTATAAGAAGATTGCCAAGACCCTGAAACTGAGCTGCAGCACAGTGGCCAAGACCATTCAGCGGTTTAACAGGACAGGTTCCGCTCAGAACAGGCCTTGCCATGGTCGACCAAAGAAGTTGAGTGCACATGCTCAGCATCATATCCAGAGGTTGTCTTTGGGAAATAGACGTATGAGTGCTGCCAGCAATTCTGCAGAGGTTGAAGGGGTGGGGGGTCAGCCTGTCAGTGCTCAGACCATACGCCACACACTGCATCAAATTGGTCTGCATGGCTGTCGTCCCAGGCTGAAGCATATTCTAAAGATGATGCACAAGAAAGCCTGCAAACTGCTGAAGACAAGCAGACTAAGGACATGAATTACTGGAACCATGTCCGGTGGTCTGATGAGACCAAGATAAACGTATTTGGTTCAGATGGTGTCAAGCGTGTGTCACAGCAACCAGGTGAGGACTACAAAGACAAGTGTGTCTTGCCTACAGTCAAGCATGGTGATGGGAGTGTCATGGTCTGGGGCTGCGTGAGTGCTGCCGGCACTGGGGAGCTACAGTTCATTGAGGGAACCGTGAATGCCAACATGTACTGTGACATACTGAAGCAGAGCATGATCCCCTCCCTTTGGAGACTGGGCCGCAGGGCAGTATTCCAACATGATAACGACCCCAAACATAACTCCAAGACGACCACTGCCTTGCTAAAAAGGTTAAGGGTAAAAGTAATGGACTGGCTAAGCATGTCTCCAGACCTAAACCCTTTTGAGCATCTTTGGGGCATCCTCAAACGGAAGGTGGAGGAGCACAAGGTCTCTAACATCCACCAGCTCCGTGATGTCATCATGGAGGAGTGGAAGAGGACTCCAATGGCAACCTGTGAAGCTCTGGTGAACTCTATGCCCAAAAGAGTTAAGGAAGTGCTGGAAAATGATAGTGATCACACAAAATATTGACACTTTGGGCCCAACTTGGACATTTTCACCTAGGGGTGTACTCACTTTTGTTGCCAGTGGTTTAGACATTAATGGCTGTGTGTTGAGTTATTTTGAGGGGACAGCAAATTTACACTGTTATACAAGCTGTACACTCACTACTTTACATTGTAGCAAAGTGTAATCTTTTCATTGTTGTCACACGAAAAGATATAATAAAATATTTACATTATATTTACACAAATGTGAGGGGTGTACTCACTTTTGTGAGATACTGTATATACAAAGTTGCATGTAAATTGGATACCAAGTGTTACCCAAGACGTTACCCAAGACGTGAGTCCTAACTAGGACAAATTCAGTATGTGAAAAACATATGTTAACATATGCTGTTACTGTTGGGGGTGGGGGGGCGGACTTCGCTGAGTTTCAAAACACATCAAAGAACTGTATAAAGAAAAGTGTAGCGCTAACAACCATATACATAGTCTGTAACCATATTCATGGTTAAGCCCAATAAATGAATCACATAAGCATATATAAATTCCTGTGAAAAAAGAAAAATGCTAAACATTTTTTTTTTTTAAATTCTGTAGTGTGAAAATATTAATAATATCCTTAAAGTCCTTAGTAAATAGATAACACCAAAAAAATTGTGAAGACAGCAAATAAGTGTGTTGATAGGAGATCCACCACCCTATTGAATAGGGGCTTACCGGAAAGATTGGACACAGATGGGTGTACACCCACTGGGTCAATCTAGCTTGTAATTATGGGGATCCTCAGTGATGTCTGCATAACATGAGGGTAGGTCCAGGTGATCGAGTACTTCAGATGTGGCAAAGGGGGTAAATCCATTCAGATATCCAGCGTATACATATAAAAGATGTGAGAGTACATAGCATGATACTGTATACGGGGTTTAAAAACTCATTTATTAAAAGTAGGAAAACTCACATTTCAGTAGAGAAAACAGTGCTTTTGAATACAAATAACTGGCAATGTTGGTGGTGTCAACAGCTCACCCCGACGCGTTTCATCAAAGGGGACATCATCTGGGGTGCTGCACCACCCCAAACATTGCCTTTTTATATAGTGTAGAACCCCCGTGTTGAACCGTGGCTCCAATCTAATTGCTCGTTCAATTAGAGCAACTTCCGGGTGTCAGGAAAATGGCGCCGGGCGCGTGCGTCTCAAGCTTCACTCTGGTGTAAATTAGATGGAGCGCACAGCATCATACACCCCACCGTTTAATCAGGGAGTGCTGACGAATGCCGGCAAAATGGCGCCAGTCGCGTGCGTCTCAAGCCTCGCTGTGGTGTAAAATAGGTGGAGCGCACAGCGTCAAAAACCCCACCGTTCAATCAGGGAGTGCTGACGAATGCCGGAAAAATGGCGCCGGTCACGTGCGTCTCAAGCCTCACTTTCGTGTAGGCTGAGTGGAACGCACAGCGTCATACACTCCGCACTTTACCACAGAAGCGCAGACTTGGGACGTATGCTGTTGTAATAGGCAGCGTTAGAGTGGGTGGAAAAAACAGCGCCGTAGCATCACGCACAGCGTTGTCTCTCGAGTGTGACAACAAGGGAAGAAATGAATCAAACTCATGATGGGGATATCTACAGCTCGAATTCAGAAACATTGGAAAATAATAAAAAATTAGTTAAAAGATTGGGGGATATGAGAGGTTTGATTAGGAAATTTTATAATGGAGTGTATATTGTATGAAATCCCAAAGTTAATCTGGTATACATATAAGAGGGCAGCTCAATAAGTTCTACATTTCAATAGACCATGGAATGAGATAGGTTAGTGCACAATAATAACTAAACTTGTATAGTGACAGCATAAGCTGAAAATTGAAAATATGTGAAAAATTAAAATTAAAAATTAAAAATAAGGGGTATAAATGGGGACCCAAGGTTCAACGTAAGAATCCGTCAATACCCAGCCAGAAAGGCCTGTGTAGAATATATAATAAGCCAAGCCTATATAGTGATTAAATTAAATTAAAATGGTCTCTAGGTTTAAATAAGGTGGATCCACGGTTAAACATGAAAGTCCAACAATACCAGGACACTATGGCCGATATGCATTGCATGATAGTAGTACAAGTCATACAAGAAATATGTACATTAAAAATTGTAATCATCAGGGTATCTCGAATAGTTAAAAAATATGTAATGTAAGAAATGACAATGGAGTTCAAAATTAGCAATTCAAGGGAAAGTACAGACAGAAATAAGGAGGGAAAAACTGGTCTATGATTGATTAATAAAGGCGTTAATGTCCCACTCGACATTGAGTGGGACTGGATCTTATATATCCAGTAAGTTTCTAATTGTGATACACCATGGGTAAGAGCCCCTCCACGCCAAGGAGGAACGTATCTATCAATAATGAGAAATTGTGTTCCAGACGGATCTCGATTGTGATGCAATCGATAGTGTCTGGGGACGGTATGTTTGGTATCGTCCCCAATGATTTTTGCCACATGTTCCCCCACACGTTTGGAGAAGGTACGGGTGGTACGGCCCAGGTAGTGTTTTCCACAGGGGCAGGTAATAAGGTATACAACATACCTCGTTGCACATGTGCAAAACATTTTAATTGGGTAGGTTTTATTAGTCACGTTTGAACGAAATTCTAGTGTTTTTTGTCTACCACTGATATTATATTGGCATACTGTGCACTTTTTGCATGGAAAGTAACCCACCAAGTTGTGAAAAAAGGTAGGGCGTACTGGAGGTTCTATTATATTTGGAGCGACCTTATTCTGTATAGAGGGGGCTCCTCTATAGATAATTTTCGGTCTTTCTGGTAAGATGTTACCTAGAACGTGGTCACTCGTTAGTACCCCCCAGTGACGTTCTATAATAGTTTTTATGTCTCTGTGTTGGGTGGAGACTTTAAGGATATTATTAATATTTTCACACTACGGACTTTAAAAAAAAATTTTTTTAGCATTTTTCTTTTTTCACAGGAATTTATATATGCTTATGTGATTCATTTATTGGGCTTAACCATGAATATGGTTACAGACTATGTATATGGTTGTTAGCGCTACACTTTTCTTTATATTGCTTTTTTTTTACAAGACCAGGTCACTTGTATGTGTTAGCTGCTTGCACACGTTTCTTCTGACAGCGCGGTATTTTCATATATATTTTCTACATCAGAGAACTGTGCCCACTTACAGTGGTGGACGTGAAGTGGCAAAATATGTTCCACCAGAAGAAGCTGAAGAACGTTTATACAAGTTTAATACAGGAGTATAGTAAATCAAGATTAGACGGACCCCATTGTAATCCGAGAACTTCGGGGTAAGGAGAGCTGCCTGTTGTGATGTTATTTTGATGTAGAGGGCATTGACAATCCTGAGGGTTGGTTGCCTGGATACATATGTGCAGTGCGTGAAGTTTTCCTTTGTAACTTTGGGATGGTTCACATACCCACACCCCTGTGTTGCTGACTATGGGAAGCTACAGCAGAAAACTGCTGACCATGCATGGGGAGGTGATGAGCACACATCCCAAGGGTGTTAATGTGGTAATAAACAGTAGCTGGGGGAATAAAAAGATCTGCCATGTTGGGGAAAAACAGTAAAGTTGTTGGGGGGGGGGGGGGCAAACCGGGCCTAAGTAAAAGGAGAACTAAGAAAGCAACTTATCTGTTCGCTTCTTGTTGCTCGATCCAGGTTATGACTTCCTCCGGGTCTTCAAAGAAATGTACGTGGTCGTCGCCCTCTGCAATTGCAACTCTGTTCCACTCCACTTTATACAGTATGTTGTGCTATACAACCCCTTTTGCACACCTCCACATTCTGCATGCACACTGTATAGTTCATATTCAAACCACCTTATTTTTACTTTGTGCTGTACATTACTTATTCCACACTGCCTCATGCTATATGCCGGACGGTACATACCCTACTCAACAGCACCAAATTATATATTCTTTGTTGTACATCCCCTATTCCACACCACCACATTCTGTAGACTGTGCTAAACTTTCCCTATTGCACACTACCTGCACTTATGCACTGTGGTGTACATCTTCTATTCCATATCGCCACATTCTGTACACTGTGCTGTATTCCACACTGCTTCATTATGTACACTCTGCTGCATATTCCTCATTCAACTCTGTCTTATTTTGTTATGTAGCACTGCACATTACCTATTCCACATTCTCTGTGCTGCATTGTATATTTCCTTTCTGCCACTCCATTCTGTACATTTCCAAACAGCTTCATTCTTTATACTGTGCAATACATGCCTTATGCTGCACTGTCTCATTCTGCATGCTGCACTGTATATTCCCAATTCCATACCACCTAGTTCTAGGGTTGCCACCTTTTCTTCAAGTCAAAACCCGAACACTTTAGCGGCGCACAGCAATTTTTTTTACAGTATATACTATACAGTACATATATTTTGTGATTAAATAACAAGAGTCCCCTCTTACATCAGAGTCCACAGAGTTCCCCTTTTAAATGTGAATCCACAGAGTTCCCCTTTACATCTGAATCCACAGAGTTTGCTCTTACACCTGAACTTGCAGAGTTCCCTTACACTGTAAGGGGGACTCTGCAGACTGATGTAAGGGAGAACTCTGAGAACTCTGATGTACAGAGAGGACTCTGATGTAAGGGGGAACACTGTGGCCACTGGTG
This sequence comes from Aquarana catesbeiana, assembly GCF_042186555.1. Lineage (NCBI taxonomy): Eukaryota > Metazoa > Chordata > Amphibia > Anura > Ranidae > Aquarana > Aquarana catesbeiana. Next base: position 471,913,342 of record NC_133324.1, on the reverse strand, counting down.
TAAAGGGGAACTCTGATGTTAGGGGTGCTCTGAGAACCTTGATTTACCTTAGTGTACTCACTCAGAGGCAGGAGAGAGAAGGGGGGAGAGGGGAGACTTCAGTCACTGACAGGGATGGATGGTGAGCTCATTCACGCCTTGGCAGTCAGCACCTCCCATCCAGATGTATCTGCGTCTGCTGGGCTTCAAATGTCCCTCCCATACTTCCCCTTTCTTATTGGATTGGAATGTGGGCAGACACAGAAGAATAGGGGCAGGAGGAAGAGGAGCAGATCAAACCATCAAGATCAAGCCAAGCCACACCATGGTCCAGTCTGAATAATGTGTCCGGGATTCAGGTGGTCTGAAACCCGGACACATGATTCAAAACCTGAACTGTCCGGGTGAATCCTGGATAGGTGGCAACCCTACTTTGTTCTGTGCAGAGTGCCATCTATATTCTGTATGCCTCATTCTGTATGCTGTGCTGTACATTTCCTGTTCCAAAACAAAAAACACCTCATTCTGTATGGCTTGCTGCACATTCCCTTTTGCACACTGCCTCATTCTGTACACTGTCAGTACATTCCATAACCCAGAGGGGGTTATTGACATTGAATGGGGTAGGTGATCATGGCTGGCATAAGATGCTAGCCCAACACACTGACCAGATGAAAGATGATGGGTACTATAGCAGTGCCATGCCTCCATTGCTCCTGCAGCAGGCCTGGTCAGAGGCAACTTGGGTTTCAGGTTGGTGATTCAGGTTAGCACCGGAGCAGCCAACAGTACAGTCTTTGTCTAGCTCAGTCCAGCCGTCTGTGTTGGGTACAGCAGAGCTTTGCATGGACTCAACCTGCCAACTTCTTCCTCCCTGAGTGAATCACAAACAGCAACTCTCACTCTGCAGCAGCTCTCTAGTTGGCGGCTCTCTCCAACTCCACCTCTATATTTCCTGGGCTTTGCTTTTTATAGCCCCTCCTGTCCGCTCCTCCTGCTCTCAGGTACACTTGGGTACAGTAGTCCTTTTCCCAGCCTTGGTAGTGACTGTGATCTTTGCCCAAACTACATTTCCCAGCATTCTGCAGTCGAAGTTAAATTTCAACAACAAGCACACCTGCTGCTGCCATTTTGTGGATCAATAGGAGTCCTGCATAGTCCGGTAACATTGATTCCTGTTACACATGTCACATTGTCCTGACTGCCAGGACCTATGCAATATGTTATTTGTTACTCAATGAAGGGGGTATGCACTGATAAAGTGGTAATAAAGCCAAAACCAAAAAGGTAATATATTGCAGCTTAGCAATCCGTAGATGTGGTAGCTACATTTGTTTTCTTATTTTTAGGTGTTTTCCCTCTATTTTCACCTGGTGATCTGGTCAGTAATACACCTCCTGTTTTAGAGCGCCCCCACTCTGGAAGGAGGAGCACAGGAGGCACCATTGGACAGCAGCATTGTCAGGAATGTTAAATGCACTTGCATATTTATAGTAGACACACTAACAAATTGAAGCTAAACTCCAGCTCACACTGCAGTTACACAAACAGTTACAACAAGAGTTTTTTTTTTGGGGGGGGGATAAAGGTTTTAAATGTGTAGCGCTATCCCCACAGGAGCTGCTGGTGAATGTTGGTTATCTCCCACCCTGCACAGCCAGACATATGTATTTCTCAATCACTCCTGAGACAAGAAGCAGTCCATGCAGCTTTGTTTTTTTTTTTATTTAGGGGAAATAAACTAGGATGGGGAAGGGTTGTTATAGGATGTCCATTTGATCAGTAGAAACTCACATACATCCGGTATATACACTTCTCCTCTTCTTCTACCTCCAGTACAGACTTGCTTGTAGAACTACAACTCCCAGGACCAGCTAGCACAGATGGTTTGATCTAACAAAATCTCAGTCAGATCCTTGCGAATGCCCTTTGCAGGCAGAGACTGCAGGCCCTTTAGTAGTGCAGCAAAAGTAGAGGTCTTTGGTGCTAGCTGTCCTTCTCCTGTGGCTACTGCTCTCAGTACCACCTCTTCAGGCACTGCCAGCCAACCTGGCTGCAGCTCCCCTTTTCACTAACCTTCCTGGCTACTTCTCCACAGTCCTCCCAGACTGACTCTGCATCCATCCCAGATTGCTTGCACCAAGTCCCTTCAGGCATGCCTCTCAGTCCTCTGACTGCAACACTCACCAGCCCTCTTGGCTGTCTTTCTCCATGGAGATTTGCCTGGCAGTGTCCTCCTGCTGTCCTCTCCTTGCTCCTGTGCCTCTTGGTCAGGATTCCTCCGTGTGTCATAAGGAGTGGTCCCTTTTGCACCCGAGCCCAGGCCTGAGTTTACCCCCAGACTGGGGAGCTACTCTCAAAGGCTCCGACAGCCTAACACTCTCTCCATCTTCCAACCAAACTCCACACTGCCCCTGCTGGGATGATCTTGAGTATTTGAGGGGGCCTGCTCCCTGCCAACCCTTCTTTTGGGGATTGGTCAGGGTCCTCAAAACACTCCAGCTAGCGCCTCCTAGACCCCTCCCAACTGCTTCTGGAATCTTCTCCAAGTTTCCAGAGAGCAGGGGTAGTCACCAGAGAAGCTGCTGATGAATCATCCAGCCTACCTGAGTCAGTCACCCAACCCAGATTAACACACAGTCTTGGCTGCCAATTTACCTATACTAACACCAAAATATCCTACTCTAACACTCTAGCAATGCTAGCAAATGTAATAATAAAAGCTGATCATTGTAAGCACACCTGTCAGTGTTAAATGGCTTGTCTCAGCACTCTAACTTCTCTATTTGCAGGAGAGCTTGTTCTGTCAAAAAACAACATCTAAGAATTGGTAAGTTGCAATATAATAAATGTTTGCTTTTGAGTTTAATACCACATTACCAGCTCAAGTTAGTCCATTGTGACTGATTATATATGAAAGAGAGCCTTCTTGTGGGCCAGATCCTTATATTGAAAAGGAACTGTGTTAACCACTTGCCTACTGGGTATTTTTACCCCCCTCCTGCCCAGGCCAATTTTCAGCTTTCAGTGCTGTAACACTTTGAATGACAATTGCGCCGTCATGCAATACTGTACTCATATGAAATTGCTATCATTTTTGTCACACAAATAGAGCTGTCTTGTGGTAGTATTTATTCACCAACTGGAAAAAATACAGAAAATGAAAAAATAAAAGTTTTTTATAAAATTTTGCAAACGGGTAATTTTTCTCCTTCAATGATGTGGGCTGATGAGGCTGCACTAATGGGCACTGATAGGCTGCACTGATGGGCACTGATGAGGCGGCACTGGTGGGCACTGATGAGGCTTCACTGATAGGCTGCACTGATGGGCACTGATGAGGCGGCACTGGTGGCCACTGACGAGGAGGCACTGATGAGGCTTCACTGATAGGGATCACTGATGGGCACTGATAGGCGTCAATGATAGATGGGACTGATGGCCTCTGATAGGCGGCACTGAAGGGCACTGATAGGTGGCACTGATGGGCACTGATAGGTGGCACTGATAGGCAGCACTGATAGGCACTGATAGGTGGCACTGGTGGACACTAATAGGTGGCGCTGGTGGGCACTGATTGACAGCACTGGTGGGCATTGGTGGGACTGCACTGATAATCAGGACACTGTCTATCAGTGTCAATGTCCCTTTAACAAGCCGGTTATCGGCTCTTTTCTTCTCTCCTCACGCTGTCAGTATGAGGAAAGACAAGCCGATAACCGGCTTGTGTTTACAGCCTGTGATCAGCTGTTGTTGAACACAGCTGATCACATGGTTAAAGGGCCACTGTGATTGACCCTTTACCCCTATCCTACACCAATTTAGTATTATTTCTATTTTGCAATAAAACTAATTTCCCTTTCATAAGCAGATTGGTCCGCCCGTTACTTCTTCCCAGAGGGTTCTCTTTCTCCCTGTATTTTGTTATTCAATTAAGACTTTAAGTCCTGGAGACCCCACCATAACAGGTGAGTCTGCATTTTAAGGGACGCTGCACCTGTTTGCACATCTACTGAGTGGTGCAGAGTATACACAACAGTAAGCTGATGGTCTCCATTTTTTGCATACATTTGTGTGAAGAATGCATGTCTTTGAGGCTTTTTTCTGCAAATTGTGCATGATTTTGTCATTCTAAACCTGTTTTGCATTATTTTCCATAACTGTTCTTTTAAAGTGGGTGTAAAACAATATAAAACCAACACTGACAGTGGCGATGTTGCTGGCCTGAACCCTATGGCATTTTCTTCCAGTGCCCAAGTCTAGCAATGCCTAATGCCCCGTACACACGAGCGGAAATTTCACCAGCAAAAGTCCGATGTGAACTTTTGGTCGGAAATTTCGAACGGTGTGTAAGCTCCATCGGACTTTTGCTTGCGGAATTTCCGCCAGCAAAAGATTGAGAGCAGGTTCTCTATTTTGTCGTCGGAAAAAGTTCCTATCAAAAATTCTATTCGTCTGTATGCAATTCCGACACCTAAAAAAAACATGCTCGGAAACAATTAGACGCATGCTCGGAAGCATTGAACTTAATTTTCTCGGCTCATCGTAGTGTTGTACGTCACCACGTTCTTGACGGTCAAAAGTTCAGAGAACTTTTGTGTGACCATGTGTATGCAAGCCATGCTTGAATGGAATTTCGGCGGAAAAACCATCCAAGATTTTTCAGACGGAAAATCCGCTCGTGTGTACGGTGCATTAGTCTTTACTGTTGTCTGTCTGGTCTGGAGACGTGTTCTCAGACCTGTGGCTAAATGTTTGCAAGGGCTACTTGGGTCTAGCACTCTGTCTGAATCTGTGTCTCAGGGGATTCCACGAGCACAGTATAGAAATCATCATTTATGGTTTCTAAGTATAATTGATCAAATTGTATGCAGAACAGATACCTTCCTTGTCACTCTCACTGGATGTAGATGACCAATGTAGATGAACTGAACATAAACAGAGTAGTTACACTGATCTAGGTTAATGATGACAGACATAATGTATTATCTTTAAAAATACAATTTCTGATTTGTATAATTTGTTTACACTTTATTGGACTCTAGATCTACTCTCCCAGTGTCTTTACCAAAAAGACAGTTTATTACCTCATGACTGTATGAGAATTTAACCTCCTGTAGATACAAGAGCCCTTGCACATGATTTTTTACTTTTACAATTAATATGTACAACCCTGTGCTCTATCCACTGTTTGACAGCTGTCTGGAGAATAAGAATCCTCAGAATTTGATCATTTTAGTGATGGTTGTCTGACACAAGGGGGAGCATGGTGATTCAGCTAAAGAACTAGTCCCGTGCTATGAGCTTCAATGGTTAGTTTCTAGAGGGAATTGTTTTAAATACTGGCACTATTGGAGAGGGTATGCAAAGCAAAGAATGGGATCTGATCCTAAGGCCCAGGAGTGTGCAAAGAAGGGTCTGCGTAGCCTTGGAAGGCGTATCTCCAAAATGAAATTGTTATAAAAATATTTGACACTGAGCTATAACAAGGACAGTGATGATGGTATCCTCCCAATTAAGGTCTAGGGAAACTCTGTTCTATATTATTATTATTATCACAAACTGCAGTTGGTTGGTTTAAGTAGATGTAAACCCTACCTGAATGACATTCATTTTGCTAAAGCACTGTGTATCATAAATAACTGTCTTTTTAAAAATGAATTACTGTCTTTACCTTTTTTATACCTCAACACTGCCGATCCTCTTCACCTTTTTTACAGCCACATCCTTTCTACTTGCCCTGCATATGATTTATCAGGGAAGGTTTCCTAATAGTGACACAGTAAATCATGTATGTTTGAAACCAGTAGTCACCATCAGAAGTCATGTGCCAGGAACATAATGCAGGAAATTAAAATGTTGAACCCTATAACAGGAAGGGCCTGAACAAAAATCTTCATAGCAGGATTACCAGATATGAATTTAATGAAAGTGGCTGATTTTAAAAATGTTTAAAATTTATTTTCAAAATTGCTTTACATTGATATGTGAAACCTTATATGAGGTTTTTGTGACTGCGTTAACAACTGAACTACCCAAAGAAGGTATATTTTACTAATGCAAATGCTGTATGCTTTCTATGAAGAAGTCATTGGTAGACATGTGCAATATGTTTTGCATCTTTCGGACATTCAAATGCATCCGAATGTCCGAATAAAAAAATAACGAATTTCAACTAATACGAAAGAAAATATAGCGAATATAATGAATGAATTTGACATGATTCGGTAATTCGTTAACAAAATGAAACAAAAGGTCAACGCAAAGTAAATCTTACAGTCCAATCAGCTGATTAATTTTGTGCTGGAGGTTGGATTACTGGCAAAGTGCATTCCTGAGAACTGAGTGAGAAGGGTGTTGTATTGTATTTGAGCAGAGGAGAAGAGATATTGTCATTGTGTGTGTTAAAAGATTCAATAAACAAACAACTTTCCAAACTACGAATCATTATCACGAATATATATACATACATAAATATCAAATTTCAACTAATACGAAAGAAATTATAGTGAATATAACGAATGAATTCGACATGATTCGGTAATTGGTTAAAGATCTAATGAAAGAAAAGGGCAACTTAAAGAAAATCTTACGGTCCAATCAGCTGATTAATTTTGTGCTGGATGTTGGATTACTGGCAAAGTACATTTCTGAGAACTGAGTGAGAAGGGTGTTGTATTGTATTTAAGCATAGGAGAAGAGATATTGTCATTGTGTGTGTTAATAGATTCAATAAACAAATGACTTTCCAAACTACGAAACATTATCACAAATATATATACATATATAAATATCGAATTTCAACTAATACGAAAGAAATTATAGTGGATATAACGAATGAAATCGACACGATTCGAGATTCAATATAACGAATATCGACACTCTACGAATAATAACGAATTATCCGAAAACGAATTAACGGAACATAACGAATATAACAGAACGAAATTATGTATTTTACAAATGACAACTAATTTAAACTAAACGAAATTTCGCGTTGTGCACAAGTCTAATAAATATAATATATATATATATATATATATATATATATATATATATATATATATGAACCGCCAAAAATATTTGGATTTGAGACACCCCTACAAGACAACAGAAATCATGACTTCCAAAATGCACAGATCAGAGAGATCTGTAGATACATATTTGGATGTCTTGAATTAATTCCTCACGTCTGCATGATATTATAAGAACTCTATTCATTTGAAAGTATGGCTGCATACAGAACCAGAATTATAACCGTCTGTCACTGTATAGCAACAAACAATCTCTTGCCTCATGTTTGCTGACTTACTCTGCATGTATTTACAATTTTCTGCTGTCAGAAAAGGAAATAAATTACGATCGGCATAGATATCACCAGGAAGTAAAAAATCTAACAGAAGGATAACAGATGGTCACAAAAATAAACAATCACATTTCAGATAGAAACACACAAGACTTATCATGTTTCAGGATCTTTTTTTTTTAAACTTAAAATCCAATATGATTCATTTCCTCTAAAGGGCAATACCACTCTTATTTTATATGAAATGTCACAAGTGATTATCAGGAGATTTTGATCAAATAGTCCAGGTGTTATTTTCCGCCCTCAGACTGTCAAAGTACATACACGTTTATGTATGTTATGGTAATAGTCATTTTATTTCAAGCAGTATAGTGGGAGAGGCTTTGGAATGTCAAGCTTGGGTGTCGTTGCTCGAGTGTCGTTGGTTAGGGGCCAGCGTGTACGTGTGCGCTTCGGGTATATCTGGCCTCCCCTGACACTTGTTGGGTGCCCCTGACTGGAGATACCACATAACATCACAGTGCCTCCTTTTCCTCCTTGGGATGTATGCAAGCTATTACGAGGTTATTTTATCTACCTTTATGCTAGCCAGCTCTTTCCATCTTGTTTGGTCTGGTGAAATCGGTTATGTCTCTGCTATTTGTTATATATTTTTTACATGCCACATTCCACTGGGTTCTGGATGTGGCTATACCCCTTTTATTTATTTATTTATATTTTTTTCTTGCACAGACTTCCGAATTTCACCATTCCAATCAGATAGACACCACTTTGTTTGTCTGTTATATTAGCATATCCTTGACATCATGTTCACTTTACTCCCTCTCAGGTAGTCAACACTGGCGCTCCTCTCTTTTCATGCTGGCCTCCATCACCTATACCAGCATGTGGGCCACCGCGTTTCAGGGGAGTTCGGTGTATCCGACCCGCCAGCACGCACCCCATAATACCTCAGCTCCTGGGACAGATACTTGTTTGGTTTTGGCTATGTACCTGCCACACCTTAGGGTACTGACTGTATGTAAGTACTTAGGGTGGCTCACCCGCCTTACCTTATCAGCATTAACTATCAGCAGACTTACCATACACTTTATCATATTTTCTATTAATCCCGACCATCTCACCCCTGATGAGTGTTGTTAACACGAAACGCATCGGGCTCTGGGATACAGACATATGTCTATAGTACAACGCCAATTTTGAACATCTTTCAGCCTTTTATCATGGTTTTACTGTCTGTTATTTATATTTTATTTTTTCCACTGTGCTGCTGCATGGTCACATGTACATATATGCAATCTTTGAAATGTATATATCATCAAATTAGACCACTATGTGGTGCCAAGTTTGACTTATTCTTGATGTCTTTATCGCATATGCACATATATATGTGTTTGTGATTACTCATGAAATGATATTTATTACAATGTCTTTCTTTATGTGGTTCATTTTGTTATCTTTTTATGCACTTCATTTGATCAAATAAATTTGTACCTTCATCTTAGTTTCCTCCACGTTGTTCATGGCCTCATTCAAAACCCCATATTCCCCATTCAAAATTCTGATTAAGGGATGGAGGCACATCAATATGTGCCTCATTTAAAGTCCCAAATCCCCCCTCTCCTAGCTTGGGCAAGGTAAACTCCACTTTTTGTAGAGTAGCATAGTATAATTGTTTTGCGGTTTGTATACTTGTGTAGCATAAAACAGATGTACAACGTACACACTAAATCTGACTTATAATTGTACAAAATATGGTAAAGATGTGATCCTTCAAACATTCAACCCAATATTCATGTTCAAAAACTCCAATGATCAGGGCATTATACAAAAACAGAGTTGCTTGTTTACATGACTGGATATTTAAAGTGAATTCAGTTCATTTCAACTTAACTTTAACCTGAACCACTGTACTTGGGTCATGATATAAGAAAAAGCCTGGTTGATACCAACATTGTTAATCTGCTGTGATGTGCTTTTTAGGACCATGAACGCCTCTAGATACGTTTAAAAAATTTTTTTGAAAATGAAACTATTAAGATTGTGAGTATACGGTAAAATAAAGACAAAAATGATAGGTCAATAGGACGTCAAAAGTAAACATTGAATTGTTGTAAAAAAGAAAACATTAGATAGCAATTTATGAAAAAGTAAGATATAGTAATTGACGTGATATCGCTCAAACATGTTTTGTATAACAAGAAGCAATAACTTAATAAGACATACACTATATTACTAAAAGTATTGGGACGCCTGCCTTTACACGCACATGAACTTTAATAGTCTTTGCAGCTATAACAGCTTCAACTCTTCTGGGAAGGCTGTCCACAAGGTTTAGGAGTGTGTCTATGAGAATGTTTGACCATTCTTCCAGAAGCACATTTGTGAGGTTAGGCTCTGATGTGGATGAAAAGGCCTGGCTCACAGTCTCCGCTCTAATTCATCCCAAAGGTGTTCTCAAACTCGCTCATCCATGTCTTTATGGACCTAGCTTTGTGCACTGGTGCACAGTCATATTGGAACAGAAAGCTGCCATTCCCAAACTGTTCTCACAAAGTTGGGAGCATGAAATTGTCCAAAATGTCTTGGTATGCCTTTAGAGTTCCCACTGGAACTAAAGGGCCAAGCCCAACCCCTGTAAAACAACCTCACACCATAATCCCCCCTCCACCAAATGATTTGGACCAGTGCACAAAGCAATCTCCATAAAGACATTGATGAGCTAGATTGGGGTGGCAGAACTTGACTAGCGTGCACAGAGTCCTGACCTCAACCCGATAGAACACCTTTGGGATGAATTAAAGTGGAGACTGCGAGCCAGGCCTTCTTGTCCAACATCAGTGCCTGACCTCACAAATGTGTTTCTGGAAGAATGGTTAAACATTCCCATAGACACACTCCTAAGCCTTGTGGACAGCCATCCCAAAAGAGACAAAGCTGTTATACAGTAGCTGAAAAGGGTGGGCCCATTCAATATTAAACGCTACGGACTAAGATTGTGATGCCATTAAAGTTCATGTGCATGTAAATTTTAGGCAGGTGTCCCTATACTTTTGGTAATATAGTGTCTGTATATACAGTCAGGTCCATAAATATTGAGACATCGACAGAATTCTAATCTTTTTGGCTCTATACACCACCACAATGGATTTGAAATGAAATGAACAAGATTTGCTTTAACTGCAGACTTTCAGCTTTAATTTGAGGGTATTTACATCCAAATCAGGTGAACGGTGTAGGAATTACAACAGTTTGTATATGTGCCTCCCACTTTTTAAGGGACCAAAAGTAATGGGACAATTGGCTGCTCAGCTGTTCCATGGCCAGGTGTGTGTTCTTCCCTCATTATCCCATTTACAAGGAGCAGATAAAAGGTCCAGAGTTCATTTCAAGTGTGCTATTTGCATTTGGAATCTGTTGCTGTCAACTCTCAATATGAGATCCAAAGAGCTGTCACTATCAGTGAAGCAAGCCATCATTAGACTGAAAAAACAAAACAAACCCATCATAGAGATAACAAAAACATTAGGTGTGGCCAAATCAGCTGTTTGGAACATCCTTAACCTCCCTGGCGGTATGATTATTTCAGATTTTAGGTGCTGAAAGCGGTACAATTATTTTGCACAGAAATTTGGCGTTTTATATTGTAGGCCTGTAATTCTTAGGAATAGTTCACTTAAATCTGTCCAAACAAGAGTCTAGTAGACATCCCGGGTATGATAAAGTTTGAAAAACGAAATAAAAAATTATAATATAATAAATAACTATAAATAATTAAAACACATAATAATATAATAATAATAAAAATTATATAATAATGTAATCAAATCAAAAACACTGAAATTTGCTCAGTTGCAGAATTTTAGCTTTTATTACTTTTAGTGTTTGATGACGGATCTCCCCACAAATCACTATCGCTCAATTCTGCAAGTGATTATAATTTATTATCACTTTTTTCTAGCTGGTCTAAAACCACTTTTGATGTAAAGAGACAGTTTTGGTTGCTATGGACAATCTCCAGTTTCCTGGCAGAAAGAACAGTTTTATATATATAAAACTGCATGCAGGACACTGGGCAGACCACTAGGGACAAAGGGGATGTGTAGTTATTTGATACAGTACTGTAATCTGTAAGATTACAGTATGCTGTATCTATACTATGTGTTTCACTTTTGAATTTACCGCCGTCGCAACGCTCGCAGGGAACGGAGCTCGGCACTGTGAATCGAGCGAGACACAGCGGCTCGCCGATCACAGCGGGGAGACATCGCAGGATCCAGGGGACAAGGTAAGTAAACTCTTCCTGGATCCTGCGATGCAAGCCCGAGTCTGGCTCGGGGATACCGCTTTTGGTATGTAAAATCCACCCCGAGCCAGACTCGGGAATACCGCCAGGGGGGTTAAAAAAAAAGAAAGCACCAGTGAGCTCAGCAACACCAAAAGACCCGGAAGACCATGGAACACAACTGTGGTGGATGACCGAAGAATTCTTTCCCTGTTGAAGAAAACACCCTTCACAACAGTTGGCCAGATCAAGAACACTCTCCAGGAGGTAGGTGTATGTGTGTCAAAGTCAACAATCAAGAGAATACAGAGGGTTCTCCACAAGATGTAAACCATTGGTGAGCCTCAAAAACAGGAAGGCCGGACTAGAGTTTGCCAAACAACATCTAAAAAAGCCTTCACAGTTCTGGAATAACATCCTATGGACAGATGAGACCAAAATCAACTTGTACCAGAGTGATGGGAAGAGAAGAGTATGGAGAAGAGAAGGAACTGCTCATGATCCAAAGCATACCACCTCATCAGTGAAGCATGGTGGTGGTAGTGTCATGGCGTGGGCATGTATGGCTGCCAATGGTACTGGTTCTCTTGTATTTAATGATGATGTGACTGCTGACAAAAGCAGCAGGATGAATTCTGAAGTGTTTCGGGCAATATTATCTGCTCATATTCAGCAAAATGCCAAAATGCCAAAGCATACTGCGAAAGCAACCAAAGAGTTTTTTTAAGGGAAAGAAGTGGAATGTTATGCAATGGCCAAGTCAATCACCTGACCTGAATCTGATTGAGTTTGCATTTCACTTGCTGAAGACAAAACTGAAGGAAAAATGACCCAAGAACAAGCAGGAACTGAAGACAGTTGCAGTAGAGGCCTGGCAGAGCATCACCAGGGATGAAACCCAGCATCTGGTGATGTCTATGCGTTCCAGACTTCAGGCTGTAATTTACTGCAAAGGATTTGCAACCAGGTATTAAAAAGTGAAAGTTTGATGGATGATTGTTAATCTGTCCCATTACTTTTGGTCCCTTAAAAAGTGGGAGGCACATTTACAAACTGTTGTAATTCCTACACCATTCACCTGATTTGGATGTAAATACCCTCAAATTAAAGCTGAAAGTCTGCAGTTAAAGCACATCTTGTTCGTTTCATTTCAAATCCATTGTGGTGGTGTATAGAGCCAAAAAGATTAGAATTGTGTTGCTGTCCCAATATTTATGGACCTGACTATATATATATATATATATATATATATATATATAAATATATATATATACACAGTATCTCACAAAAGTGAGTACATGAGTGAGTATAAATTTTTTTTTTTTTTTGTACAATTAGTGGTATGTACTGAAAAAGCTAGTCTATGTCAGCATCACACTGAAGAGCCAGACCGAGAATTTGGGAAATGGATAAATATGCAATGTTTGAAAACATACCTATGTTCAACGAAACATTTTTTGGGAGTTTGAAAGGATCTGGAGAAAATGGATTGATGCATCATGTTCTAATTTTAATTAAAATCTTTGCTAAACAATGGGTGTATTTTTTTCTTTAGTGGGGGGGGGGGGGGGGGGGACCTCTAAAAGATTTATATACTATCTGCTCTGTAGTATTTCTGAAATTATTTCTTAAGTATTTATAAATATCTTTTTGAGTATCTATTACTATCATCGGAAAATTAGAGATATTGTTGTATCAAATGTATTGATGCTGATAGTGTTTGGAATGGTGATTTGACCTTGGTTTTTGTTGTTGTTTATTTGTTTAAAAACTTTCAAAAATAAAATCGGAATAAAAAAAAAGAAGAACCAGACCACTCTTCTCACAGAGAGCACATTGGTCTGGGTCTTTGTTGATCTGCCACTCTCCTTGTACAGAACTCCAAACCACAATGCATAGGTGTGCGCAGCCTAATGCATTAGGGTGTGCACCCTTAAGCTCAAACGTACATGCATGTGTATGTATCTACATCTATATGACCCTGGCGCATTGATCTCTGCTGGCACAGTGAAAGAGAAAAGGATAAACACTTCTCTTATGGCAGAGCCGGTAAGAGGGAGATCTTTCCCATGTTCCTGTTGCTACACAGAATGATAACAATAATGCGCATGGGGGGATTAGGTTGTGCCTGGGCACACTGGGCACACCGGGCACACCCTGTGTGCACGCCTATGCCACAATGCTTGTTCTCCTTGAGCAGCATTGTTAGTGCAGTATGCAGGGGGGTGTCAGACTGCTGATCTTTGTGTGAAAGCAGTGGTCCTGTTCTCCAGTGTGCTTCTGAGTTAGGGAAGCTTTTATAGTATAAATCATGCACGCATTGTAAAAATAAAAAAAAGAACCCCATTATCCTTAGTTGTTATGCAGCCTGACTGCATAAACAGTACAAAATGTTAGGCTTCAATTAGGCCTAAAAAACAGATTTTATGTACAGCTGGTATACATGCAGAACGTGTCTTGGGATCGGTCTCCTGCTATCTTATGCACCCATACCAAAGGGTTTGTAATTCACCCAGCCACTCTCCATAGACAGCGAGATAATTGTATTATTTCCTGGTTCAATTTTACAACTTTCTGGTCACCTTTCCTGTGTACTGGCTGATGGTAGTGTAATGACGCTGAATGATTTTCCAAAGGGCAGGCTGAAGGCAGAAAGACAACACAATAAACTGGAAAGCTGAACCAGAAGGTAGGTAGTGGTGTATTCTGCCTGTCTGTGTATTATGGTAGTGGTGGAGGATTCATGAGACTGGCTGAACAGAATTAAAAATCATTTGGCAGAAGTTCATACAAATGTATTTTAATGGTACACTACACTGTTTGCCTGATGCTTTTGTTGGAAACATTTTTTGCACTGAAAGTTTTTGCATTTATAATGATTATCTATTAGATTGTAAGCTCTTCTGAGCAGGGCCCTCTTAATCCTATTGTATTGTATTGTATTATAACTGTATTGTCTCCCTTTTATATTGTAAAGCGCTGCGTAAACTGTTGGCGCTATATAAATCCTGAATAATAATAATAATAATAAAATTATCTCCATTCATTACAGCCCCATTCATTTAGAGGGAGTGGAGCCATCCTTGTGCCGTTTTGGTGCTCATAAAATACATTTTGAACACTGAGAGATATTAGTTATCATGCAGAATTACTACTTGTGGCTATGTTGTGAACTTTACAAATGTTAATTAACTGCTAGAATGGCGGGTAGTCCATATTAGAGGTCACAGACAAATACTGCATTTCACATTTAAGCTGAAATCATTCTTAAAAGGACTTTTACAAGATTAAATTTACCTCTGAATTCAGTAAAATGTCAAATTTTTTAGACACAATGTGCTATTTTATGTGGTTGCAATTTGCTCATTCTAAAACGTTTACTGTAAGGCCTAGTACAAACTATTATTTTTTTAGTTCAACCCAGCAGGCTGAACGAAAAAAAACCCCAAAAAAATGAAGAGCTCGGGAGGAGCCGTTGTACTAGCTATGCGATGATAGCACATCGGTCTCCTCCGCTAACCTATTGTGTTTTGACAGAACACACCAGAGAGCGGATGCCAATAGGCAGACCTTTCTTGGTCATGCTCCTTCAACAGAAGCTGGCCGAACATCTTGTGTCGGACCAGCACACAAGGGCCGAATGTCAGCCGGCTTCTATTAAACTGGCCAATGCCCCCAATATTCAACCTGTGTGTACGGCCCTTAAGACTAACAAAAAAGTAATGGACAGTACAATAAGTTCTGGGATATACAGTATCTCACAAAAGTGAGTACACCCCTCACATTTTTGTAAATATTTTATTATATCTTTTCATGTGACAACACTGAAGAAATGACACTTTGCTACAATGTAAAGTAGTGAGTGTACAGCTTGTATAACAGTGTAAATTTGCTGTCACCTCAAAATAACTCAACACACAGCCATTAATGTCTAAACCGCTGGCAACAAAAGTGAGTACACCCCAGCTGTACACTCACTACTTTACATTGTAGCAAAGTGTCATTTCTTCAGTGTTGTCACATGAGTGTGGGGAATTAGCTCGTGGGGATCACCTTTTTCTGAATGACAGTCAGCAAACGGGGCACTTTCTTCAAAATCTGGCGGATGCCAGGTTTATTTGCAGGAGGTTTGCAAAATAAACACAAACAAACAGTAAATTAAATCCTTGCCGTCCAGCACTAACTAAACAAATATTCTCCTCTCTATACAGTGCGGGGCTGGTCCCCGTCACCCACAAAACATGCGGAAAAGCAAACCTTTTTAGTCCAACACCCAGGGCTCCTCTCACTCTGGTTCCTTCCTGAGTCTCAAAACCAGAGAGCTCTGTTGTGCTCTCTTCCTGGTCATTTAAAGTCCAGCTGAGTGTAGGCTCAAGTGGACCAGAACATCCGATTCAATCCCTTACAACAGAACGAATGCGAGGTGAAAAATAGCGATTATCCACTATATCACCTTGCATTCCGTCACAATATATATATAAATAAATAAATATATATATATATATATATATATATATATATATATATATATATATATATATATATATATATATATATATATATATATAACATACATACATACATTATATTACCAAAAGTATTGGGACGCCTGCCTTTACATGCATATGAACTTTAATGGCATCCCAGTCTTAGTCTGTAGGGTTAAATATTGAGTTGGCCCACCCTTTGCAGCTATAACAGCTTCAATTCTTCTGGGAAGGCTGTCCACAAGGTTTAGGAGTGCGTCTATGGGAATATTTGACCATTTTTCCAAATGCACATTTGTAAGGTCAGGCACTGATGTGGATGAGAAGGCCTGGCTCACAGTCTCCACTCTGATTCAACTCAAAGGTGCTCTAAACCGATAGAACACCTTTGGGATGAATTAGAGAGGAGACTGTGAGCCAGGCCTTTTCGTCCACATCAGTACCTGACCTCACAAATGCACTTCTGGAAGAATGGTCAAACATTCTCATAGACACACTCCTAAACCTTATGGACAGGCTTTCCAGAAAAGTTGATTATTAACCACTTCAGCCCCGGAAGGATTTACCCCCTTCCTGACCAGAGCACTTTTTACAATTTGGCACTGCGTCGCTTTAACTGCTAATTGTGCGGTCATGCAATGCTGTACCCAAACGAAATTTGCATCCTTTTCTTCCCACAAATAGAGCTTTCTTTTGATGTTATTTGATCACCTCTGCCGTTTTTATTTTCTTCGGAAAAAGACCAAAAATTTTGAAAAATTTTCTACTTTTTGTTATAAAAAAAATCCAATAAACTGTATAAAAAATTCTAAAAAATGTATTCGACCATATGTCTTTGGTAAAAAAAATGTCAATAAGCGTATATTTATTGGTTTGCGCAAAAGTTATAGCGTCTACAAACTAGGGTACATTTTCTGGAATTTACACAGCTTTTAGATTATGACTGCCTATGTCATTTCTTGAGGTGCTAAAATGGCAGGGCAATACAAACCCCCCCAAATGACCCCATTGTGGAAAGTAGACACCCCAAGGAAATTGCTAAGAGGCATGTTGAGCCCATTGAATATTATTTTTTTTTGTCCCAAGTGATTGAATAATGACAAAAAAAAAAAAAAAATTACAAAAAGTTGTCACTAAATGATATATTGCTCACACAGGCCATGGGCATATGTGGAATTGCACCCCAAAATACATTCAGCTGCTTCTTCTGAGTACAGGGATACCACCTGTGTGGGACTTTTTGGGAGCCTAGCCGCGTACGGGGCCCCGAAAACCAATCACCGCCTTCAGGATTTCTAAGGGCGTACATTTTTGATTTCACTCCTCACTACCTATCACAGTTTTGAAGGCCATAAAATGCCCAGATGGCACAAACCCCCCCCCAAATGACCCCATTTTGGAAAGTAGACACCCCAAGCTATTTGCTGAGAGGCATGTTGAGTCCATGGAATATTTTATATTTTGACACAAGTTGCGGGAAAGTGACAAATTTTTTTTTTTTTTTGCACATAGTTGTCACTAAATGATATATTGCTCACACAGGCCATGGGCATATGTGTAATTACATCCCAAAATACATTCTGCGGCTTCTCCTGAGTATGGGGATACCACATGTGTGGGACTTTTTGGGAGCCTAACCGCGTACTGGGCCCCGAAAACCAATCACCGCCTTCAGGATTTCTAAGGGCGTAAAGGTTTACAAATGACCCCATTTTGGAAAGTAGACACCCCAAGCTATTTGCTGAGAGGCATGGTGAGTATTTTGCAGCTCTCATTTGTTTTTGAAAATGAAGAAAGACAGAAACAATTCACAGAATGAATAATACAATGTCCCATGCTAAGATGGTAGCCATTGATCAAAATCAAATGCCAAAATTTGAAAAACTTTGGCATCCTTGGATAAAACAACAGTTCCTGTCAAACTTCAATGACTCTGTCCTGTTGCCATGGTAACAGATTAAATGACTTACAGAGACACCCATTCTAAGGCTTCAAAGAGAACTAAAAAGAATAATAAACTGACGAGCGGGACAACCTTGTGGACCATACCTCTACCTTTCAACCCTTTTTCTTCTTTCTCTTTCCTTTTCTCCACCTTACGATTAAAGCTCATTATCAGAATTTATTTGACCTATATACACTCTACTTGTAAACAATATGTATAGTAGGTATAAATCATTTAAATACCTACAAAAGTAACTAAGGAAATGATATATATCTTTAATTTAGGTTTACGTGAACCCAATGTTTAATATTTGAAATTTCATGATATTTACCTATATAAACCCTACTGTAAAACAATGAGCTTACTTTATAGATCCTTGTAAACTTACTTTATGTATCTTTATAACATTGTATACTCAATAAACTTCTTTTGACAAGGAAAATGAAGAAAGACAAGGAAAAAAAATTTTTTTTCTTTTTTCAATTTTCAAAACTTTGTGACAAAAAGTGAGGTCTGCAAAATACTCACTATACCTCTCAGCAAATAGCTTGGGGTGTCTACTTTCCAAAATGGGGTCATTTGGGGGGGTTTTGTGCCACCTGGGCATTCCATGGCCTCCGAAACTGTGATAGGCAGTAAAGAGTGAAATCAAAAATTTACGCCCTTAGAAAGCCTGAAGGCGGTGCTTGGGTTTCGGGGTCCTGTACGCGGCTAGGCTCCCAAAAAGTCTCACACATGTGGTATCCCCATACTCAGGAGAAGCAACAGAATGTATTTTGGGGTGTAATTTCACATATTCCCATGGCATGTTTGAGCAATATATCATTTAGTGACAACTTTGAGCAAAAAAAATAAAAAAATTTGTCTTTTCCCGCAACTTGTGTCACAATATAAAATATTCCATGGACTCGACATGCCTCTCAGCAAATAGCGTGGGGTGTCTACTTTCCAAAATGGGGTCATTTGGGGGGGTTTTGAACTGTCCTGGCATTTTATGCACAACATTTAGAAGCTTATGTCACACATCACCCACTCTTCTAACCACTTGAAGACAAAGCCCTTTCTGACACTTTTTGTTTACATGAAAACATTATTTTTTTTTGCAAGAAAATTACTTTGAACCCCCACACATTATATATTTTTTTAAAGCAAATTCCCTACAGATTAAAATGGTGGGTGTTTCATTTTTTTTTTTTCACACAGTATTTGCGCAGCGATTTTTCAAACGCATTTTTTGGGGAAAAAAACACACTTTTTAAAATTTTAATGCACTAAAACACACTATATTGCCCAAATGTTTGATGAAATAAAAAAGATGATCTTAGGCCGAGTACATGGATACCAAACATGACATGCTTTAAAATTGCGCACAAACGTGCAGTGGCAACAAAAAAAATACATTTTTAAAAGCCTTTAAAAGCCTTTACAGGTTACCACTTTAGATTTACAGAGGAGGTCTACTGCTAAAATGACTGCCCTCGATCTGACCTTTGCGGTGATACCTCACATGCATGGTGCAATTGCTGTTTACATTTGACGCCAGAGGCTTGCGTTCGCCTTAGCACGACAGCAGGGGGGGACAGGGGTGCTTTTTTTTTTTCCTTTATTATTTTTTTGCTTTTTTATCTTATTTTTAAACTGTTCCTTTCATTTTTTTAAATCATTTTTATTGTTATCTCAGGGAATGTAAATATTCCCTATGATAGCAATAGGTAGTGACAGGTACTCTTTTTTGAAAAAATTGGGGTCTATTAGACCCTAGATCTCTCCTCTGCCCTCAAAGCATCTAACCACACCAAGATCAGTGTGATAAAATGCTTTCCCAATTTCCCAATGGCGCTGTTTACATCCGGCGAAATCTAAGTCATGAAATGCTCGTAGCTTCCGGTTTCTTAGGCCATAGAGATGTTTGGAGCCACTCTGGTTTCTGATCAGCTCTATGGTCAGCTGGCTGAATCACCGGCTGCATTCTCAGGTTCCCTGTTGAGACAGGAGAGCCAGAGAAAAACACGGAAGACGGCGGGGGGGGGCATTCCCTCCCACTGCTTGTAAAAGCAGTCTAGAGGCTAATTAGCCGCTTGGATTGCTTATACATGAAAGCCAACCGCTGGCTGAAAAGGATGATACCAAGATGATACCTAAACCTGCAGGCATCATTCTGGTATAACCACTCAAAGTCGTGAATTGCGTACCTGACGACAAAAAAAATGGTTAACAATAAAACACAGTAAACGGTAAAGTATAAAAAATTGCATACCTGAAAAGCAAACATGATAAAACATAATAACAATAAAACATTGCAGAATAGAATACAGTAAAAAAGAGCAGAACAATAGAGAGAGAATAGAGAGAGAGAGAGAGAGAGAGAACAATGAAACGACAACTATTTTTTTTTATTATATATATTTTTTTGTGTTTTTTTTTTTTTTTACACTTTTTTTTGTAACTGTAACTTTTATAACTGTAACCGGTTCCAGGTTCGGGTCTCTCAAAATGCGATGGCATTTTGGGAGACCCTGTGAAAATGTGCCTAGTCTGTGCAGTGTTGTACCCTACGCTAATACTCAACTAGTGTATGGTAGCGTTCAAAACATTCACCAATGCAAAGACCAGGATTGTCAGGACAGGAGGGACAATAATAGCGTGTGTCACGCCTATATCCGCGCTTGCTGCAGACACAACATCTTTTTTGGGGGGGTTCGCTGGGTAGGGGTGCTCGGGAGGACATAAAGAAAATGAATGGGGAAAGTACGGGTGCTGCAGAAGTGGTGGGTTCCCAATTATTAGGATTGGCGAATGCAGCAGGAAGGGCATTATGGGCACGACGGGCCTGTGTTTGTCTTCTTGGTGGCAGCGGGACACTACTTGTGCTTGCCACCTCACCAGCTTGAACTGCACTTATGGGACTCGCCACGTCACCAAGTGTTACAGCAGTGCTGGTTTGACTACGCCCGGGGTGTACTAGGGCGCTGGTGCTTGTCAGTTCACCAAAACGCTACCAAAAAAAACCTGTTAGCGATTGCAGGGATCAGGCCTGACTCTGCGAACGCTGCAGTTATGCGTTTAGTGTTTTGTAAGTGACAGTGATCGATCGATACTGCACTTGGGTGGGCTGGGCCGGGCGGAGGGGCAAAACGCAGGTGCTAGAAGGTATCTGGGTTGATCCCGCTAACACTGCGTTTTTGGGAACCCTAAACTGCTGGGGACGCTAGTATAGATCTGATCGGATCAGATATTGATCCGTTCAGATACTATACCACTAAGGGAGGTGTACGGTGCATGCGTGGGTGTTAGCGCTACTGGCACTAACCTGACACTGCCTGGGGCTGGTGCTTGCCAGTTCACCAAAATGCTACCAAAAAAAACTGTTAGCGATCGCAGGGATCAGGCCTGACTCTGCGAACGCTGCAGTTATGCGTTTAGTGTTTTGTAAGTGACAGTGATCGATCGATACTGCACTTGAGTGGGCTGGGCTGGGCAGAGGGGCAAAACGCAGGTGCTAGCAGGTATCTTGGCTGATCCCGCTAACACTGCGTTTTTGGGAACCCTAAATTCCTGGGGACGCTAGTATAGATCTGATCGGATCAGATATTGATCCGTTCAGATACTATACCACTAAGGGAGGCGTATGCTGCGTGCGTGGGTGTTAGCGGTACTGGCGCTAATCTGAAGCTGCCTGGGGCGACGCGTATCACTGCCGGGCGATCAGGGGACTAAACCTTTATTCGGTAATAAACGGCTGGTGCCCTGACACTATAAAAAATAAACGAACTAACCAGCGTCACCCGTAACAGTTATACGGTGATCACTGGTGAAGGGGTTAACTAGGGGGCAATCAAGGGGTTAAAACCTTTATTAGGTAGTATATGGGGGTCCCTGACGCTATAAAACGCTGACGGCGAACCTAAATATTTAGCTCCCTAACTAGCGTCACCAGTGACACTAATACAGCGATCAGAGAAACGATCGCTTAGTGACACTGGCGACGGGGGGGTGATCAAGGGGTTAAAACTTTATTAGGGGGGGTTAGGGGGGTATCCTAGACCTAAAGGGGGCTAACACTAACTGCCCTACCACACTAGCTGTCACAAACTGACACCAATGCAGTAATCAGAAAAAAGAACAAAGAAAAAAAACTGCTTGGTGTCAGTGTGACGGGGGGGTGGAGGGGTGATTGGAGGGTGATCGGGGGGGGATCGGGGGTGTATTGTATGCCTGGCATGTTCTACTGTGTGTGTGTGTGTTGGTGCACTCTCTCGGATGTCTTCTCTCCTCGGCGCCGGAACGGAAAATACCGAGCCGAGGAGAGATGACATCATTTCCTCTGCTGCTGTTTAGCATACAGCAGCAGAGGAAGAATCTGATTGGCTGGGAGCGATCGCGAGGGGGGGGGGCACGAATGGATGGTCTCCCCCTCACCTCTCATCGCTCCCAGACAGAAGTGCAAATGATTTACCCCTGAAGTGCCGGAGCCATAATTGGAGGATATCCACCACAGAGGAGATACCGGAAGCAACCCAAAGTTACAACATTGGGTTTGGTCCCCAAAAAATGACCTACAGGCACGTCTGACTTTTTGTTGTAAGGCAAAGGAGTCCAACCCATCTGGTGAGTTTGGAATTTTACACCATCCCCAGGAGGAGGATCATTAACTCCATTGGGACACGGAGCACTATAGCACTTTCTTACTCAAAGAAAAGGACTATTTTGCACTTACATCACTTAATGCACTTTAATTAATTGTATTAGTGTCACTTTTAATTTACAATTATTGTCACTTTTTATCAATTAATTTATTACTTGAAATTTTTTTAATAATGGTTATTTGGTTCACACAAACCATGCATTTATGTTAGTAATGGATCAATTATGTTGATACATAGTCATATGTTGTATCCCATTATCCTAGGTTATTAGTACGTATAAGTATACCGACTGGGTACATTTATAAAAGGAATTAGTGTTAAGGAGAAACAGGCGCTGTCTATACTTTCAATTATAAACTCAGTGATTTGTTTTCAGTACATGGCTAAAGGCTTGTCTCACAGCAAAGCCCAGGAGGGAAAGAAAGGGAATCATGTGACCTATACTAAGCACCCTTGCTTTGGATATCATCTTTGAGAATTTGTTTTTAAATAATGGATACATGCAAAACAGCATAATTTAGTGCCGCAAAGAGACAAGCCCAATAATGTTGGAAGGAAATCAAGGGAGGTCATGTTTGATTTATTTGTTGACATCAATGCCATGAAAGGAGAGGAAGAGTAGATATGCAGTGGTACTGGAATTATAAATTCTGCTATGTATGAGTGAGTGATAGAAATATACGAATGCTAAAAACAGTGTTTTTACACAAAGAAGGCTGTTGTTTCTTTAATATTGGTTTATGTTTAGTGAGAACTTAGACACAGGCACTATATTTGGAGTTATCCTCCAACACCACATTGAGGCTTTGTGAAGTGTGAAGAAACTACACATACAAATTGACCGTTACTAAGTCAGAAACAATTCAACCAATGTTATGGACAACTGTAAATCCTATTTACATTGTTAATGCCTCTTTTGCCAGTCTCATCCAGTTACAGCTGATCTGTGGGTATTCCCTCTGGACGTTACCCATTGGCCAAAAATCCTGTTTGCGCAGATCAACCTAATTACAAGAAGCAGAGCATAGACAGTATTGGTAATGCATCAGCAACAGCTTATGAGTGACATGTCCATGCTGTGAAAGTGATTTCTTCTAGCAAAAGTGTTAATTACATTGGTGGCTGCCCCGCGAACAATCAATGCTGATTAATAAGCTCAGCGCATTTCGTCCTTGCAACCGCTGTCTTAACAATAAGATTGATTTTCACAGTGGCATAGTTGCGTTTATGCCCCTTAATAGGCAAGATATAGTTGTTCCCGGCATTCAATTAATCTTCATAAAATGGTATTGATATCAGGTAGAATTTACATTGTAACACATAAATATGTGCGTATACGGCTGGATTTTTTATAAGAAATAACCTGTTAGCTATTAAATGCTTTCTGCTGCGGCTAATTACCTAAAGTCCCTCGTGACATCCTAGACAAGCCTTTGTAAAGGGTTCTGGCCTGTGAATTCTTTTACACTCTTAATAATGCCAGCGCTGAGTTATTGATTTCTCAATTTAGAAATCGCATGAACAGTTTCACAGAATGCATCAAATATTATTGTAAAAGCACAAGGAAACCTATATTTTCACAAA
This sequence comes from Aquarana catesbeiana, assembly GCF_042186555.1. Classification (NCBI taxonomy): domain Eukaryota; kingdom Metazoa; phylum Chordata; class Amphibia; order Anura; family Ranidae; genus Aquarana; species Aquarana catesbeiana. Next base: position 471,889,110 of record NC_133324.1, on the reverse strand, counting down.
ATCTATCAAGGCATGGTATTAATATATTGGATAACACATATAGCTGGAATGCATATTTGCAAAACAAAAAAATTGTATTATGGATTAAAGGTAAATTGAAAAAAAAATGTAGGTATTTTATTTATTGTTTTACTTTATAAACCACTGTCAATCTTGTTTTACATATAGTATATACTGTATGTCACACTCTATATATTTACTATTAGCAGTGAGTTTTTAAGACGCTCATTTGCATACCATATTATAGCAAAAGAAAAATACTTCCTTCTTGCTTGCTGCAGCCTGTGTGTAACTGACTAATCCAGAAGATCTGTCCTGCTAAACAAGAGAGCTGCTCTTCAGCACTCGTCCTTAAAATAACATAAGTAAGAAAATATTAAAATGTTATAAGTTCAATTTAAACTACACCATTTACTTCTTGTATCTCATTTAGCCACAAAATAAAATATGGTTCTTAAAACTGAACATCAGTAAAATATAAAAATATAAAGGAAAGGATATTTTTACTTGTCCTTTATTCCTCTGTTGCTCCAGTCAGCTGCTGGGAGTGATGGAAATACCTGTTACTTCCATAATGGAAAACCTACTCTGCTGGTGCTTGGTGGTTGGTCCAGCAATGTTTCATGGGGGCAGGAAGACAGTCAGCCAAGTGAATTATTTTTCTATGCTCCCTGTGCTTAAACAGAGTGGTGGGGGAGAAAAAGGGAGGTAAGTAATGTATAACATTCAGCCTTAACATGATGACAACTGATAGGTTAAGTTAACAACATTGATTATCTTTTTTTAATGGCATCTGAAGTCAGTGTGATATATTAGGTAGCAAGTAAACATGTTGTCCCTGAAGTTGAGGTGTTAAAATCATAAAAAATGGGTATCATAGTTTGTTGTGTATGGGGCTGTGTAGCCGCAGACTTGTCTGAGGTCCCATGCTGACCCATGTCCACAGCCAAAAGCACTGACAATTGGCACATGAGTATCAGAACTGGACAAGGGAGCAATGGAAGAAGGTGACCTGTTCTGATGAATCATGCTTTCTTTTAAATCATGTAGATGTCCAAGTGTGTTTGCATCACTTACCTGGAGAAGAGATGGACTAGGATGCTGTATGGGAGGAAAGCAAGCCAACAGAGGCAGTGTTTTGGGCAATGTTCTGTAGGGAATGCTCAGTCCTAATATTCATGTGGATGTTACTTGACAAGTACCACCTACCTAAACATTGTTGATGATCAAGTACACCAACCACTTATTGGAAACTGTTTTTCCTGATGGCAAGATAATGCACTGTGCCACACAGTGCCACACTGTGAATGGTTTGAGGAGCACAACAACAAGTTTGAGGTGCTGACTCAGTCTGCATATTCTCCAGATCTCAATCCAATCAAGCATTTGTGGCATGTACTGTAAAAACAAGTTTGACCCATAGAGGCTATACCTCACAAATTACAGGACTTAAAGGAACTTCTACTGACAGCTACCACAGCATACCTTCAGAGGTCTAGTGTCATCCATGTCGTAATGAGTCTGAGTTGTTTTGGAGGCAAGAGGGGCTGTTTTGGCAGCAAAAGGGGAATCCACTCAATATTACGTGCAATATACACATTGTGCCCATATAGCTGTAATAGTCAATTGAAGCCGAAAAAGTTTGGACCACAGCTGCACACAACAGGAAAAGCAGGTGACTCTGCAGAACATACATTATGGGTATTTGTATGCTTAGATTGGTACTCTTTTCTAAAATCATTAATTTTCTAGGGGCAACGCACTGCCTATCTTTTGCAAGACCCCTTTACTTTTCCTTTACTCCCTTAAAGCCGAACCCCAGGCAAACAGCTAATAAACAGACAATTTAAATTAATATATGGGAGCTATTTTACCTGCCAAAAGGTTTGTATTTCTGCCCATACAGTTTTGAGATTTAACACAGCTCTGCCACACCGCTCAGTCATGTTGTTGATCTCCAATTTGTCTACTGTAGTTAAGCAATGAACATTCAGTCAACTTCCTGCCCCAAACATGTGACAGAGCAGCAGAAGAAAGGTTAGGCATCATTCTGCTCTCTCCTCCAGTCAGCATGTTTCTTGTCAGGACTGCAGCCTACCTGATTGGCCCACATTGCTACCCCTTTTTTTCAGTAGTGTACTACAGTAAATGTTAAATAAATGTTAAATGACTACATTAAGAGGTGTTTTTTTTATAACTTTCTATTCAAGAATCAATCCATTCAAGAAAGTAATCATCATCAATTCAAGAAATTAATTATGTTGTATAATTAATAAAAAAAAAAAAAATAAGAAAGTAATCTTCATTCAAGAAAAAAGAAAATATGTATTGAAAAACAACAAGCAAGGATGGAACGGACATTTACAGAACTGGAGCATTGGCTAAATTATGTTCATTGTGGTGGCAGACTTGATGTATTTGTCTGGCCGCATTTTGCATGAAACATTGTCATTAAAATGACATTTTGTTATAGCTGTGGCCTCTCACACATTAACAGTTTACAAAGAAATCCCATTTTAAAGTCCTTTCTGTGTGTAGTGCAATTAGAGAAAGTAAAACTAATGGCAGTGTTTATGAAAGTCCTTCCTGTTTTCCATCCTCCATCATGGATGTGAGCACATTACAGGAAATGACAGACCGATTGTGGAATTCCTAGCATTGGGACCTTGTGCACATGACAGTGCCATGAAATGATTGTTCTCATTGCCAAAAGCCATCATATCTGGTAATGGATGTCTATTTGCTAAACATACATGGACATAAAACACTGTTGGTGTTGTAAATTATGCAATTCCTCAGTGTCAAAGGAAACACATTATAAATGTTAACAATTATTCGTCCTTCTGAACTCTAATATTGTTTTGTTTACATGCATAAAATGAAGATGGCGGCCTAACAATTGTGTTCATATTTTTGGAAGCTGCCTTTGATTTAATTTAGATTTGGAAAGGTGCCTTTGGTGTTAGTCACTAGGGATGAGCTTCGAGTTCGAGTCGAACTCATGTTCGACTCGAACATTGGCTGTTCGCAAGTTCGCCGAACAGCGAACAATTTGGGGTGTTCGCGGCAAATTCGAATGCCGTGGAACACCCTTTAAAAGTCTATGGGAGAAATCAAAAGTGCTAATTTTAAAGGCTAATATGAAAGTTATTGTCATAAAAAGTGTTTGGGGACCCGGGTCCTGCCCCAGGGGACATGGATCAATGCAAAAAAAAGTTTTAAAAACGGCCGTTTTTTCAGGAGCAGTGATTTTAATAATGCTTAAAGTCAAACAATAAAAGTGTAATATCCCTTTAAATTTCGTACCTGGGGGGTGTCTATAGTATGCCTGTAAAGGGGCGCATGTTTCCTGTGTTTAGAACAGTCTGACAGCAAAATGACATTTTGAAGGAAAAAACTCATTTAAAACTACCCGCGGCTATTGCATTGCCGACAATACACATAGAAGTTCATTGATAAAAACAGCATGGGAATTCCCCAAAGGGGAACCCCGAACCAAAATTAAAAAAAAAAAATTACGTGGGAGTCCCCCTAAATTCCATACCAGGCCCTTCAGGTCTGATATGGATATTAAGGGGAACCCCGGCCAAAATTTTAAAAAAAAAATGACGTGGGGTTCCCCTTCAGGTCTGGTATGGATTTTAAGGGGAACCCCGTGCCAAAAAAAAAAAAAAAAAAAACGGCGTGGGGTCCCCCCAAAAATCCATACCAGACCCTTATCCGAGCACGCAACCTGGCAGGCCACAGGAAAAGAGGGGGGGACGAGAGTGCGACCCCCCCCTCCTGAACCGTACCAGGCCACATGCCCTCAACATTGGGAGGGTGCTTTGGGGTAGCCCCCCAAAACACCTTGTCCCCATGTTGATGAGGACAAGGGCCTCATCCCCACAACCCTGGCCGGTGGTTGTGGGGGTCTGCGGGCGGGGGGCTTATCGGAATCTGGAAGCCCCCTTTAACAAGGGGACCCCCAGATCCCGGCCCCCCCTGTGTGAAATGGTAAGGGGGTACAAAAGTACCCCTACCATTTCACTAAAAAACTGCCAAAAATGTTAAAAATGACAAGAGACAGTTTTTGACAATTCCTTTATTTAAATACTTCTTCTTTCTTCTATCTTCCTTCATCTTCTGGTTCTTCTGGTTCTTCTGGCTCTTCTGGTTCTTCCTCCGGCGTTCTCGTCCAGCATCTCCTCCGCGGCGTCTTCTATCTTCTTCTCCTCGGGCCGCTCCGCACCCATGGCATGGGGGGAGGCTCCCGCTCTTCTCTTCTTCTTCATCCTCTTCTCTTCTTCTTTTCTTCTCTTCTTCATTTTCTTCTCCGGGCCGCTCCGCACCCATGCTGGCATGGAGGGAGGCTCCCGCTGTGTGACGGCGCTCCTCGTCTGACAGTTCTTAAATAAGGGGGGGCGGGGCCACCCGGTGACCCCGCCCCCCTCTGACGCACGGTGACTTGACGGGACTTCCCTGTGGCGTCACGGGGAATGCCACAGGGAAGTCCCGTCATGTCCCGTGCGTCAGAGGGGGGCGGGGTCACCGGGTGGCCCCGCCCCCCGTTATTTAAGAACTGTCAGACGAGGAGCGCCGTCACACAGCGGCAGCCTCCCTCCATGCCAGCATGGGTGCGGAGCGGCCCGGAGAAGAAAATGAAGAAGAGAAGAAAAGAAGAAGATGAAGAAGAGAAGAAGATGAAGAGAAGAGCGGGAGCCTCCCCCCCATGCCATGGGTGCGGAGCGGCCCGAGGAGAAGAAGATAGAACGAGACGAGAACGCCGGAGGAAGAACCAGAAGAGCCAGAAGAACCAGAAGATGAAGGAAGATAGAAGAAAGAAGAAGTATTTAAATAAAGGAATTGTCAAAAACTGTCTCTTGTCATTTTTAACATTTTTGACAGTTTTTTAGTGAAATGGTAGGGGTACTTTTGTACCCCCTTACCATTTCACACAGGGGGGGGGGCCGGGATCTGGGGGTCCCCTTGTTAAAGGGGGCTTCCAGATTCCGATAAGCCCCCCGCCCGCAGACCCCCACAACCACCGGCCAGGGTTGTGGAGATGAGGCCCTTGTCCTCATCAACATGGGGACAAGGTGTTTTGGGGGGCTACCCCAAAGCACCCTCCCAATGTTGAGGGCATGTGGCCTGGTACGGTTCAGGAGGGGGGGGCGCACTCTCGTCCCCCCCTCTTTTCCTGCGGCCTGCCAGGTTGCGTGCTCAGATAAGGGTCTGGTATGGATTTTTGGGGGGACCCCACACCGTTTTTTTGTTTTTTTTTGGCGCGGGGTTCCCCTTAAAATCCATACCAGACCCTTCAGGTCTGGTATGGAATTTAGGGGGAACCCCACGTCATTTTTTTTTTAAATTTTGGCCGGGGTTCCCCTTAATATCCATACCAGACCTGAAGGGCCTGGTATGGAATTTAGTGGGACTCCCACGTCATTTTTTTTTTACATTTTGGTTCGGGGTTCCCCTTTGGGGAATTCCCATGCCGTTTTTATCAATGAACTTCTATGTGTATTGTCGGCAATGCAATAGCCGCGGGTAGTTTTAAATGAGTTTTTTCCTTCAAAATGTCATTTTGCTGTCAGACTGTTCTAAACACAGGAAACATGCGCCCCTTTACAGGCATACTATAGACACCCCCCAGGTACGAAATTTAAAGGGATATTACACTTTTATTGTTTGACTTTAAGCATTATTAAAATTACTGCTCCTGAAAAAACTGCCGTTTTTAAAACTTTTTTTTGCATTGATCCATGTCCCCTGGGGCAGGACCCGGGTCCCCAAACACTTTTTATGACAATAACTTGCATATTAGCCTTTAAAATTAGCACTTTTGATTATTCATGTTCGTGTCCCATAGACTTTAACGGTGTTCGCGTGTTCGAACGAACTTTTTTCCTGTTCGCATGTTCTGGTGCAAACCGAACAGGGGGGTGTTCGGCTCATCCCTATTAGTCACATCCCAGGCATGTGTATCCAATAATTATACATTAATGCATTCAACACATTCTGCCTGTATGCTTTAAAAAGACATCTAAGGATGAAAAAAGGGATTTACCTTTCATTGTGCTGTGTCTGAATGTAAAATTTATGAAACATAGACATGAGTTTTTTTTTGTATTTCGTGACTTTAGTTAAACAATTATGCTGCCTACTTGACCTGCACTGAGAATGTTCTCAGGAGGCCCCATGGAGGATGCAGTTGATTGTGTAGGTTGAATGTCGCTTTCAATAGCCACACAATACCTAACGAGTGCATAAACTGCTTGCTGACCGCCCTATAGTAGATTCACTTCTACAGGGCAGCCGCGCTGTGCAGAATCACGTATGTATATAGATTCATATCTATATGTATATAGATATATATCTATATATGTGATTCTGCACTTTTAGGTAGGGGCCGTGCCGCTTCTGCTGTGGTTTGTCATAGCAGAAGCCGATCAGCAGGTGCCAGCCAATGGATGTCTGCCGGAACCCACTGATCTTTAGGAAGACACATGTAAACAAGGCAGAGCTCCATTCTGACAGGGTGAAAGTGATGGATTTTCTTTTCTTCAAAAGTGTCAGTTAGTTTCCGATTGTCCACTGCAATATTGCAGTCCAACTATAAGCTGCTGATCGCAGCCATTACTAGTATAAAAAAAAAATTAAAATTCCACTATACAGTGCCTTGCAAAAGTATTCACCCACTTGGCATTTTTCATATTTTTTTGCCTCACAACCTGGAATTAACGTGGATTGTTTGAGGATTTGCATCATTTAATTTATAAAACATACCCACAACTTTGAAGAGGTTTTTTTTTATTTTGAAGTAAACAACAAATAGGACAAAATAACAGAAAAAGTCAATGTGCATAACTATTCACCCCCCTAAAGTCAATACTTTGTAGAGCCACCTTTTGCGGCTATCACAGCTCCAAGTTGCTTTGGATAAGTCTCTATGATCTTGCCACATCTTACCACTGGGATTTTTGCCCATTCCTCCTTGCAAAACTGCTCCAGCTCCTTCAAGTTGGATGGTTTGCGCTTGTGAACAGCAATCTTTAAGTCTGACCACAGATTTTCTATTGGATTGAGGACTGGGATTTGACTAGGCCATTCCAACACATTTAAATGTTTCCCCTTAAACCACTCAAGTGTTGATTTAGCAGTGTGTTTGGGGTCATTGTCCTGCTGGAAGGTGAACCTCCGTCCTAGCCTCAAATCACACACAGAGTGGTATGGGTTTTGCCCAAGAATATCCCTGTATTTAGCACCATCCATCTTTCCCATCATTCTGACCAGTTTCCCAGTCCCGACTGCTGAAAAACATCCCCACAGCATGATACTGCCACCACCATGTTTCACTGTGGGGATGGTGTTCTTTAGGTGATGTGATGTGTTGGGTTTGCGCCAGACATAGTGTTTTCTTTGATGGCCAAAAAGTTAAATTTATGTCTCATCAGACCAGAGCACCTTCTTCCATACATTTTGGGAGTCTCCCACATGCCTTTTCGCAAACTCAAAACGTGCCATTTTGTTTTTTTCTGAGAGTAATAGCTTTCTTCTGGCCACTCTGCAATAAAGCCCAACTCTATGGAGCGTACAGCTTATTGTTGTCCTATGTACAGATACTCCAGTCTCTGCTGTGGAACTCTGCAGCTCCTCCAGGGTTACCTTAGGTCTCTGTGCTGCCTCTCTGATTAATGCCCACCTTGCCCGGTCTGTGAGTTTTGGTGTGTGGCCGTCTCTTGGCAGGTTTGCTGTTGTGCCATGTTCTCTCCATTTGGTTATGATAGATTTGATGGTGCTCCTAGGGATCATCAAAGATTTGGATATTTTTTTTATAACCTAACCCTAAATTGTACTTCTCAACAACATTGCCCCTTACTTGTTTGGAGAGTTCCTTTGTCTTCATGGCAGTGTTTGGTTAGTGGTGCCTCTTGCTTAGGTGTTGCAGCCTCTGGGGCCTTTCAAAAAGGTGTGTATATGTAATGACAGATCATATGACACTTAGATTGCACACAAGTAGACATCATTTCACTAATTATGTGACTTGTGAAGGTAATTGGTTGCACCAGAGCTTTTTATGGGCTTCATAACAAAGGGGGTGAATACATACGCACATGCCAATTATCAGTTTTTTATTTCTGAAAAATAGTTTTATGTATATATTTTTCTAATTTTGCTTAACCAACTTAGACTATTGTGTTCTGATCCATCACATATAATTCAGGTTAAAAAAAGATTGAACTAAAGGCCGTAATGTAACACAATAGGTAAAAAGCCAAGGGCACTGTATATCCCATAGATGCTTTAACGTTTGCGCAAACCAATCATTATATGCTTATTGGGATTTTTTACCAAAAATATGTAAATTTTTTTAATGGATATTTATAGCAGAAGGTAAAAAATATATATATATTTTTTTTTTTTTCAAAATTGACTGTCTTTTCTTCTTTATAGCGCAAAAAATAAAAAATGCAGTGGTGATCAAATACGGCCAAAAGAAAACTCTATGGGGAAAAAAAAAGACATGTGACAGTGTTGCATGACCGTGCAATTGTCAGTTAAAGTAAAGTGGTGCCGTATCACAAAAAATGGCCTGGTCATGAAGAGGGGTAAATCTTCCGCAGGTCAAGTTATTTAAAATCCATGCCTCCCTGAGATTCAGCTATTCCCCCAGTGGGTGACACCATTTTGGCTTTCTTGACTATAAAGGTTACTTCAGCCTGTCAATTTTGGTTATAGCCCACAAGTCAAATACACTTCTGTCCTTCCTGTGACAGTTGTGTCAATGCTATTTGAAAATCTCAGCAGTTTAGGGGAGTGGTTAAAATGGACTCGATGTTGATGTACTATCATATGCTGGTTCCGATTTATCAGATCCTTGTTTGCTGTTTGTCACCGTATGCTCAAGTCTGTTTTTTTCTGAAATGGGCTTGATAATGTAGCTTCTAACATTTCATGAAAAGTTTAAATTTACATCAGTAAAATGCTGTTTACTCTCCTTAGACACATTTTGCAGAGGGGAGGAAAGTACTCACATTTATTACATGCATTGTTTGGAGTTTGATTATACTACATGGACACAGATTTCAATGCACTGACATGTCTTAGATTATATGCAACCATTTTACTTCTGTAGGTCACATTGAGTTTAAAAATGAAAGCTACATAACAACCCTGGAAAACAATCTTTGGAGTTTTCTGTGCACTTAAAACCATCATGTTTATGGAATTCTTCCAACATACTATTTTCTATCTGGGGGTTCAACTAGGGTTACCAGCACTAGAAAGATGAAAAGAAGACCTTCATTTTGACCTGCACAGGTTAGGAGGTTCAAAGGATCACTAAACAATTTCAACATAGAAGGAGGTTAGCCAAATACAGTACCTCAATGGTGGGTATGCAGATGGCAAATAAGCCCTGAATGCTAGCACCTCCATGACATCAGGGGTGCTGACAAGAACAGGTTCATTAGCATTGGGTCTTGGAAAAGATATTGCTTTTTTCTAAGGACATTTCTCAAAGCACCCACCAATTGTGAAGGAATGTGGGAGGCATTAACATATCAAGGGATCACCCATTTACTGCACTTTTTTCATAGCAATACCAAACTGCATGTTTTAAAACATTTATTGAAAACCCCTAAAAATCTAAATGAACCTCTCTGAGACGTTGAAATGAATTAAAAGCATGGTTTCAGTACTAAAAAGAGCTCTGGCCAAAACATTAAGTGGCCTAATAACTGCTATTTTAAATGATTGTCGGACATTCACCACATTATACATGTTAGCAAAAGTCAGATCTTTATTTTGTTCTCACATTGGCAGGAACTGCCCATGCTGTAGGAAGGTGAAATGCAGTCCTGCTTAGGGTTTTTATATTTTAGGAAAATATATAATGCATACAGTGTAATCAAAAACATATTTCTTCAAACAAAGCACTTCCCATTGAGAGTGGAAATGGCCATTTATCACTTGAGATGAAAGACACTTCAGACACTATTGACTTCAATAAAGTGTTCTTCAGAGCTGCTATCTTGTGCCAGAAAGCCAAATGGCAAAACTGACCTGAGCAATATTAGAGAGCAGATCTTAAAAGATGTTGTAAAGATGCATCATTCCATAGATGCCAAACTCTTTTTTTAAAAAGTGAGATCTCCAAAAAAAATGATAATGCCTTTTTCAGTTCACATATATTAGATATCAGAGGAAATAAATATGTTTGAAGGTGTGCACACTGTCTGCATTCTCAATTGTTCTTTCAAAAAAAAAAATTGCTAATCCTTATTTCACAGTTAGAACACCTATTAATTATGGTTATCTTTCAAAATATAATTAACTTTATGTTGAAATAATGACAGACAAAAGCGTTTCCTGTTAAGTGTTTTTTATTTAAACTGAGATTCACCCAATAAAAATTGCACACTAAGCTGCTGACCTCTACATCATCTCAGTATGGAAGTTAGTGGAAATACTCTGTTCCTGCCACACTTGGAGGATTATTCGTCTGTTATGACAGAAGACATTAAGAGGAAGCTATATTAGTTTGGGCTCAATTCATTTTATTTTTTTTTGTTTTTTGTTTAGTTTGTAAGTTTTTTGCTTTTCTCTCTTTCTCCTTAACAGCAGATAAAGATGATACGGTCTATTGAATCTACCATTTTTGATGTTTTGTCTGCAGATAGACCTACAGTATTTTTATCCCAAACATGTTTAAAAGAGATGTATAGGTTTTTTTTTTTTTATCATACTTACCTAGGTTACTGTGAGTCAGCATCTCTCCGCTCTGCCCCTCTGCACTCACTGAAATACTAGGCTGTGGAGGGTGTGGGAGCGGCCGGCTCAGGCTCTCAACAGCTCGCTGAGAAACTGAACCGCGTGCCGGTCCAGACATCTGGGTGGATCCTGACTCCATTGTCGCGATCTTGCCCGAGCCTGGACCGGCTCTGTGACATCAGCCGACAGCGGACTTCAGCCTGCTGTCTGCTGAAAATGGATCACAGGAGTGCAAAATGAACTGCATTCCTGTGATCCGCAAGTACCAGGATCATTCTAAGATATTCAAATGAACATGATAAAATTAGAAGAAATCTCACAAAATACTGGCCAATTCTGACTGAGGATCCCACTTTGAGGAGTTTAGTAACCAAATTTCCGCAAATTACATACAAAAAAGCGGGCTCAATTGGTGAAAAACTTCAAAGTGAATACAAAGGGGATTTGAGGGGAGACCCCTTTAAGACCTGGGGAACTTTTCCATGTGGGTCATGCTCTTAATGCCCTGTAATTGGAAGAAGGACACAAATTTCTTTGCCCAGTGGTGATTCCTTTCGGATTAGCATTTTGCTAATTGCAAGACATGGGGGTTGGTGTACTTTATGCAGTGCCAATGTGGGGCGTTCTATGTAGGCAAAACCAAACAAGAATTAGGCAAACGGTTACCAAACACATGCACAGCATGAGTATCGGTAATCTATAACTACCACTAGGCCGACATGTGGCCAAGGAGCATAACTATAGGATGCCCAAAGTAAACTTTACTGTTCTTGATAGAGTACATTACATACAGAGCCAGCCCGTGGCATATATATGTGAATATAATCTGTTTTCTTTCTCTGTGTCTCTGTTGTTTTGTGCTCATATTTATGTTTCAATGTTGTTTGGCTTAAATGATTAGCAATGCATGGACTCTGGGGTTTTCCTCTCCTGTTTCTAACTTTCTGTGTGGATTTCCCATTAGCGGGTTGTCTATTTTGAATAGGTTGATTCATCTTTTTGGGTTTTCAATAATATTTTTGTATACAGAAATTACAATGTTTGGCAATTTACAATATGTATAGTCTGTAATGGCAGTAGCACGTTTCCTTCTTGATTATAGGTGTTTTTTCACCAGTGGGGGACCTCCTTGATTTGTATCAATCAAAGTTGCCGTCCTGGTCTCCGGATGTTTGGTTTTCAAAGACCAGAAGCAATGCAGTGATGATGCGGGCGGAGGTGACTTGGTCGCGTCGGTCTGACGTGTATTACGTCACTTCCTCATACATGTCCTTAGTTCAAACGGTGCAGGAGCGGAAGTGGTGGTGACACGGACTGCGCGTAATGACGCGCATCGCGTCACTTCCTCTCGCACCTGCACAATATATTGAGAAGCCATGGGCATCCCTCAGCGCCATTCCTCTTGTGTTCACCGATGTGGAGCCTTGTTGTCTCCTTGTTGTCTCTGATTGCCAGCCCTTAGGAACCTCGCTTTATGCCATATTTGACATTCAGATACAGGACCTCTGGACCAATGCACATTTGGCTTAAGGGATTTTTCAAGTAAGTAATTTTCATTAGTTACTGGGCCAGCCTTTTGGGGAATAACATCCCAGGCTGACCCAGCATCCCCTGGAATTGAGACTTATTTTCTTCCTGGGGATTTATCATCTTTTTTTGTCTTGCTCTTTCCCTCTACCTTACAGCGCAAAGGTTTCCAGTGCCATCTAGGGCAGTTTACATCAGGCAACCAGTGAATGTTGACACTTTGGTGTCTTCTTGGGGGAGGTCTTTAATGACCGATGTATGGTATCCTTGCCATTTGGAGGAGTGCTTCTGCTAAACACATTTTTTGTAAATGCACGTGGATGATAATTTACATGTATATTTTTTATAAAATCATGTAAATACAATGATGTTTTACTAATTTAAGCTGTTTTTTCAGAAAAGAAGATTTATAACAGTACATTTTGAAACACGTTGGATATCCCCTTCTGCTGTATTCCTCGGCAAAATCAATGACGAAGGGAACAGCAAGTAGATGGGGGCTACCACTTTATGGCTAACAGTCGAATGTGTAATGTTGATGACATTATTGATGCAATGTTTTGTATTTTCAATATGAGATTTTTTATGCAATTTTTCTATAATAAATAACAATTTTATATACATGAAGTTTTATATATTTTTTCTAATTGCCCATAAATTCGCATTTTTTTGAGGTTTGTTCTATGTGTTTCTGTTAAAGACTTGCTTGGCTGACATTCCTTCTGCCTCCAGATCCCACTTGCTGTTCTACTATGCTCATCTCTGGCTCTCTGACTTTTTGGCTTGTCTGACTATCCGTTCCAGTTCCTGAACTCTGGCTATGTTTTGACTACGTTTACTCTGTTTACTTTTTTTTTTATTATTATTAAACAAGTGAGATTTAACTGCACATCTGTCTCAGTCTGATTCATGGTTTCTGACAGTAGGCAAAGGCCATGAATTCAGAAGATGCAGTCAATCCACTTGTTGGTAATAGTTTTTCCACATTGGATGAGCAGGATCACCGCATGTATCAGTTTTCCATGGCGTTACAAATGCTCCTGAGTCACACGGCTCACCTGGATGCTCCCACTGTGGCTGGTGCGGTACAACCTGTGTTGCAGGCAGTGATTTGGGGGCGATCCAGTCCAATGCAGAGGGTTTATTAACCAGGTTGAGATATACTTTGAGATGCTGCCCCAGGCATTTCTCACGGACAGAAGCAAAGTAGGTTTTCTGATATCTTTGCTTTCTGAGAGAGCCTTGGCCTGGGCAAACCCTCTATGAGAGACGCAAAAGCCTGTTGTCTTGAGTTACCCTGAGTTTGTGGCTTCTTTTAAAAGGGTATTTGATGTTCCTGCACGCTCCACTTTTGCTGCCAAGTGCCTCATGTCCATCAAACAGAGTATGAGAACTGTTGACGATTATGCCATTGAATTCCGTACTCTGGCAGCAGAGGTTGCTTGGAACAATGAGGCCCTCGTGGCTGCTTTTTCTCATGGTCTCTCGCATACCATCAAGGATGAGATAGCAGCCCGAGATATATCCACTGAGCTGGAGAATTTGATCATGTTTACCATCCTCATTGACTCTAGACTCAGAGAAAGACTCTCTTTTAAGGAGTGCATGCAGAAGACTCATGTATATTTGTCTCTTTGCTTTGCAGTCCCACCCTTGCCTCCCTCACCTCCCATGCCTCCTGGTACAGGAGTCGGTCAGGGAAGATGAACCCATGCACCTGGGCTTCACGCATCTCTCTGCGGATGAGAGAACCCTTAGGAGGAGGGAGAGATTGTGCCTTTTTTTGTGGCCAGGCAGGTCACTTTTTGAAGTCTTGTCCTACCCGTCCAGGGAACGCCCGAACCTTGAGGTCCCGTCACGGACAGACCTTAGGTGGCGTTGTTTCATCCCCAGTTATCCAGAAGGATAAGCCCCTGGTTTTGGTTACCCTTTCTTGGGCTGAGTCATCCGTTGAGATACAGACTCTAATCGTCTCTGGGGCTGCAGGCCTGTTCATTGATGCTGCCTTTGTATCAAAGCACTAGATTCCGCTGCAGCTGCGTGACACTCCACTTGCCATTGAGGCTCTTGACGGGAGACCTCTACAGCTTGCCCATGTGACTCATGAGACTGTTCCATTGTTCAGGAAGGCCATAGGGGCTCTTCACCGTGAGAATCTAATTCCAAGTTATGTCCTCATCTAAGTTTCCGCTGGTTATCCTTGGTTACAGAGGCACAACCCCTCTTTTGATTGGCTCCGTGCTGAGGTTCTCTCCTGGTCACCACCACAATGCAGTAAGATATGCTTCCAGAAGGTATCCAAGGTCCTGTGCACTTCTTCTCTCTCCTCCCTGCCGGAGGAGTACCGTGATTTTAGTGATGTCTTTGACAAAGGTCAAGCTGGTAGTTTGCCTCCACACTGGTCGTACGATTGCGCAATTGATCTTCAACCTGGTGCCATACCCCCTCGTGGACAGGTTTACCCTCTGTCGGTCTTGGAGGATAAGGCCATGGAGGAGTATGCTTGAGTGCTTCCGTCAGTATACCGCTTCCTAAGTTCTGGAACACAAGTCCAATGGATCTGGCTATAGGAACCCCCAAGAACTAGACAACACCAGTCTTGGAGTACATCAGGACTAACTCTTTATTTGAGATCTCACACAAATTTATACAGCAGGATGACTCAAAGCTAACCTAATTAACATGAGCTAATTTACTAAATCAATCATTTACCCAGACCAGATGACTCAGAGACATGACCTGTAGGACACAGACTTGTGGGCACCGAGCTTCACACAGTAGTATAAACACAATAGCAGGAGCTAATTACAATTAACAATACAAACAACAATATCCACCCTCCTCAGCCTAGTCATCAACAGTTCGTCTTCTAGCCAGTCCTGGAGGCTAATGTGATCAGCTCACTCAATTAACAGGTTGAGTTCAGAATCAAACAAACCAATAATAGTCTCTACATACATCCTGGGAGATATTGTGGATAAGTATTACTGTCCCATTTTAAGTAGTCCAAGATATATTTTCTCACTCACCCTGTGCCAGGATAGCACAGGGTGACTTAGACATAAGAGGTGTATGGGGAGCTGAAACAAGGACATCCCCTACTTTCCAAGGGATTATGAGTTCCACTGGCCCTCCCGTCACACGCACTTTCTCAAGGTTTCATCCACAAATACTCGTCTCCTGCTGGTGCTGGTTTCTTCTTTGTGAAGAAGAAGAGTGGTGAAGTGAGACCTTTTATTGATTATAGGGGTCTCAATTGTTTCACGATTAAGAATGCCTTTCTGATTCCATTGATTACGGATATTATTATTATTATTTGACCGCCTCAAGGGAGCAACAGTTTTCATGAAGCTTGATTTGAGAGGGGCATACAATCTCGTGAGGATTAAGGAGGGTGATGAGTGGAAAACTGTATTTAATACCAGAACAGGCCATTATGAGTACCTCGTAATGCCTTTTGGCCTTTGTAACACCCCGGCAGTTTTCCAGGAATTTATTAACGATGTCCTCCGAGATTTGTTGCAGTTATATGTGGTGGTTTATCTCGACAATATCCTCATATTTTCCAAGTCCCTGGAGAGCCACCACACAGATGTCTGTCGCGTGCTTCAGAAACTGAGAGAACAATCTCTATTGTAAATTGGAGAAGTTCAAATTCCATAGTGAACAGGTTAAATTCCTGGGTTATGCAATTTCCACTGCTGGTTTTTCGATGGACCCAGAGAAACTTTCAGCAGTCCTACTGTGGCCCTGACCTGTGGATTTACGTCCTCTGCAGTGTTTTCTTGGCTTTGCCAACTATTATCGGAAGTTTATTCGTACCTTCTCATCTCTGGTCAAGCCCCTGACTGATATGACCAGAAAGGACAGTAACCCACAGTGTTGGACTCAGGAGTCCATTAAGGCCTTTGAGAGTCTCAAGGCTGCCTTTCTTTCTACTCCTGTGTTGGCACATCCTGATCCTACGTTACCTTTTATCCTTGAGGTTGATGCTTCTGAGACTGGAGTTGGTGCCCTTCTGTCTCAACATCCTACCTCTGAGAGCGCTATGCATCCTTGTGGCTACTTTTCCAAGAAATTGTCACCTGCGGAGTGCAATTACGAGATTGGTGACAGAGAGCTGTTAGCGATCATTTTATCCCTGAAAGAATGGAGACATCTCCTCGAAGGTACCACTGTGCCGGTTCTCATTCTTACTGACCATAAGAATCTCACATTCTTGTCTGAGGCTAAACGCCTCTCTCCCAGAAGGGCGCGATGGGCTCTTTTCTTGTCTAGTTTCAATTATATTGTCTCATTCTTACCCGGTACTAAGAATGTAAGGGCTGAAGCTTTGTCACGACAATTTTCCTCCACTTCCAAGATGGAGTCGGTTCCAGTTCCTGTGATTCCTCCTGATTGTATTCTGGCTACGGTTTGCACAAGTCTCACTTCTCCTTTGGGTGACAAAATTCTTGCTGCTCAGGTTCATGCTCCTCCTGAGAAACCTTGTGACCGCTGCTTTGTCCCAGAGAGTCTCCGTACTGCCGTGCTCCAGACTTACCATTCTCCCAAGTCTGCTGGCCACCCTGGGGAGAATAAACTCTTTTGGGCCATTTCTCAACAATTCTGGTGGCCTAGTCTATGTGTTGATGTAACTGCCTTCATAGTTGCCTGTTCCATGTGTGCTCAGAGTAAGACTCCATGACACCTTCCATTGGGCCTCCTACAACCCATACCCAATGGAGAGAGGCCCTGGGCCCACCTGTCTATGGATTTCATTGTGGAGTTACCCAACTCCCAGTGCAACACAGTTATCCTTATGGTGGTTGACTGGTTCTCGAAAATGTCATTGTATAACACTTAAGAAGTTGCCCACTTCTAAAGAACTTGCTTCCATTTTTGCTCAGGAGATCTTTCGTTTACATGGGCTACCAAAGGTGATTGTCTTGGACAGGGGTAGTCAGTTTGTGTCCAGTTCTGGCGAGCCTTTTGTGCACAGTTGGGAATTCAGCTTGCTTTCTCCTCTGCGTATCACCCGCAGTCTAATGGGGCCACAGAACGAGCCAGTCAGTCTTTGAAGCAATTCCTACGTTGCTATATTTTTGACCATAACAACTGGTCAGACCTCTTACCGTGGGTGGAGTTAGCTTACAATAGTGCCTTGAATTCTGCTTCCCGATTGTCCCCGTTTATGCCGAACTATGGTTTCCAGCCTTCCATGTTGCACAAATCATTTTTTCCGCAGAGTATTCTTGCGTTAGAGGAGCATCTCCGTTGTCTTCGTTCCACTTGCGCACAAGTCCAGGAGGCTTTGCGACATGCTAATGATAGGTACAGACTCCATGCTGACCGCAGACACCTGCCTGCGCCTTTTTACCAGGTTGGGAACAGGGTCTGGCTGTCATCTCGCAAACTCCGACTTTGTGTTCCCTCTCTTAAGTTCGCACCTTGGTTTATTGGGCCTTTCCGTATTCTTCGCAGGATTAACCCAGTGGTTTACGCATTAGACCTTCCTTCTAATATGCGTATCTAAAATGTATTTAATGTCTCCTTATTAAAACCTTTGGTCTGCAACCACTTTACCACCTTGGTGCCTCGTCCTTACCCTGTACAGGTTGAGGAGTATGAAGTACAGTCCATTGTTGACTCCCGTAGGTTCTGTGGGCGCATACAGTACCTGGGTATGATCTAGAGGAACACTCTTGGGTCTCATCCTCGGACGTACATGCCCCTGTCCTCCTCCGTGATTTCCATAGCCGTTTTCCCCTGAAGCCTGGTGGTCCTCTGAGGGGGAGGGGTCATTGAGGAGGGGGTACTGTCAGGGCTGGGCTCAGTTCTTCCTTCTCTGAGCTGGCCGCTCAGCTGTCGGCTAATTGCCAGCTCCTATATCTCCACAGTGACTGATGATATCCTGCTTGTCAGTCCTGCCTACTTAAGCCATCCAGCCCAGATGATTTCTGCCTTCGCCTTGGTCACATCTCTAGAGGCGCTCTCCTGTGTTCCTGTTAAAGACTTGCTCTGCTGACATTCCTTCTGGCTCCGGATCCTGCTTGCTGTTCTACTACGCTCATCTCTGGCTCCCTGACATTTTGGCTTGTCTGACTATCAGTTCCAGTTCCTGAACTCTGGCTATGTTTTGACTACGTTTACTCTGTTTACCTTTTTTGTTATTATTAAACAAATTAGATTTAACTGTACTTCTGTCACAGTCTGATTCATGGTTTCTGACAACAAGAAAAGTACAGCCAAATAAGATTTGGCTGTACTTCTCCTGGTTCTTAAAGTAATTTTTTTTTTACAATAATGCATTCCCTGCATTAAGGTAAAAAAAAAGTTGCTGCTTTCTGTGCCGCCCTTCTCCCTCATATTTACCTGAGTTCTGTATAGATTCAGTGATATGCCCATCTGCCCCTCTTCTCTCCCTTCTCTCACTGGCGGCTGAGAGCAGAGAAAAGCCATTGGCTCCTACTGCTGTCAGTCAAATCCTATGAGCAGAGAGCAGGGGGCGTGACTGAGCCACACTGTGTGTGTCAATGGACACACAGCCTGCCTCCCGGGTTGAGCCAGATGTCTGCCCCCATAGCAAGTACTTGCTATGGAGGCAGACACAGCAGAGTAAAAGCCAAAATCATCAGCAGGGGATCCCAGAAGAGGAGGTTTTGGGTTTCTCTATGCAAAGCCATTGCACAGGGCAGGTGAGTATGTATAACATGTTTATTATGTTAATTAAAAAAAAATGCCTTTAAAACCACTTTAAAGATGAATATCAGGATACACTTGTTTTTTTCACCCTTCTGTCTGCAAAGTACTTACAAGCAGAACATTTTTCTTTTACTTACGCCTATTCTGATAAATCGCTGTTTGGTATAAATGGATGATGTCACAGCCTCTTCTGGTCCTTCAGCTATGTCTGGCTGCTTGGGGGAGGCATCCAGTGTCACATCCTAATGACGTTTAACAAGCCTCAGAAAATGACATGGGCCTGTCTATTCAATGATGCTGGGGGTGAGCAGGTCAGACCAGCTCCCAGACCCTCTTACTACACTGCATTAATTACACAGTGTTTGGGTGAGACCACTACCCAGGTCCTCCCACCACACGGTAAATGAACTGCACAGTGGGTGGGTCAGACAGACTCGGATCCTCCCACTGTACCAATTAATATTCAACACAGTTGGCAGGTCAGACCAGGACCCAGGTCCTCCTGCTACACTTTGAATGAGCTACACGGGGATGTTACAACATTGGGAAGAATCTAGTATATCAGGCACCGGTCCTATGAAACAGAAGTAAAGGGGAATGCATTCAGTGGGTAGAAGATTCCATTAGAAGAAATCATTAATTTGCTTAAAGGTAAGGAGTCACCAATCAAATGATATCAAAAATGTTTGCACAGAGTTCAGCTTTAAATTCACTTACTGTCGGGTGGCTCACTAGCTAGCTCACTAACTCTGCTGGAGGTAGGTTCCAAGCATATTTCCCCAAATAATACGTAACGTTTCTCTTGAATTTTTTCCCTTGCAGGTTTGTGGCCATGCCCCTTATTCGTATATATACAACATTTGTTTTATCAATAAACATTTAATACATAAAAAGAAGTCCCTAAAGCAGTATGGGTTAGCCAACGAGACAACACAGCAGAAGATACTTTTTATGCAGCTCTCCTTGCATGACTGAACCTGTCAACTGATCTCATAAGGGATGCATTACTGCTGTGTACACTCTTCAGGCTCTATAAACCATAGTCTTCTTTAAATACAGCAGACAATGAAACATTGCTCCATAGATGAAAAGGAGGCTAGAGCTCCAACTGTTGTTAGGATAAATTACACAATAATATTAATATGCACTATTTTGTATTTACATGACTGAAATGGAAAAAGCATAAAAAGAAAGAAAGCAAAATATGTGCAAAACTGCTAATATGTTCACATCCAGGACTCACACCTTTAAGTACAGTGGCAGGTGGTCTATTGTGTATCCCTATTTACATCCCCTAAAACAACGATGATCAGAGGTTAACAACCTATAATGCATTTTAATAGGAATCCTGTTCATAAACCTTAAAACTGATAGTCATGCTAATTGACCACTTGTAAGGTGTAGCCAGACAACCTGACTTAGGTGCAGGCTGGGTTGCTCAGAGACTTAGTTTCTTCTGCAGAAGTCACTACTGTGCTTTACGGAGAACCAAAGAAGAGTGTATTTCCAGTTATCCAGGCATAAGCTGGTTTGGGAGGATAGATAAACATTCTAATGGTATGCCAAATACCCTTATGTCTATCAAGAGTTCCATAGAGAGCTCTCTATTCTTGATTTTCAATGACTGCAGAGTTGTCATGGCAGTTATTGGATGTCCCATTCTCCTCCTTGGGTTTTTAATAAATATCATGGACCATACAGATGAAGTGGAGACATCTGGGAAAAATCAAAGTGGGCAGGAACGGAACAGATAACTAGGACGTTTAGAGTTGCCAACACATATATATAGAAAGCCAGTAGGTAAATCAGAGCATCAGATGTAAGGAACTCTGGAGCAAGACCTGATGGAAAAAAACATACTTCTGTCTGAAAAAGGACATGCTGGAAGTGCACAAAATTAAAACTCATTTTTTCTTTCATATTATTCATGATTTCATGATTAAACGTGTATTCTTCAACAAACAAAAAGGAATCTTCAGTTATTTCATTCTGAAATTATTGTAATGTCACCATTCTAATGAACCATCTCAGTATTCTTGAGCAAAGTTTATTGTGATGATTCTAGCTTACATAAATTCCTGAAGAGCTATTGTGTAGGCAAGTCATTTTAGCAGTATAGTCTTTCAATATGGATTTGCTATTCCATTACTTCAGAAAAAGAATGACCTGAAGATTCCAGGCTATAAGAGTATAATGTGCTTGGGTGGGGTGTCACAGCAAGACACTCTCACAAAGGGAAGGTAAAAAGCGGATGATTGCAGAAGTAGCAAGGATACCTTAATGCACTTTGATGTCATCAGAGCAGTTTCTGGCACAGCCTGTCATCTCTTTTCACTAGAGTTTCTAAAAGGAACTATTTCACAAACAGCAGGGGGTTGGAAGGCAATATCCTGCTATAGTACATTGAGAGAAGCAATCACCCTTATCCCTGACCAAGTCAAAAGCCTTCACAAAACATGACTGTGCCTGTAACATCTATCAGCACGCATTATATGTTATTTCTAATGAATATACATGTATGGTTTCTTTGACTTGAGTCAGAAAATCCAACCGGATGCCATCATGTTGGGCTAACTCGTTGGTACTTAGAATTACAGTGTTTGGTGAATATTTATATTTTAGGTAGCACCAAACATGACAAGGCTTAAAGTGTATGTCAAGGTAAAATGTAATTTAGTACATGTGTCATACAGGCCCATTTTGCCATGTTTTAACCCTTTAACCACTTCAGCCCCCATACCTGCATATCCCGTATGATCCAGAGCAATTTTTACATTTCCACTATAGGGCCCTTTATGTGGTGATATGCTATTTTTGGGCTGGAGGCTTATTTGGCAATGAGGTTTTAAAAAATGTATTTATTTTTATGGACTCTTAAGACAAGATGCAAATCAAATTTGAAAATGATCTTATTATTTTTTTTCTTAAAATGGTACATTTTCTTTGTGTAAACATTTAGTGTGTTTTCTATTGTGATTAAAACATCGGTTTATGAGATATGCAGATCAGTGCATTCTGTTTTTATGTAAGTTTTACACAGCACCCCAACTTTTTTGGAATTGGGGTTGTGATTCTTGATTTGGTGGTATGTCCCAGAGGGATTCCGTATGATTTCAGCTTTTCCCCAGATGTCTACAGAGCATGTGTCAGTACCCTGCAGTGCTTCCAGAGCATAAGGCCATTGTCCAATTTCCATAAGTGGACCCTAGTGTGCAGGGTCCCCCTTCAGTACCTTAAACCTCATAAGATTGGATCAGGCCCCGCAATCTCTTGACCCAATCACCCAATTTTCCTGGCCCTGAGTACTTGGGTAATTGTTGCAGGGGTGGCCTACCTGCTACCCTCTGGTGTAGTACTACTGGACGCTGCTGTTGCTTCACTCTCATCACCATTGTCTAACATGGCCGATCTGGTTTGTAGATGCTAAATTTAACAGAATAAGTAATCCGCCAAATTGTCAGGCAGGGAGTCATTTTAATTTGTAGTACTGCTGAACTTTGCTGTCACTCCACTCTCCTCTCCATTGTCTGACATGGCCGATCCTGTTTGTAGATGCTAATTTTAACAGAATAAGTAATCCGCTGAATTATCAGAAAGGAAATCATTTTAATTAACAAGTTACAAGAAATACTGCAAAACAGGTTCAGGATAGCACAAAACATTTACACACTGCAACATAATGAAAGCCGCACAAACATATTAAGGCATAACAAACATGGACTTTTCACAGCAATGTCTCTGTGGCTCAGTTATGCCGCGTACACACAAGCGGACTTTACGGCAGACTTTGTCCTGCGGACTTTTCAATGGCCTTTACGCAGGTGTTTATTTTTCTTTGTAAAGGATGCTATGCCTACAGCTTTTTTTATAACATTCCCAGGAAAGGGAATTGGAGTTATTGAATAACCTACAATATTCAGCATTCAACAAAAAGTTCAAATTACAAATTTCTGTTCAGTTTTGAACATAGAGAGGGTTAAAAGCTCTGTCGGGTTTATATTGCGGTTTATGTCCCACTTAGGGAAATTTTCTCTCACAGTGATTTTCTCTCACATTCTTTATGTAAATACCAGAGGAAGTAAATTAAATCTACTCAACAGTTTCTAAACCTTAGAAATCCAAACAAAAAATTATTTTATAGCGGTCGATGTCTCAGTAAGGCCTGTTTCACACCTATGCATTTTTTAGTGCGTTTTCAGTTTTGCAGAAACACACTACAGTCCATTTAACCTGGTTTCCTATGGATGTAGTTTACATCTGTGCATTTTATTTAAAGGGTCAGGGACTTTTTTCTTGTTTTTGGTTACATAGACTTCAATGGATCCAAAATGTGTATTGAAAAACGGAAAATGCACCTGGAATATGCAAACTGCAACCTGCATAGGCGTGAACCAGGCCTTAGAGATATTCTGCTTGCTTTGTAACCTGGTGATCAAAAAAAGTGAGAGTTGATTTCACAAACAGGGACACAGATAGCAATAAAACAGGACAGAAGTTCTAAACCCTTCCACACTCTATCCAAAACTATATAGACATTTTGTCTGATGTTCCATTTACCTCAGCAATATCCAAGCATTTATGCCACTATCCACTGCTTTTCTTCAATCACTAAGTGAAGATGTGCTGAGATAAGGCCAATGCTCCATAGGACATGTCCAAAAGAAGAGAAGACCCAGCAGTACTTAGAGATCTTTTTAACATCAGCATTGTAATAAAGCAATAGTTATTTTTTGACAATCCAATATAAATGTACTTGAATAAAAGGAAATCTGACTTACCTGTAAAATTCTGTAGCAAGGAATACAGTACAGGATACAGCCTGGACAGCCTGGATATTCATAGACCTGATTATAGGCGTCTACCTTCAGGTGTTTGAACACGGGATAAAAGCTTTGCTGGGCACGGATACTCCTCTAACCCCATTCCACTCCATGAGACCTCCGTTTTTTAGCAAGCAATACAGAATAACACAGGAACAGAGAGGAGGGTGGACTCTGTCCTTTACTGTACTCCAAGATACAGAATTTACAGTTAAGTCAAAATTCCTATCATCCTAATTGTACAGGCTGAATAATCATAAACCCTAGGATGCCCCAAACAAAGAGATGGGTGGGCATCAACAATGCCAATAGGACAGTACCATGAGTGTGGCTGAATAAACATTGCAGCTAAAGGCTGCATCTGCAGAGCGATGGACATCCGGCATGTAAAACTTTGGAAAAAATATGAAAGCCCAGGAAACTCCAAACAATCTGGTGGGGTGAGGATGTATAGATACTGGGGGGTACCTTATCTTTGAGACCATAAGCCCTCACAATTCCTTGTTTTATCCACATAGCAACAGTGAACTTAGAGGTAGGTTGTCCTATATAAGACCCTGTTGGTTATACAAAGAGAAAATCTGTTTTCGGCTAGAGACTGTCAGATCAGTCTGATGGATCAGTTCTGGCCACAAACAGGGGTAACTTGTTGAACCTAGAAGCCAGAATGTCCCCATCTGGAGTACTCATTTCTGACAGGAGGTTTAAGATGTCAGGATGAAGGACATTCCTTTGGTCCATGTAGTGAAGCCTGAGATAATCACTCACTCCCGAAATGTGAACAGCAGAGATTGCTGGTAAGTGGTTCTCCACCTAGGAGAGAATCAGACTTTCTTCCTTGGAGGCTGTCTGACTCCAGATAATTGATATAGACCACTGCTGTAACTTGGTCTGCTTGTACCCTGATCGGGTGACCCTGAATAAGGGGGGTCCAGTGACACAGAATTAGTGTTACAGCTCTAAGTTCCAGGATGCCGTTTGGCAGATTTGCTACCTTTGGGGACCAAGTTCTTTAAAATGTGACAGATTGGAACACTCCACTCCAGCCTGTGAGGCCTGGGATCTGTTACCACTCTCCGATGGGTATGGAAGAAGCAACTTTCCCATTTCCAAGGTTGGGTTGAAAATGCACCAAGCTAGGGAGTTACTTGATTGACTGGAAAGAAGCATAGGAAGATTGAGAGGAGTATGTTTCTTACAGACCAACAGAATGTTGTGTTGAAGAGGTCTTAAGTGGAACTGAGTGAAAGAAGCACCATAAAGTCCAAGAATTTCATTGAGGGAAGTCTTATTGATCTTAAAGTGATTCTAAAGCCTTAAGGTTTTTTCTACCTCAAAGCATTCTCTGCATTAGGGTGAAAACCTTATGTGACCAGGATCACCCCCCTCCCCCCCATACCTAAGCGTGATCTCGATCCAGCACTGTGCCCGAAAGCAGAGGCACTCTCTTTCCTCACAGGGCAGATTGATAGCAGCAGGAGCCATTGGTTCCTGCTGCTATCAAATTCTGTGATGAGGGGGTGGGGCCAAACTGTCATTGTCTATGGGCACAGAAGTGCCACCATAGGAAGCCAGGTGTGCCGATGGGGATCCCAAAAGAGGAGGACTGGGGCTGCTCTGTGCAAAACCATTGCATACTGCAGGTGAGTATAACATGGTTATTATTTAAAACAAAATGTAGGTTTAGAATCATTTTAAAGTCTGAGCATGGGCCCTTAGAGAGGCCATTTTGTTTGCTAGAAGAAAAACTTTTGCCTGGGCCATGTCTCCAATGAGGCCTAAGCAGTCTAGATTAAGGAAAGGCTGGAGAGTGGACTTTTGAAAGTTGATTACCAAGCCGAGGGCCTGAAGAATCTGGATAGTTATTTGGACGTTTGCAGATAGCTTTGAAGGAAATAAGTCTTTAAGAAGCGGATCTTCTGGTTACCCTATGACCTGAATGCTCTGATTTCTTAAGTGAATGAGCAGGGGTTCAAGCACCTTTGTAAATACTCTGGGGGAGGGTGGGTAAATGTGAATGTGTAGGTAGGCATCTTAAATGTCTACTGATGCCAGATATTCCCCTTGTCTCAGAGAGGCAATTACTGAGCTTGCAGGGTCCATGAGCAACTTTGGAAACTTGTTTAGGGATTTTAGACCCAGAATAGGACAAATGCCCCCATTGTGTTTTGGTACCACGAACAAGATTTAAAATAATCCTTTGCGTCTTCTAGAGGAACCAGAAATACTCCCTGGGACAAAAGAATGTTCAGGATGGTCTACAAATATGACTGTCTTTGGGCAGATATTAGCTAATTTACCAGAAGAAACCAGTGAGGTAGAGTTTGAAACTCTATTTTGTACACTTTTGAGACCATCAATTGAATCCATGGGTCTGGGGCATCTGTAACCCGGCGTGATTGAAGGAGTCCATTCGTTGTATCTGAGGCCTTTGGAGCAGATTTTGGGGAATTGATTAAAACGGGTGCAGCCCTGCATTGTAACTAATCAGCTACTAACTTCAGCTTGTTCAATTAGGCTTTGCAAATAAAACCTAGAAGCTGATTGGTTACTATGCACAGCTACAGGGCCGGTGCTACCACTAGGCAAACTAGGCAGCCGCCTAGGGCGCACTGCTGCCTAGGGTGCCCAGCCACTGGTGTTCCTACTCTCTGCAGCAATGCAACTAAGTCTCATCATCAGCAGGCAGCCACTGCTCTGTTCGCACATAGTGTCAGAGGCGCAGTGGCGGCGGAGGACTGTGTCTGTCCCGAGTCCCGAATGAATGGAAGCAAGCAAACATTCGTAGATGGGCGCTGGTGAGGCTGCATTGATGGGCGCTGGTGAGGCTGCATTTGATGGACGCTGGTGAGGCTGCATTTGATGGACGCTGGTGAGGCTGCATTGATGGGCGCTGGTGAGGCTGCACTTGATGGGTGATGGTGAGGCTGCATTGATGGGCGCTGGTGAGGCTGCATTTGATGGACGCTGGTGAGGCTGCATTTGATGGGCGCTGGTGAGGCTGCATTTGATGGGCGCTGGTGAGGCTGCACTTGATGGGCACTCCATTTAAAGGTGGGCTAAACATGGGCAGGGCAAAGGGGGTGGAGTCAGGGATGGAGGCAGGGGGGCGGCGGTAAAATTATTTCGGGTAGGGTGTCAAAAATCCTTGCACCAGCTCTGCACAGCTACACCAGATACTGAGTGCACCAATTTTAGTAAATCCCCCCTTGTGTTCCAAGTCTTGTGCCAAAAGGAAGAGCTGCATTTTTCCTTTGAAGATGAAGATTGGGAAGAGCGCACCCTTCATTTAGAGGAGATAGAGGCCCCTGAGAAGAATGGCTTTGAATATTTTGTGGAAAATGGGCTTTTTTTTTTTTTCTCCAATGACCTCTTTTATGAACTTGCCAAGTACATTACCAAAGAGATGTCCTCCCTGGAAAGGCATAGCAAGTGGAGTGTCTTTTACAGGAGCTTCAGCTGTCCAGGCAGAAATTAGTCATTCTGGAAATTTTTTTGTCATGACTTGTTCTAAGGAAAGAAAAGAAGGGCAGAAGACAATGCTTATCAGTGTTCTGTCAGCGCTTGGTCCTGTAATATAGGATCCTGTTGATTGTGCATTGCCCTATTCCACTTGGCTGTGACTTTACAAAAATAAACTGTAGCAATAGCCAGTTGCAGGGTTGGACCTGCAACAGCAAAGAAAGCCTTTAAAAGCATCTCATTTTCGGTTTGCAGAACCCTTAAATGAAGGCACAGCTTAAATTGGGACAGTAAGTTGTTGGTGGCAGAGTCTACTATTGGAACAGTCCACTTTTTGTGAATTATTTTTCCACTGGATATAGTTTGGCAATAAATCTCAGAGGAGTAAAAATCTTTCAAGGAGTACCCAAATCGTCATAAACTGCCCATTCTATTTGCTTTACAGGTCTCTTAGTACCTATAGGGCAGTGATTGCGAACCTTGGCACCCCAGATGTTTTGGAACTACATTTCTCATGATGCTCATGCACTCTGCAGTGTAGTTAAGCATCATGGGAATTGTAGTTCCAAAACATCTGGGGTGCCAAGGTTCGCCATCACTGCTATAGGGGCATGGTGCGACAGAGGAAGTTTAAGTTGTAACTTTGCATGGCAGAAACGAGCATGTCTACATTGGTAAGTATTTTGAATGAAGCCATGGTATTATTTGTATTAAAGCGTGGGGGTCAGAAATCTTGCACAGCCTCCTCTACCACTGTCTCCGGATCCTTTTTAGTCTCCCGTTTCTACCACCTCTAGTCTAGAGCAGGTATATTCACTCAGGTAGCAAAGGTGGTGATGAATAGTGCCTTAAAAAAGTATTCATACCCCTTGAAATTTTCCACATTTTGTCATGTTACAACCAAAAACATAAATGTATTTTATTGGGATTTTATGCGATAGACCAACACAAAGTGGCACATAATTGTGACGTGGAAGGAAAATGATAAATGGTTTTCAATTTTTTTTTCAAATAAATATCTGAAAAGTGTGGCATGCATTTGTATTCAGCCCCCTTTACTCCGATACTAAAATCTAGTGGAACCAATTGCCTTCATAAGTTACCTGATTAGTAAATGGATTCTACCTGCATGTAATTTAATCTTAGTATAAATACAGATGTTCTGTGAAGCACTTAGAGGTTTGTTAGAGAACCTTAGTGAACAAACAGCATCATGAAGGCCAAGGAATACACCAGACAGGTCACAGATAAAGTTGTGGAGAAGTTTAAAGCAGGGTTAGGTTATAAAAAAAAATATCCCAAGCTTTGAACATCTCACGGAGCACTGTTCAATCCATCATCAGAAAATGGAAAGAGTATGGCACAACTGCAAACCTACCAAGACATGGCCGTTCACCTAAACTGACAGGCCAGGCAAGGAAAGTATTAATCAGAGAAGCAGCCAAGAGGCTCATGGTGACTCTGGAGGAGTTGCAGAGATCCACAGCTCACGTGGGAGAATCTGTCCACAGGACAACTATTAGTCATGCACTCCACAAATCTGGACTTTATGGAAGAGTGGTAAGAAGAAAGCCATAAAAAGTCCTGTTTGCAGTTTGCGAGAAGTCATGTGGGGGACACAGCAAATATGTGGAAGAAGGTGCTCTGGTCAGATGAGACTAAAATTGAACTTTTTGGCCTAAAAGCAAAACGCTTTGTGTGGTAGAAAACTGAAACTGCCCATCACTCTGAACACACCATCCCCACCGTGAAACATGATTGTGACAGCATCATGTTGTGGGAATTCTTTTCTTTAGAAGGGACAGGGAAGCTGGTCAGAGTTGATGGGAAGATGGATGGAGACAAATACAGGGCAATCTTAGAAGAAAACCTGTTAGAGTCTGCAAAATACTTGAGGCTGGGGCAGAGGTTCACCTTCCAGCAGGACAACAGCCCTAAACGTACAGCTAGAGCTACAATGGAATGGTTTAGATGAAAGCATATTCATGTATTAGAATGGCCCAGTCAAAGTCCAGACCTAAATCTATGGCAAGACTTGAAAACTGCTGTTCATGGATGTTCACCATCTAATCTGACAGAGCTTGAGCTATTTTGCAAAGAAGATTGTCCAACAGTTTCACTCTCTAGATGTGCAAAGCTGATAGAGACATACCCAACAAGACTTGCAGCTATAATTGCAGTGAAATGTGGTTCTACAAAATATTGACTCAGGGGGGCTTTTCAGATATTTATTTGTAAGAAAAAAAAAATTGAAAAGCATTTATAATTTTCCTTCCACTTCACAATTATGTGCCACTTTGTGTTGGTCTATCACAGAAAATCCTAATAAAATACATTTATGTTTTTGGTTGTAACATTACAAAACGTGGAAAATGTCAAGGGGTAAGAATACTTTTTCAAGGCACTGTAGCTTGGACTTTTTTGTAAGTTTTTTTGAAATGTTTTTTCCCCACTTCAATGTTGTCCTGTGTGACCCTGATAGGCAGAGAGAGTAGCCTATGTAGAACTTCTCAAGCTTGCATGGTTGCACAATGCTCCACTCATGTGTAAGTATACATGATTGATCACTACAAAATGCTACTACATGCAACCTGTGTTACTTACTCCATAGGGAGTTATTTGTTTCATCTGTTTAGGGATCAACTGCAACACCTAGTAATTATTACTAGCAATTCTACTAAAATAAGGCCTTATTTACATGGGAGCAACGATCTGTACATTTTTTTACCCACACGCAATGCACAGGTGTTTGTTGCAGACCCATGCAGGCAGTCTGTTCAAATCCGTGACAAACAGCCAGCTGCACAGATCTCCACACACATCCTGGAATGTACATCTATGCAGGTCCATTGCATGGATCAGAAGAAAGACTGCATCCTGATTGTTACAGCAGACCCGCACTAATGTACACTATGGGATGTGCGTGGAGTTCCACAGAACACCTGTGCATTCCACGTGAGTGAAGACAGGTCCTATGCATGAATGTAAAGATTAGTACACCCATATGAATGAGGCCTTAGCTGCTAAAATATTCCGTGAAACCACCTTTCACTTCAATTACAGCTGGAAGTCTTTTTGGGTGTGTCTCTACCAGATTTGCACATCTAGAGTGAAATTTTTGCCCATTCCTTGCAAAATAGCTCAAGCTGTGTCAGATTGGATAGAGAGCGACTGAACAGCAATTTTCAAGTTTTGCCACAGATTTTCAGTTGGATTTGGGTCTTGACTTTGACTGGGCCATTCTACCACATGAATATGCTTTGATCTAAACCATTCCATTGTAGCTCTGGCTGTATGTTTAGGGTCGTTGTCCTGCTGGAAAGTGAACCTCCACCTCAGCTTCAAGTCTATTGCAGACTCTAATGCCGCATACACACGGTCGGACTTTTCGTCTACAAAAGTCCAACGGACGCTGACGGACCAAAGCTGGCTGGTAATCCGATCGTGTGTGGGCTTCTCCGGACTTTCAACTGACTTTTTCAGCCTCAAATCCGACGGACTTTAGATTTGAAACATGCTTCAAATCTTTCCGACGGACTCGAGTCCGGACGAAAAATCCGCTCGTCTGTATGCTAGTCCGACGGACAAAAACCCACGCTAGGGCAGCTATTGGCTACTGGCTATCAACTTCCTTATTTTAGTCCGGTGTACGTCATCACGTAAGAATTCGACGGACTTTTGTGTGATCGTGTGTAGGCAAGTCTGTTCGTTAGAAAGTCCGCCGCAAGTCCGTCGAAAGTCCGTCGAAAGTCTGTCGGACAGGCTGTCGGACTTTTGTAGCTGAAAAGCCTGACCGTGTGTACGCCCCATAACAGGTTTTCTTCTAAGATTGGCCTGTATTTGGGTCCATCAATCTTCCCATCAACTCTGACCAGCTTCTCTGTTCCTGCTGAAGAAAAGAATCCACACAACATGATGCTACCACCACTTTTCATGGTGGGGATGTTATGTTTTGGGTGATGTGCAGTGTGTTTTCCGCCACACATAGCGTTTTGCTTTTAGGTCAAAAAGTTACGTTTTGGTCTCATCTGACCAGACACCTTCTTCCACATGTTTACTGTGTCCACCACATGGCTTCTCGCAAACTGCAAATGGGACATGTTTTGGCTTTCATTCAACAATGGCTTTCTTCTTGCCACTCTTCCATAAAGGTCAGATTTGTGGAGTGCATGACTAATAGTTGTCCTGTGGACACATTCTCCTACCTGAGCTGTGGATCTCTGCAGCTCTTCCAGAGTTACCATGGGCCTCTTGGCTGCTTCTCTGAATAATGTTCTCCTTGCCTGGCCTGTCAGTTTAGATGGACGGCCATGTCTTGGTAGGTTTGCAGTTGTGCCATACTCTTTCCATTTTCGGATGATGGATTGAACAGTGCTCTGTGAGATGTTCAAAGCTTGTTTTTTTTTGTTTTTTTTTAAATTATAGCCTAACCCCACTTTAAACATCTCCACAACTTCATCCCTGACCTGTCATGATGCAGTTTGTTCACCAAGGTTCTCTAACAAATCTCTGAGGGCTTCACAGAAGCTGTATTCATACTGGTATTAAACTACATACAGGTGGACTCTATTTACTAATTAGGTGACTTCTAAAGGCAACTGGTTCCACTAGATTTTAATTAGGAGTATCAGAGTAAATGGGGCTGAACACAAATGCATGCCACACTTTTCAGATATCTATTTGTAAAACATATTGAAAAACATTGTTTTCTTTGTGTTGGTCTATCACATAAAATCCCAATAAAATACATTTGTTTTTGGTTGTAACATGACAAAATGTGGAAAACGTCAAGGGTTTATAAATACTTTTTCAAGGCACTGTACATGACTCCTTTTTCCCCCCACTTACTGTCTTTGTGTTTGCACAGTTACCATGGGAAACAATTACCTAAATTTCAAGTATAGATCTATTGAGGTCTATTTACACTTATGCTATTGAACAATGTACCTGGGTTTGTGCGATGCAGTGCCATTCATTCTGAATGGCACCCCTGCTCCCTTGCTGATGGACACGCAATGCAGAAGAGCACACCTTACAGCAGCACACTAACATGCACTGCACTCTCAGAAAGGTTACATACAACTTTTTTCTTTTGCTTTTTTCTTTTGTTCTGGTGTATTAGCCCAGCCAATTCAAAATTGTCTAACACACCACAATAGTGAATGGGCTCTTAACCTGCAGCTCTACTTGTGTTTTTCACTTTGTTTTGCAGGTGTAATAACCTGTAGAGGAGAACTGCCAGTGAAACATATTGCTAATTCTTAGAAACAAAATTCCCACATTATATATCCCAATTTAGTTGTGTACATAACACGGAAACAACTTTGTCTAAATCAGTTTAACCGACTCACAGCATGGATAGACTATGCACCCATGCCAATGGATTTTCATTTGTATTCTCACATAGTTAATACAATCTAAAACTAAATAATTTGGCAAGCATGAGGTGCTGCTATCTCTGCGAGCATGAAGTCTCCCAATTGTTAACTGCTCAAGGAAACTCAAGTACATTTTGACAAAAAGGAAACATCCACAATCAGAGGAAGAACAGGGTGAGGCTTACAATAATAATTATTGCAAAAAAATCTTTTAACTTTAGTCGAGCTTGATTAAAACTTCCTTTTTTTCTGATAAGCTAACCCATGTACTGGTTTGCATTCTTGTGGTTACAGTAAAGTTGTAAAACAGCAAAAGGAAAAAAAGAAAAGCTTGGTTTAATATAGTTGGTATGAATAGAGTGGTTACCCATTTTTTATTATGGCAAGAAATATGTATGAAATTGGGCATAGATGATCATTTCTGATCTTCATGTTTATGGATGCTGTCAGACTGTACTAGACATCCCTGGCCAACTGACCTTGGGGGAAGTTGTTGAATGCTTTGGCCAATGTCTAGTGTTTTCCCAGAAGGTTGGCACTTAAGTTTCTGACTTCTATCCTACCTTACTGTATAAACATAAAAATGAAAGCTTGGTTACCCAAGTCGCACAGGTGAGACAAGCTCTTTTAGCGTTTGGATCATGCCAATGCCTCCAATCACCTTCTAATGTCAAAACACCCAAAAAAATTTTAGTAGTTAATAATAGTTTTTCTCTAAAGATATCATAAGGATTAGCTAGTCTTTAAAGGACATATATAAAAAAAAAAACAAAAAAACATATGTGGTACATCTCTGCAATACATGATGCACATTTTCTCATGTTCTAACCATTAAAGACCTTGCAAGTAGTGAAAAATGTTGATCTGCCAAAATCCGCGATTGACTCCTACTTTCCTGTCATAGGCGGACAACAAACAACTTTTTTGTGGACCAGTGTGGTGGACCGAATGGTATTTTTTTTTTACTAAACTACTGTACTCCCCTCTCTCCTCATCTCCACAACACAGGAAATATTTTTTTCTACACCACAAGAAAAGAACTAGGAGGGATTTATTAATCTCCTTTATATCAGGAAGTGTGCACAGGATAGTTATACATTTCTAACATGACCAACAGGTATTTTTGGCACTTATCAAAACACTTTTATTGGTATATTTAACAGACCAAACATGTAGCAATTTCATTGTTAGGGTTTACATACACTTAGAAAATAAGTAAAGGAGTTGGCATTGGTAAATTCTATTTGAAATTGTGAGGCTCTTGGCCGTCATTTTTCTTTCCTTTACTATCTGGTGAGTCAAACATTTGGAACTTAATTGGGGTTGATTTACTAAAACTGGAGAGGGCAAAATCTGGTGCAGCCCTGCATGGTAGCCAATCAGCTTCTAAATTCAACTTTTTCAATTCAGATTTGAAAAAACAAAACAAAACTGGAAGCTAATTGGTTACCATGTAGAGCTGCATCAGATTTTGGACTCTCCAGTTTTAGTAAAGCAACCCCAATATGTTTATCTAAACTTTCCTTGCACTTCATTGACATCTAACTTGACAGCCCTGAAACTTCAAACGCTCAAAAATGTCCCCAAACCATTTTTGTCCAATGCAATGCAGGTGTGTTCACATCTAGAGTCAGGTACAATGTTCATTGGCGTGTTGGATGACCATTGAAAATAAGTAATGCTCCCAAAAATGCATGTGCAACGTATCTTACCAGCATGTGTTAACCTGCATAAAAATACATAATAATTTGCCCTCAAAGGGAATGATTTTTCTAAAAGCAAATAGACTGTTTTTCTTTGCAAGGACATTTTCACTTTTCAGGGTAAGTTTCCCCCCTAGCTTAGTGTATGAGGTGAAGTTTTGCTAACATCCATCATCCAATTGTGTGCAAGCAAAATTATGTTTTTTAATTATCCTTGTATGTGGGTATCTTTCTACAAATGGAATTTTCACAACATTTACAAAACGAAAGGAAAATTTCCGTGCAAAGTGAACAGCCTATTTGTCTTTAGTAAATCAACCCCAAAGGGTCTTCGGATTCCTTTCAATATTC
This sequence comes from Aquarana catesbeiana, assembly GCF_042186555.1. Classification (NCBI taxonomy): domain Eukaryota; kingdom Metazoa; phylum Chordata; class Amphibia; order Anura; family Ranidae; genus Aquarana; species Aquarana catesbeiana. The sequence goes on along the minus strand of NC_133324.1, from coordinate 471,854,430 downwards.
TCTGCACACTTTTCTACTACCACAACTGTTCAGATGTGACTAGAAGAGGTGAACAAAAGGGAAAAAAAAAATCTCAATGTGTACACAGTGAGGCTTGGTGCTCTCTCTTGTTCTACCTCACCCTGCTGACCTTCGTAATGGCCTACAAGTGTCATATTAAATACAGCTATGGTAAACCCATAAATCTGTGTGTCAATAGGCTGAATAGTACTCCAACACAGAGGATATGCAGGCAGAACACACCTTGGTGTAGTCTTCTACTTAAAGCTGATGTCCTTGTTTCATGTCACTTTAAATAGTTTGTTTGGACCAAGCTAGTCCAAACAAAGTATTTGCTTCACTAAGTGCTGCAGTGTCTCTAAGCACTGAATGTACTGCATGTAATTTTAGCTACATACAGTATACAGTGCTGGGTTTTGGCTGTGAGACATTGCTGGCTTCCCAATCGGAACAAAATAGTCTGGCTGAGCGGCCATTTATAGGCAGCTTTGTATTCTGTGATGACGCCACGCTCTCAGACTGGGTCTATTAGAGGAAGCTTTGTATTCATTCACAGAATAAAAAGCTGCTCAGCCAGACTTGGTTTTGTTACAGGTGTGAGAGGGGAAGTCTGCTTCATAGGCAGCTTTGTATTCTGTGAATAAAATACAAAACTTCCTGGGATTGGCTGAGTGGGAGCGGTGGGCTGATGACGCCATGCTCTCAGACATGGCCATTCAGAGGAATACAAAGCTGCCTATGAATGGCTGGGCACCACTCAGCCAGACTTTATTTTGTTCCAGGTGTGAGAGTGGGAAGTCTCTGTCTCACAGCCAGAACCAAGCACTGTGTCTTGTATGTAGCTGAAGTTACATGCAGTACATACAGTGCTTAGAGACACTGCAGCACCTAGTAAGGCAAATAGTTCAACAAACTATTTAAAGTAACATGAAACATGGACATCAGCTTTACCCATATTATCACCTGTGGACTCGGCTTCTCTCGGCTTGGCTCGCAGTCATGCCCAGTCCCGCCTCCCGCCATTGGACTGGTGTTATGTCCATCATAGGAGCCGGGGCAAGGGGCGGGACTGCAAGACCAGCTGAGAGGAGCCGAGTACACAGGATATCCGGCTCTGTCTATCTCAGCGCCACTCGTTCCCTCCTCGGCAGGGGAAAGACTGATGTGCAGTTGGCCACTAATCATGCTGCAAAGAGCGGCAAATTAAAGCAGATGGGCACAAATCATGCTCCAATGATAGGCAAGGCTGCAGATGGACACTGATCATAATATGCTGCAATGATTGGCAAGGCTGCAGATGGACACCGAACATGCTGCAATGATGGGCAAGGCTGCAGATGGACACTGATAAGTCTGCATTGATGGGCATTTAAAATGTTTTTTAAAGTTTTTTCCTTAAACTTCCCTCCTAAACGTGGTGTGCGTGTTATACGCTGATAAATACGGTACTAAGACTGGAGAGTGCAAACTCTGGTGCAGTTCTGCATATAAACCAATCAGCTTTAAAGCTTAATTGAACAAGCTGAAGTTAGAAGCTGATTAGCTACCATTTTGCACTCATTTTTAGTAAATCAACCCTGTAGTGTCTATAATAGAAAAAAAAATCCTAGGTCAGTGGAAATTATATCTGCTTTGTGTATTTGTTAGCTAAGTCAGCCGATAGAGGAGTCAGTTTCTGTCATTTGCTAGTGGGTTGAATGAAAAAAAATGACTTGATTCCCTCATTCACAATCTTTGCTGAACTGGGCAAATTTCGATCCATGTATGGCCAGCTTAAGTCACTCAAAGTTGCAGTGTTTCAAGAGACAGACAGATATCTCATGGGTCATGGCTCTCTCCGGAATTCTCTACCCATCTATGGTTATTAATGGAGTATTAACCTTCTGTAATGCATAATAATGTTTTTTGCTTACTAAAAGGGGCATATTGGGGCCTCATGTTTGTAAATCATCCAAAATCAAGAAGCGTTTTATGTATTTAGCCTTTCCCTTGAGAATTAAATTTTGTAATGCTAAAAGCATACTAAAATTAAATATGGCTTCCACTTAGCCACAAAATCCATAAGTTAGCTATCTGAGTGCCATTGTTCTCAGATAACACATCAAGGACTCTGCACTGGCTTCATAAATAAATGTAGCTGTTGTTCAAGTCTCAAGATTGCCTTCCTTGATGCTTAAGTCGGGAACGCTGTATGGTCCCTGTCAGTTATGTCTATAGAAATCACTGAAGTGGTATAATTTGGGTGTCTTGCTGGAGAGGCTTGTAATTAAATGTCAAATGTCAGACAGGGCTGCTTCCCCGCACAGGGATTTCTCATTTTCTCTCATTCACATCAGGACACTTGTACATTTTTTTCAAGCCTGACCTCTTAGGCAAAGTTCTTTGCAAATCGGAACCCAATTTGCATTAGAATTCAGGGGTAATGAAGTGCAAATCCAAAAGCATAAGTGAATAGCTTTTGCATTAAAACATGAGTAAACCCCTGCTTCAGATATCAATTAGGAACCATTTTCTATGATGATCTCACGGGCTCGATCACTTCTTCCCAATTTACTAGTAAAAGTCAGAGACACAAAAACATTGCTTAGAAAGCAGATACTGTATTGCACAACGAAATCCAATGAACGGATGACAACAGCTTGGCAGAAACAATATTCACTTACACAAAAAACACACATGCTGAAGATCAATTTTATTAAAGAGAAGTATGGAACCCCTAATACTGTGGTTTTTGCTATCCTGATAGGAAAGAAAAAAACAGCCTTCACAAGCAAAACAGTTAGAAAATAACAATACCCGGGTTTTTTTACATTTTAACCTACACCGTTCGAGTAACTCTTACCCGCTAAATAACAGTCACACTGTACAAACACAAAACATGGTCAACACTGCCTTTTAAGGCCTCTGACTGTAAAAAGGTGCACAACAACTCTTTCTTTGTACCAAAAATGGGGGTCAAAAATATAATTATATATTAAACTGCTATTTTCTTTATTTACATACCCTATTCATAAATAATTAAACCAAAATTCGCTAGAGTGCCATGACAATTTATGGTAACGGAAGTAGCAAGTGAGAAACTGATACATTATTGCTCTAACAGACACGTATTACTAGATATATTGTCAGAGCAGGCCCGGGCCCTCTATGCGGGCTCTATGTGCGGCTTCTTACAGGTACCACAAAAAAAAAATAATGCTTGGCTTGTATTCCAAAGCATGGTGTTAAAAAGTGACGGGCGCTGAAGCCATTTATGCTCCACACACAGCAATCAAGACAGAAATCTCCACAGGACATCACCTGGACTTGCTGAAAGCTTCCTTTAAATCAAGAAAGATGCATTGCTTGCTTGAAGGAGAAATTAACAGTCTTAAAACCATAGTAAGATCAAGTTTCCTTGGAGCCAATAGTTTACTAAAACTAAGCTTTGAGCTGTCAGACTTGTAGCTCTAAAACCCCCTTTTCGACAGCAAGTGCTAACACTGCTAAACTTCAGTTTCTCTGGAAAGACAAAAAAACTTTTTGAGAGAGCCACAACACTTCGTTATATAAGACTGTCAGCCAATGATGACATTTTGTTCATTGATGACCCCAGGCATTGCTGCCACAAGGGAGAAAGAGTGAGAACAACGTACAAAACATAGAACTTTCTTCCAAATGCAAATTATATAGCAAACAATGTAGCTTCAAAACTGAATTTAATACAACATAACTATGTTTTATGCACTGAAACAAGTAAACACAAATGGCCTCAGGCTACGCTTATATCAGTTTGTAGTTTAACATCTGAATTGTCCATTTGAAATTTCTCCCAAATAAGCATTGCATTTTTTAAGAACTCTTTTCACAGAGCACAAAACCCTCCAAATCACGTTACATTTTTACCAAAGGCTCTTTTTAAAACCAGAAGTAGTGTCCTTTGTGAAAGCCGTAGTGCAACATCGTACATATTGTGAGTGCCCGTAATTGACGTTTCACAATGTCAGTGCTTGAATAGTCCCCCTGCAGTACCCTGCTGATTCATAGTGCAGCTGTGCTGTACTGGCAACAATGCTTCTTCACAGTCCCCTGTCCACAGGAAGGGGGGGTAGCTCAGTCTCTGGGAACCCTAAAGGGTCCGCACTGCTACGGGGTAGAGGAGTGATAAATGTTCGGCCCCTTTTATTGGAAGTTTCCGGGTGGTGTAAAAATGGATAACTTCTGGAACACTTTCAAAAGGAGGACTGTTCTGACCCAATACGTATTTTTCTTTGGTTTTCGACAGTTTCATGTGCATGAATCCTTGACTGCTCCTGTGGAAAAACAAAACAAAAAAAACCACATAAGAACATTGTAGACATCCAATTCGTATAGGCTCAAATGTATTCTATAAATGTAGAGGGAAGAAAAGTGGCTGCATTGTCAACACCAGTCAATTAGGTTTCAACTGTCATTTTACTACAGCAGGTTGAAATATAAAAGAAATGTGATTGTTTGTTTGTTTCTATTGTTCATACTGGTAGCTGCAGACTTTTACTTTTGTAAAATCTGGATGAAATGCCTTTTTAAGATACATGAATATATAAATACACTGTATTACCAAAAGTATTGGTACGCCTGCCTTTACATGTACCTCAGTTTTTGTCTGTATGGTTCAATATTGAGTTGGCCCACCCTTTGCATCTAGAACAGCTTCAACTCTTCTGGAAAGGTTTTCCACAAGGTTTAGGAGTGTGTCTATGGGAAAGTTTGATCATTCTTCCAGAAGCCCATTTGTGAGGTCTAACACTGGTGTGGAAGAGAAGGCCTGGCTCGCAGTCTCAGCTCTAATTCATCCCAAAGGTGTTCTATCAGTTTCAGGTCAGGACTCTGTGCAGGCCAGTCAAGTGCCTTCACCCCAAACTCGCTCATCCATGTCTTTATGGACCTTTCTTTGTGCACTGGTGCGCAGTCATGTTGGAACAGGAAGGGGCCATCCCCAAACTGTTTCCACAAAGTTGGGAGCATGAAATTGTCCAAAATGTCTTGGTAGGCTGACATCTTAAGAGTTCGCTTCACTGGAATTACTATAAATACTCGAGTATAAGTCGATCCGAGTATAAGCCAAGGCACCTACTTTTACCACAAAAAACTGGGAAAACTTATTGACTCGAGTATAAGTCGAGGGTGAGAAATGCAGCAGCTACTGTAAGTGGAAAAAGAGGGTCAACAATGCCCATCTGTAGCTGGATGCCTCCCTGTGTCCATTGCATGCCTTCCCTGTGCCAATCTGCCTGTGTCATGCAGTCAGACGGCGGCCATTCCAGTATACAAAAGCCGTGCCTCCTCCTCTTCCTCGTCTGTGATAGGCTGAACACTCAGTTTCCCAGTAGTCATTGTTTAGTGTTCTGCCTGACATCCGTGATAGGCGGAACACCGAACACTGACTCACTGCTGGTAAAATGAGCGTTCCCCTGTCACGGATGAGGACGAGGAGGAGGCACGGCTTTTGTACACTGGTCGGCTGCTGTCAGAGCATTACACATGGGCTGATCAGGTAGGCAGATCGCAGTGACTCGATTATAAGCCGAGGGGGGCACTTTCAACACAAAAAAATGTGCTGAAAAGCTCGGCTTATACTCGAGTATATACAGTAAGAAGCCAAGCCCAACCCAGTGCACAAAACAAGGTCCATAAAGACATGGATGAGCGGATTTGGGATGAAGGAACTTGACTGGTCTGCCCAGAGTCCTGACTTCAACCCGACTGAACACCTTCGGGATGAATTAGAGTGGAGACTGCGAGCCAGACCTTCTTTTCCATATCAGTGCCTGACCTCACAAGAAAATGGTTAAACTTTCCCATAGACACACTCCTAAACCTTGTGGACAGCCTTCCCAGAAGAGTTGAAGCTATGATAGCTGCAAAGGGTGGGCCAACTCAATATTGAGCCCTACGGACGAAGACTGGTTGCCATTAAGTTCTTGGGCGTGTAAAGGCAGACGTCCTAATACTTTTGGTAATATAGTGTATATAGACACAGCATTTAATTAAAACCACGCAAAGTACTAAATGTGTCAAAAGAATATGTGAATAATATAATAGCATTGATTATATTGTAAACATTTGGCCAAAATGTATAATTTGAAAATGTAACAATGTTAGGTAAAAAAATGGGTAGCGAGATCAGGATAACTTGGGCATAACAAAAAAAAATTACAATTAAGAAATAAACTTATAACCTGGTGTTTTATGATTCTTAATTAATGCTGTAAATTTTAGCGGAAATTACAGACAGCTCACACTACATGAACAAAACTTTATAGTTGGGTACCAGTGAAATTACAGAGAGCAGAAATCCAATGGAGGGACAAATGAACAGTAGGCAATATATTCAAAGCTTTATTACACATTATCTAAAACAGAGGTGATCGGTTTCATTCTGCTGCTTCTAATAATTCGTAGACCCAAACTGATAACAAGATCCCCACATTTAAGGTCTTGGCCCACAGGTTGCAATCTCCTAAACTCCATACACCTCCTCTGCCAGATGGTGATATTTGAAGACCATATTTCCAATGTTTACATTTACCACAGTCCAGTAAAATGACAAGTCACAAGTGCTAGCTGTCATTTGACAGTAGCTGTCAACACTGAGCCCAAGTGCTCCCACAGGCCCTTTACTGACACTAGAGATTTTGCCGTATGCATACGCTGGGGAAAAGCATTCACAGAGAGCCAGTCAGAAGGCTGTACATATTTTGTTTTACAAATAATGCAGGGAAACACATTGGGATTTACTATATGCAAATAAGCTGTTCACTTTGCTTAGTGAATGTGATATAAAACGAACTTTTCACAAAATGTCCAATCACATGAAGGAAAAGAAAACTATTTTTGCTTGCATGTGATTGATTGAAGTTAGCAGAGCTTTACCTCATTCACCAAGCTAAAATTCTCTTGCAAAGTGCACCTATTTGCCTTTAGTAAATCAACCCCAAACTGTCTGCTGCAAACAAATCTTAAGTTACTACAAAACAAATTCTTGATCGCAGCATTTCATCTCCCAGTATACATACATTTTAACATTTTTCAATTCACAACATTTTAAAACACAAGAATATGAGTCTTGACTGCTGAGAAGCATAGGCTAATTTATGACCAACTAATGAACCAATACCTTGCCCCCCCAAAAAGACACAGAAGCTGATTAAGTTGGAAACAGGGCAAGGCCACAGCTTTATTGAACGTTTCAAAAGTACAACTTTCCAAATGTACCAAACAATGCCAGTCACAGTATACCATGAGCACCCAGAAATATATATTCACATAGTCTAAGAGGCCTGTCCTTACCATCAGTGCCAGACAGGCATTAGACTGACCCCAGAATTTAACTTGAGGGCATAGCCCATAAAGCAACATCAATTGTTGGCAAGGTCAAAACCACCAATAAAGCTGTGACAAAACATCACAACGGGCGGGAGGGTGGGCAACTTTTGTGACAGCTGAATCTCCTCAGAGCAGTTGGATATGCCTCAGCGCCTTTTCCTAGATTTCAGGCCCCACCCAGTCACCTCAGGTCTTGTAGCCAATCCTAAGGGAGCTACTTAACTTCCATTTTAAGTTCACACCCACAGTGATGCCATTGTAGCGTCACATATGGCGACCCATCACATTTCGCTACCCGCTGGAGTGCGCATGCGCGACGCCGCCATATGCGTTCCAACACTTTTACAACAAAACTCCACACCCCTCGCGGTCTCGCTTCGCTCGCCACGCTTTGGGCACAGCCTCGCTCCGCTCAGCATAATTATATTCTAACTCTATGTCCACTTGGATGGTGGGACTTGAACCTGGACTTAGGGGTGGAGTTTTGTCATAAAAGTGTTGGAACGCATATGGTGGCATCGTGCATGCGCACTCCAGTGGGTAGCGAAATGTGATGGGTCGCCATATGTGACGCTACACCATGCTTCCAGCAGTCAAGGCTCCCTTTCCCTAAAGGCGGTTCAAGGGGCTTTCATTATTTTTACCATGCGACTCCAATTTTTAAAGGTCATTTAACAATAGTCATAGGTTTTTTTTTTAGGTTTTGTGCTGCCCTAGGCCTTACTAAATTCATGCACCCCCTAATTTAAATATGACACACCCTTCCAGTCAAGGCCACACCCCTTCATATTTAAGGCCCACCCTATCATGTGTAAACCACACCCCTTCCAGACCCCCCCCTAGCAGAAAACCCCCCCTTCAGCATAAATCCTTACCCTCATATAACCCCTTTCAGTACAAATCCCTCTTCTCAGCACAAACCCTTGCCTCTCTCCCTCCCCTTTCCCAGCACAAATCCCCCCCCAATCTCCCCCTCCCAGCACAAATCCTCCCCCATCTCTCCCTCCCAGCATAAATCCTCTCTCAGAAAAAAAACCTCCCCCATCTCAAACCTGTGCCACCTTCTCTCCCCTCCAAGTACAACCCCCCCCCCCACAGCTGCTTCTCCTGTTCTGTAAGATGAACCCGCTCTGCTCGGACTTGCAGTGACCTAGACTGTGGGGGGACTGAGGAATCCTCAGTCCCCCCACAGAGGACACTAAGTACCAGCATACGAGAATGCCATATCTCAACCCCCCCCCCCACAGAGGCATTACAAGTCCCAGCAGAGCGGGCTGCCATATCTCAGCCCCCCACAGAGGCACTACAAGTCCCAGCAGAGCAGGCTGCCATATCTCAGCCCCCCACAGAGGGCACTACAAGTTCCAGCAGAGCAGGCTGCCATATCTCAGCCCCCCACAGAGGGCACTACAAGTTCCAGCAGAGCAGGCTGCCATATTTCAGCCCCCCACAGAGGGCACTACAAGTCCCAGCATACGAGGCTGCCATATTTAAGCCCCCCACAGAGGCACTACAAGTCCCAGCAGAGCGGGCTGCCATATTTCAGCCCCCCACAGAGGCACTACAAGTCCCAGCATACGAGGCTGCCATATTTAAGCCCCCCACAGAGGCACTACAAGTCCCAGCAGAGCGGGCTGCCATATTTCAGCCCCCCACAGAGGCACTACAAGTCCCAGCAGAGAGGGCCTTCCACCCCTTGACATTCACTCCTTGGCTGCCATACACTCCTCCCCACTCACAATGGTGTCCTACCTGAGTCTGGGCGGCATGTCACGCTGCATAGTGGGGCAGTGGGCATGATTTCCCCTTCTCTCAAGACACGTCCCAGCTCCCAGACCCCGGGGTTCTGTAAAATTCTCCTACCTGCAGCACACAAGGCTGCAGATCACTGGCCAGGCACCTCAGTGGCTGTGGGCAGCAACGGCCGGAGCAATAAGCTGGGCATCGGCGGATGCCGCCGCGGGCGCTGCATGTGTGCACTGATTATACTTGAACTTGGGGATGTTTTATCTGTGCGTGAGGAGGCTGCGGGAGCCGGGACTCGGGAGTACAGGTCGGGGAAGGTTTTTCTTGCTTCCCCACACAAAGTGCCGCCCTAGGCTTGGGCCTTGTCGACCTAGGCCAAGACACAGCACTGCCCACACTACAAGGGTTAGATGCTTGCTTATTCTAGAGGAGAGGGGACAAGCTAATTACCTGATCCTCTGCTCCCCCAGTAGGTGGCATTCAACCACAATCCAGCAGCGGACTGTCCTTGGCAGTGGCATCATCACATCTTGTGCAGGACTATGAATCCTTGATGACGTCAGGACCTTAGTCCACTGGAGTATAGGGGAAAAGACCAACAGGGACTGGTCCTGTGGCGCACAGGATCGGGTAAGTAGCCCTTCTTTAACAAGTCCCCTACAACTAAATTAGCAATTACCTCACTGCAAAGAATAATTTTTATGCTTCCTGGAGCTGGGCTTTAACCACTTTAATACAGCTGAACATATACAGTGCCTTTGTCTTGTTACAGCCAAAAAGTGACTTTATGTGATAGACGAACACAAAGGGGCACATAATCGTGAAGTGGAAGGAAAATGATAAATGGTTTTCAGCATTTTTTACAAATAAATATGTGAAAAGTATGGCGTGCATTTGTATTCAGCCCCCCTGAGTCAATACTTTGTAGAACCACCTTTCACTGCAATTACAGCTGCAAGTCTTTTTGGGTTTGTCTCTACCAGCTTTGCACATCTAGAGAGTGATATTTTTACAAAATCGCTCATGCTCTGTCAGATTGGATGAAGAGCATCTGCAAACAGCAATTTTAAAGTCTTGCTACAGTTTCTCAATTGTATTTAGGTCTGGACTTTGACTGGGCCATTCTAACAAATATAATAACAAATATGCTTTGATCTAAACCAGTCCATTGTAGCTCTGGCTACATGTTTAGGGTCGTTGTCCTGCTGGAAGGTGAACCTCCATCCCACAGTCTCAAGTCCTTTGCAGACTCTTCTGGGGCTGAAGTGGTTAACTGACCCCAGATCTCTCCATAAACAGGAGCTGTCACAGCCCATGCTATCACAAGGGATGTTGTTTATCCCTTGTGATATAAAGGTACAGTGAAAAAAATACATACACATAGGTCCCACTCGCATATGTAAATGGCGACCCTACTAAAAATGTGAGATATCACCGTGAACATCAGAGTGAGATCAATAATTCCAGTACCAGATCTCTTGTGTAACTCTAAACTTGTAACCTGTAAAGGCTTTTAAAGCGTCGCCTATGGCTAATTCAATGTTCCATAGCTTGTTGCCATTCCACAAGCATTCACAATTTTAAATTGTGACAGGCTTTGGTATCTTTTTACTCGGTGTAACATCCTCTTTTTATTCTACAAAAAATTTGGCATTATATTGAGTTTGTTTTCATTAAAATGTAAATATTTTTTTCCCTGAAAAATAGCATTTGATAAACCGCTGCTTAAATAGCATGTGACATAAAAAACTGCAACACTCACTATGTTATTCTCCAGGGCCTCTGCTTAAAAAATATATAATGTTTGACATCATTTTCTAGCAAAAAATATGCAGATTTTTTACATGTATGAGAGAAATAGCAGTCATTCTAGTCCATGCTTTGAGTAACAGCTTAGTCGTGGCAACAATGGAATGCATGTAACAGACCACATGTACTTTGAAATTAACCTGCTGGCATGCTAAAATGTCTACAATGAGAATGCTAGCAGACAGTTAAAAGCAGAGGCTTATGGCCGGCATCTTTAATTATGACCCCTATACCACCATCACTGTTGACTTTCCCAAAGTCACTATTCGCATACATTAGTGGGACAAGACCAGGGGTATACCTATACCCACACCAGGAAGTGAGGACATACTGGCTCAAAAGAGGGGGCAAACCTGACAGTAAGGCTTCATGCACACGAGACGCCGGTGCAAACTCTGCTGAACACGTTTTAAAAGCTGAAACTGGCATTTAGAAACGCCCATTTTGTCGCATTTGCATGCCGTGTTTAGCGGCGTTTTACCGCGTTTGCATCTAGAAATGTCTGCAGAGCAGAGAATGACATTTTGCGACCCGATTTTGGGGCCCCGTATCTTGGGGCCACTTGGTGCTAGTAACCCCAAATTTGGATATGTTTCAGTGCCCGTTCCACTGTGTTAACACACCAAATGGGGTTCCTAGCACCAAGTGGCCCCGAGATATGGGGCCCCAAATTTGGGTCGCAAAATGTCATTCTCTGCTGCAGTTTACCATCATATTTCTGTGTTTTCTGGTCCAAAAAATAGGGTTCCTTTAAAAACACTTAAACGCAAACGCGGCTAAACGCTGTACCGGCGTTTAGCCTCGTTTGGCGTCTGCAACGTGGAAAACTTTTGCGTCTGAACACATTTTTTTGCTTCTGGACAAACGAGGTTAAACACAACTGCCTAAAAATGCCAAAAATCGAGACTGTGTACATGGACACATAGGATAACATTGGATGAGTTCAGGGGCAGTTGAAAAAAGTGTCCAACTGCCTCTGAACGCGCGTTTAACAGCGTCTCGTGTGCATGAGGCCTTAGAGTACCTGCTCCCAGCTTATGCTATTTCAATAAGCTCACCAGTTTGCATAAAAGTGTTAAAAATGCATATTAGTAACACCAATTATTTTGACAGTGTAATTAACCATAAGCTCTTTCTTTAATACCACTATATCCTACTCATCACTGAGGATAATAGAAAAGCCTGAATCAGTGACTGTATTCCCTTCTAAACCCACTATCCATATCTACAAGATTAGTGCTACAGAGACTCTGCCACCTAGATTATTAACTATGCAACAAAAGCACTAAAAACAGAATTAACAGCCTCATTATAGCCAGGTAAAAGGAAGGATTTATAATGTACTAAAAAGAGATGAATAGTAAAACAACTGCAGCCTAGGAGCAGGCTAGAGAGGCTTGTAATTCATCCGCTGTAGTTTAATGAAAGGTGTCACCAGCACAACTAGCACGTCTGTGAGATTTGCAGTATGGTAATCTAAGTTCCCATTATCTTTAGAAATATGCAGGACCAATATCAGTATCAGGAAACAATGACTGGAATTACAGCTCAGGATGACACAGAGAACCAGAATAGAAATCTCCTCTGCACACAGACTATGTTATCTAGAATACACAGACTGCAGATGTGGAAAGCATGCGATAATGCCTTAACACACCAATTAACACACACTGAGCAATGCTACTGTCTATGAATGGCACCTGTACTGCTTAGTGCCATCATAAGAATACATTTTCAAAATATTTGTGCCAAGATAAAGAGGGTTTCCTAGAAATATGGTAATGCCCTGTTTGCGCTACGAGGAACACAGGGAGCATCTCCTTTGCGATCCTTTGTACACAATAGTGGGATGGGAGTCCAATCATAAAATTAAATGGTTTCATATTTAAAGCTTGGGCCACCAAAATCAGGTTGTGCATGGAAAAGGAATGGCAGGTGGAAGCTTGAAATCATAGCCCCTCATTTAAAAAGACAGTGTCACCAGATCAATCATTTTATCTTCCCATAAGATTATATGTGCAATTAGGGTGTTTTTTTTGTATGTTATTTACCTGTAAAATACTCACTCAAAAGATATGAGGCTGGGTTCACACATGTCTGGCTGCGGTTTGCAGTCTGGAGTCCGGTGCACTTATGTTCACCGGTTCAGGTGCGATTCAGGGGCAAGTTTTTCCCTGAATTCGAACCGGACCCAAAAATGCACAGGAACCTCTTTCAAACCATGCCGCAGCTGCTCCGGACAAGTGTGAACCAGCTCAATTGAAAGTCGGTCACATTCACGTTATGCAAATTGGATGAGGTTACACCCAGCCTTAGACTGCTGCTGGGCACTGCCATCTTGGATGTGATGTCAACAGTTCCAGCAGACTTAGAGCTGTCTCTCAAGTGACACTCTATAGTATTCCCTTTCACTCCTCTCAGCTGCTACATAAAAAGGTTATGTAAAGAGGGGTGGAGGAGCTAGACCAGCAGAGAGAGCAATTAAAGTGATACTAAAGTCTTGTTTCTTTCTCCTTTAAGAATAACAAACATGTTATACTTACCTGCTCTGTGCAAAACCACTGCACAGAACAGCCCAAATCCTCCTCTTCTCGGTTCCCTCTTTGGCTCTCCTGGCCCCTCCCTTCTGTTGAGTGCCCCCCACAGCACACAGCTTGCTATGGAGGCACCTAAGCCGAGTTGCTGCTCCGTGTGTCCATTGTGACAAGGAGCCGGGCCCAGCCTGGCCCCCCCTCTCTCCTCATTGGCTCACTAACTTTGAGAGCAGCGGGAGCCAATGGCGCTTCACTGCGGTCTTAGCCAATGAGGAGGGAGAGTCCGGAAGGCCGAGTCTCTTATGCAACATCGCTGGATCGAGATGGGGCTCAGGTAAGTATTAGGAGGGCTGCTGCACACAGAAAGTTTTTTTATCTCAAAGCAGAGTGCATTAAAGCATTTGTTAACCTAAAAAATAAAAAAAAATAAAAATTGGATCCTGTTCCCCTAAACACTTCCGGACCATACTATGATGTTAAACACCAGGGTTATGGCAGCAGATAACTTGCCTGACCTCACAAATGTGCTTCTGGAAGAATGGTCAAACATTCTCATAGACACACTCCTAAACCTTGTGGACAGCCTTCCCAGAAGAATTGAAGCTGTTATAGCTGCAAACGGTGGGCCAACTCAATATTGAACCCTACATACTAAGACTGGGATGTCATTAATGTTCATGTGCGTGTAAAGGCAGGCGTCCCAATACTTAACAATCTAGTGTATGTTCATTCCACTTTACCAGAAATTGTTAAATGTTCCTTTCTACTAAGAGAAAGTTATAAATTAAATGCTGTGTCTATGCAAACATTCTATAGACAACTGCCAAGACTCCATTATAAATAGAAGATGCAAACATTTCTTATTTAACAAAATAGATAGCTCAATAACATGTACAAGAATTGACCAGGATAGGCGTTTTGTTCCTCAACCTTTTTCACTCAAGGCACCCTTTAAAATTCTGCACACTATCGAGGCACCCCATTCTAAAATGTAAAAAAAATAAACGAATAGTTCTACATAATGCAGCAACATCCACACATGTAGGACACCCAACATTATAGGTGATTTATTCGTCCAAAGCAAATACATCTTTGCACACTGGTACTGACTAGTATTCTAATGTTTCTCTTACCCCTCAGTTTTTCTCCCTTACTCAGCTAATGTGACCCCAGTGCAGAGAGAGGCAGAGGAAGGGCAAACAAAGATGCTGTGCACGCAACCAATGTCCTTTTTATCAACCGACAAGGTCATTGGTTGTTAGGATGCTGGCGTCTGGAAGGTTGTAATGGTGCACAATGAAAACCTGTGGCTTTGTGTAACTAAAAGGCAGGCTTCATCCACCCGCTGGCTTGTATGCAATTTTTGGACAATTTTTAGGATTTTAGCCAAGGCACCCTGGTTGAAAAAAGACTGCTATATACTATAAAAAAAAAATCTAACAAAAAAGCATTTGAATTTTATGACGTGACATTTTAACAAAGTACAGTATATACTATTTCTAAATGCAATCCCTAGTCGTGTCCTAAAATATACATGCAATTAATAAATGAGGCACAGCAAACAAGAATATGTTTACAGCTTGATGAGAAATGCAATGCATCATGTCACTCCATGAAAGAAATATTAATCATGGCATCCAGTTGGCGAAAGAGATCTAATTTGCAGAAAATATTGTGCTGGCAGAGATAAATGTTTGATCAACAGCTAGTTATTATGGAAATATGTTCATACTTATCAATAGAGCATAAACACAATTAAATAGCAGAAAATGGCAAAACAACCCATCCATAAAAATACAGCAACTAAATACAATATATCTATTCCAGCTGTATAATCTCCCTCTTTTTTCTAATTGGGGATGGGTCTTTTTCACAACATGGGTGTAGTTTTAGCCAATTTTGGCCAGATTAGAGATTTGGAAGATAACCAATAAAGAAAATTACCTAAAAAAACACCACATATGATGAAAAATCTACATGTCCAAGTGTCTGTAGGTTAGGTTCTGTAGGATCTGAAAACAAAAGGCTCTCTAATATGCAAAATAGCGAATAGCTCCTGTAAACGCTAAACCTGCGCCTTTGTGCACCTTATTTTTTGGTTAATGCCACCATTCATCACAGTTGTGGGCCAATAGTAAAATATAGAGGGCATAAGGGGTGGATGAGAGCCAGCAATCACAGAAGCTGGCTGCTATAAAACAAGTGTGTGGGGGTGACCTGCACACACCCAGTTACCCACTAGTTACAGAAACTGGCTTTTTAGTTTAACTCTAAGCTTCCATTTTTTTTTCGGTAGATGATATGCTAGTAGTCATGTAGTTTTATCATGTTTACAAGATGTAACAGGAGTCTTTTGGAATCTTGTGCTCGTTTATAACTCAGCTATACCTTTATTTGGAGAAAAGACACTAAGGGCTCACCCACTAGAGTGCACAAGAGTACCTGAATTTTCCTGTGCTAGCCCAATTCTTAGAACTCTCTTAATGCAAAAATGTAAACTCTCGTGTATACTGAGGGATATCTTCACATTAGTGTTAATGTAGGGGTAGTTCAGTGATTGTGAGTGTAGTGCGACAACCATTCATGTTTTTCACTAGTGTCAATGTAGGGATAGTTTAAGGCTGTATAGTTCTGTGCGTTACTGCAAGTTTAACGCTATATAGTTCTGTGCGTTACTGCAAGTTTTTAACGCTGTATATTTCATTGCGTTACTGCAAATTTATTGCCATATATTTCATTGCGTTACTGCAAGCTTAACTCCATATAGTTCTGTGCGTTACTGCAAGTTTAACAACATATATTTAATTGCGTTACTGCAAGTTTAACACCAAGAGGTCCTCTTTTGGCCATAGGTGTCAGAGCACTTGGTGGCACGTTGGGCTTACTATTTTTCATAACTGAACTCAAGGAATCAATTTTAACCAGAGGGGCAGTCATTGCTAAATTTACATTTTAGTTTTTCCTTTTTGATTTCAAACTGGGGAGCACAAATCAAATGTGACCCACTGATGTCACCATAAAATGCAAAAGTGCCCAGTGTGTGCCTCATCTTTGTTGAATTAGGCAGAGGACAACAGCATGTCAGCCAAAATGTGTCAAGGCTTTGGATCTTCTATGAGTGCATTATTAGCGTCCAAAGCTCATTATTGCCATTTCTTCTAGTGCCAACAAAGCAAGACTGTCACTTTCTGCTTATGTGAGAACATAAGCTTTTAGCTTTACTTTTCCTTTATACTGTATCCAATGGCTCTGCAAAAAATATCCATTTTAAGCAAAAAATATTATCCTAAAGGATTTGTAGAGATTTGCTACTAAATTAACAACTCGTGTCGTGCAAATGTTACAAAAAAATCTCCCAAGAGGTGTTACCATTTTTTTCATATTAGGAGACTAGGCAGGTACTGTAATTACAGTCTTTCGATGTTAATTTAAATTTCATTTCTTTACAGGAATTATTCCTTCTTACCCGACAAGACTGCACAGTTGGTGAAGGTGACATCCTCAGATACATAATTATGATGAAATAAATACCTCTGAAATGACAGCACCTTAAACAGTCCCTATAAAGACTGGCAGAGGATTTTGACACAAATATATTTTCCTCTTAGTGGGGAAGTGACAGACAATTAAAATAAGGAACAGATTTTTAAGAGGGGATAATTTGGAAAAGGTTTACAACACTAAACTGGCTTTACTATATTTTAAAGTATTTAACAATGATGTTAATAACTTAAAAACGAATGGGTGCTAAATACATATTTTTTTTCCAATAACATATATGCTAGAGCAAAAAATGATAAAATAAAGTTAAAAATAAAAGCCAAAGCCTATTAGACACTGTGGACACTGTATATGGCATAGTAATTAACCTCCTTTTGACCTAAGCCAAGCCTGAACTAACAGTAAAAAACATCATGCTAGAGACTTCAAGGTACACATCATGGCATGTAGGATCAACCATATTTGCAGGAATACCTTATATGGAAAACATTTCATCGCTTAATACCTTACTGTAGGGAACCCTATCCTAAACCACTGAAAAAATCTTTTTGACTTGTGATGCCACTTGCCCATTATACAATCTATGCCAGGACGGGGATCTGGACCCACAAACTCTGCTGCATTCAGCAGTAGCTCTTCTTGCTGAGCCACTTGAGATACTGGACGGCTCCCTGTCTGATCCATTGTACTTTCTTGCCTTGTCTCTCATTTCGGGTGAACCTTGAACTCTTTGCTCTTCCCATGAATTCCTGATCTAAGCCTGGTTTCTGCACTCCCTGTTTGCCAAATTATTGTGCTCTCTTTAGCCGTTATCATGCTCCTATGCAAACCTGCAGCTGTCCTTATCTCTACTGCCACTCATTATTGACCTTTGGCTTGTTCCTCAATTACGCCTCCACTTGATCCCAACCTGCAACCGCTGGTTAGCAACCTTTGGCTTGTGTACCGACTACACTTCTGCTTGATTCCTACCTGCTATATCTGCTACTAGACACCGGTTTGCTCACTTCCTGGTAGGGCGATTCTGAGGACTGCGGTGTGCCACTACTTATATTGGCATGGGGTGGGGTCATTGTGTGATGTCATGCGAAGGCCCCGCCCCCTTATGACATCACCGCCTGGGGCATGATGGGCGGTGATGTCATAAGAGGCATGCCTCCGGTGACCCCTCCCCATGCCAATATAAGTAGCGGCACACCGCGCACCCGGCATTAGAGCGGGAAAAAGCGTTGAGTCAACATTAGAAGAACAGAGGGAGAAGACAGTGGAGAAGACAGGGCAAAGGAGCGAGAAGACAGTGGAGGAGAGCCAGCAGAAGACAGCGGATAGAGGGAGAAGAACCGAAGAGGGGAGAATAACCGACAGAGGCAAAAGATGTCAGCGGAGTACACAGAAGAGCCGGAGAGGAAGAAGAGATCATAAGAGACGACGGAGCTGCCTTAATAAAATACTTAAAAACCTGTGTAATGTGTTTTATTTTTGACATTTTTTTTTTTAGGTGAATGGGTAGGGGTACAATGTACCCCATACTCATTCACATAGGGTGGGGGGCCGAGATCTGGGGGCCCCCTTGTTAAATGGGGCTTCCAGATTCCAATAAGCTCCCTGCCCACAGACCCCGACAACCAACGGCCAGGGTTGTCGGGAAGAGGCCCTTGTCCTCATCAGCATGGGGACAAGGTGCTTTGGGGCAGGGGGGCGCAGGGCGCCCCCAGCAGCATTTTTTATATAGTATTTGAAAGTTATGCTGTGTAAATGAGAATATAAAAGTTGTGTTATCCCAGTTTACCTGCAAATGTAAAAAAACACTTTAATTTTAACAGCGACTTACCCAAGGCCAGTAAGAGACAGCATGATAAAGTTAATGGTGTTTATTTTTTTTAATTCTGAGCATTGCTTGCGAATGTTGTGACGTTTCTATATTGCCAAAGGCAATGGTTATCACATAGTGATATATTTCTACCCGCAAGTAGGACCCAGAATTGCACTACTCCAAAGAAAATGAATAAAGGAGCAGAAGTTCTGCTTATGAATTAATTGACATCATTTCCAGTTGTGAGGGCAGATACCTTCCTGCAAACATTTACAATGAATTAAGGTTTGTCTGTGTCTACTTAATTAACTCACATGTGTTTTGGCTTCTCTTATGCTAAAGAATGCTGTGTGATCGCAACACACAGCCTTCTTTAGCATAAAGGATGCTTTAAGTATGCTTACTGTATTGCAAATGCCTTAAAACAACAGCTTTTAATATAGCATCATTGTTTTTTATGTAGTTAATAGGCTTATGCTGGAAGAGAAAGAAGATTGAATTTGCTATTTGAATAACAATTTTAAAAGTTAGATGAGGACAGAAAATATTGTTAGCCAGAATTGCATTACTTTTACACATGAAGAAGAATATTACTGAAGATCTGGAATTAATATCAATAGGTCAGGGTCAGGATGAGAGGCCGCTACCCCAGGTGGGGTGCTTTCATGGGGGGGGGGCGACGACCGTGTGGTGGGCTACACCCTCCCTATCACATTTGTGGCATACCTGGAGGGAATGGTCTACATCAGGTACCACCGCAGGCAACATGCAGATGGGAAGTGCTCTCTGCATTCCACTTGACAACTGAATGATATTTCCAGCTCAATTGAAAAAGCCAGCAAACAGTGAATTGTATATTAATACTGAGGGGTATTACTACTGTTCCAGTCAGCTACTGACCACCAAAGCTGGGGGGGCTTATTGTTTCAGCTAGCTACTGACCACCAATATTGGGGGGTTTATTGTTAGAGCCAGCCACTGACCACTGATGCTGGGAGGGGGTTGTTGATCCAGCCACCCGCTGATGACCCATTCGGAAGAGGGGGTTATTTTTAAAGCCAGCTACTGACCAGCAATGCAGGAGGTGGTTTCATGTTTCAGCCAACCACTGACCACCAAATGCTGGAGTGGGGGTGTTATTTTTACAGCCAGACCATGACCACCAATGCTGGGGGGCTAATTTTACCACCACTGACCACCAATGAAGGGGTGAATATTGCGCCCAGAAATACCAGTGCTGTGGGTTATTATTGCTGTCAATTACACCACTGTTGTGGGTTTCCATTATTGCCAGTAACAATTCTGGACTTAATATTACTCCCACACTACGAACCATATGTGGTAAAGCGACACCCCCTTTATTGGATACGCCTCCAGGTGTACCACATTTTTTTTCTTTATACTTTCAAGGCATCCCTCCTAATTATTTTTAAATGTTGGTATCTATGCAGCAAATAGCACCTCTAAATTCCTGCGCTTGGGACAGATTGATATGCTACGTTTAGTATCTTGACAAAGAAAAAAGTACTTACAGCTGCTGATATATGCCCTCCACCAGTTAATTCTTACTTCCACCCCAAGTCTGCATGACATTTCATTTCAGGACTATTACTGCAAGTAATTTTGTTGTCGCTAGGAAAAAAAAATATCTATCCCTCAGGCCCCAGGTAAGCTAAGGTATGGTACTGGTGCCCCCCCCCTCCCCCCGCCATTCACTTTGCCTTTAACCAGTCCAGCGCTATTCACAATCAGAACAAGGAGACTGGCAGAGAACACACAGCAGAAAGGTTCTTTAACGTCACTGGGCAGTTCTGGGTCAACTTAAAATCCTTTGGTGGACTACACAGCGATGCTGAGATAAGCGCGGTGGCAACTGGGAGCGGGACCTCAGCTATAGAAGATGATTAAGGCATGCACCGAGAGGAAGGGGGCAAACTTTGGCATCTTCTGGGCACTGGATGACCTTGTTCCAGTTCTGCTGATGGCTGTAGAAAAATAATACCAATCACTGGATCCACGTTGTCATTTAAGCCACATAAAACACTTGATAAGGAGGACTGCTTTGAATATTAAATACACAGGCAGCTTCTTCAAGCTTATTAACCTGTTCCAAGCAGAATGAGAGCAAAGCTTTTTTCACTGCATAAAGTCATCAAGACAAAAATAATGGTTTTGCTTTTACATTAGCTTTAGTCTAGACATCATCTCTTCACGGTCCAATGGTTACAGTGAAAGTTAAATGTGAATTTATTTCTCGGCAGAGGTGACATCACACACATAAAGATGTCTGAAAGTGCAGAGGACTAGCACTCATTTTCACTCGCACAAAGGATGTTGATTGAATTGCCATGGAAACCAGAACCCCCTACTATCAAGAGCTGTTCCACTGCTACACCTATCATGAGCAAGCGGGTAATATACACATAATGCCTGCAGGCTCCTGTACATTGCACCCATCACAAAATTATAAGCCAAACAGGCCTTTAATCTGTTTTGTTTAATTTAATGACTTAATCACTCCTTGGATACTGCACAGACTATACAGTCATCATCCACATAACAAAAGCAGAATACAACCCTATAAGACAGCAAAGCATAAAATATGCTACGGTGCTATTGTGTAATTACTTTGCTGAATGAAGAGTCTCACACCAAGAGTGCTGAAAGCGAGAGGAGAATTTTTGATTAGAGCTATTTACACATTTTATGGCATTGCTATAAAGAACACATTTGTAAAATACAGTATTTAAGGATCCCTTTTCTACTCGATGTGACCCAAGTTTTAAGAAGCTTTACTTTATTTTATTGCCCGTGTTTAAAGTGAATCAGTTAGGATCGCAATATGGGAGCTGCAACTGTTGATTTGTAATTAAAAGGTTTAGACACAGGTAGTGTGATAATGATCCTGGCTAAGTCCTGGTAAATCACTGACCTGGATTAAAGATGAACTCCCACCCTCCCTTCCCTGAAGGTGTTTCCAGTTTTTGTTATATATAGTAACCTTTTTTTCAAAGTTTTTAGGCCAGTCACATGATGTCCCCTTCGTTTCTGCCTTTTCTGCAGGCTGGATGGTCCTTGCTGACACAGAGGTGGGACTGATGGGACGACATCAACACCACTTTCTGCACCATTATGCCCTGTACACACGATTGGACTTTCCGACGGAAAATGTGCGATTGGAGCTTGTTGTCGGAAATTCCAACCGTGTGTAGGCTCCATTGGACTTTTTCCATCGGAATTTCCGACACACAAAGTTTGAGAGCTGGAACTAAAATTTTCCGACAACAAAATCCGTTCGCGTAAATTCGATCGTTTCTAGACAATTCTGACGCACAAAGTGCCATGCATGCTTGGAATCAAGCAGAAGAGCTGAACTGGCTATTGAACTTCATTTTTCTCGGCTCATCGTATTGTACGTCACTGCGTTCTTGACGTTCGGAATTTCCGACCAACTTTGTGTGACCGTGTGTATGCTTGTGTTAGCTTGTTTCTTATTAGCATATGTGAATGCCGGCCATTTCACTGGGCCCATGTACTGCCCCCTACCCCCTTTCCGATTGCTGCTGTAGAAAAGATTACGAGAACTTGAAATCAAGTTAAACGCAGGAAATTACATTCGGTGCATTTACAATATATTTATTGATTTTTGTTAAATATTTTTTATAAATAATAAGTAAAACAGCTATTTAAAAATACACACACACACACACACACATATATATATATATATATATATATATATATATATATATATATATATATATTTATTTATTATCAATAAAATAACGGCAAAGCTATTATAGGCGTCTATTAAAGATCCTTTCCGATTGAGAATTTTTTAGCTTCGTTCCATTGGATAGAGAAGACGATAGCTAAGGCGCTACACTTAGCTAATCATCAAGAGCAATAATACATCACACATTTTTGCAGATGTTTGGGCGTATGGCCCAAATCCACATGTATTCCTCTGCCTCTGACTTTCTCCTGTAATTGCATAATGAATAATTCATGAGCTAGACATGGAAACATTTATGCCAAATTAGCCTCCCCGTGAAACAGTAATCTAAAATACTTTGGGTAGCGCTGATATTGGTAAGCTTCAGTTACAATTAGACACAAAAGAATATTAAATTAAAATTAAAATAGGTTATAAAAGAGGTTATATTCCAAATTCAGACAGTACACAATACTACACAAAAATACATTCTCAAAACCTTTTACAAAAATAATCAAAATAGGAGACGACACATTGGCAAGCTTTGTGTTTTGTTATAAGATGACATTGATGTTTTCTGTTATACTGTATATTGTACAGAATGTCAAAATTTAATTCCATTGGAGCAAGCATGTAGCCAGTGAAGTATGACCCCCTGTTGTTCAGACTTATTACAAGACTCTCTACTGAAGTCAGCAATAGGACCATTATATATTTACAGCTGTCACCTTACCACATCATCAATGGCAGCTCCTGTTCTAACAAAACATAGCTAACTTGCCTTTAACATATGGCACTAAACCACATTTACAAAGAACATATTAAAATAATCTATTAAGTTTAGTTTTATCTGAATTTAGCTTTGGATTATCTTATTGTATAATGAAATCTATATATTCCTACTTATTGACAAACGAAGGAAAAAAGAAAAGACTGGAAACGGACCGCCTGTCCGATTCCATCCGATCCGCCGGACGGATGGGGAAAAGGACCACTATCCGTCGGTTTTTGGTGAACAGGATCGGATGGGATGGCAGCGGGTGTCAGCATATCTCTCCACTGATCCCCATTGAGCAGGCGGATGACAAGTCTGTGCCCTCTCGGTTATGCAGAGCGAACACGGACATAGCCAGTTCTCGTCTATGGGGCGATCGGATGGAAATGTAACGTCTGTCTGTTTTCATCCCATGCCACCCGGATAGGGAATAGGTCCCCCATTTGTCTGTTTTTGGCTGACAGGATCAGATTGGATGGCGGCAGGGGTCAGCGGACATGCGTCTGCTGACATCTGCCGCACCATAAAAGAGACTGGAGGGTCCGATCAACTGACTGGTAGACCTGATTATACAACTCGTGTGATCAGACAACCCGTGAGAAAACATACTGTACATTTGTAATCATAAAGCAATATAACTTCATATAAACACCACTGTTCTAGTGACAATTTGCCTCTGACAGAGATTCTAAAAAAAACAAAAAAAAACAAATTGTATGTCCCCAATGGAAATTCGTTCCCCTCACTTCCTGTCCTAGTGAAAGCCAAGTAGTGTTACTGACAGCCAATTGGCTCTGAAATTTTCAGGCAAATTTGGAAAAGTGGAAGCCAAGAGTGTCAATCTAACCCATTAAAGGGACTGTAGAATCAGTCAGGTCTCATTCATGTGGCCATAAGGTTGAGCGTATGGCGATACAGTGTAAAAAATCATCTTATTGTGGTGCCTGGGAGCCACAGCTACAGTGTATTTTAGCCTATTGGACTGAAATTCTATGCAGGTTTTGAAAAATATGCTGATACGTGATTATACACTGGTACCAGCAGTTACAAGCACACAACATTTTTTGGTAATGCAGTCCTATGGGATAAAGTACGCTGCAGCTGTGGCTCCTGTGCCACCACAACACACATTTTATATTGTATGCCAATATGTGCAACTTTATGGCAAGGTGCAAGAATCCTACATGGGTCGTATTTCAAAAGAATTTTCTTTTGAAAATCTTATCTAAGAATTTTCATTCATATTTAGCACCATTAGTGAGTGGGCTGCAGCAACAGCCGATTTTCGTGCGGCAATCAAATTTGAGTAATCGGATATGTTGGAAATTTTTTGAAAAACTAACGATTTTCTAATCAATGATGGGAGAATCGTGCAAGAAATGTAATTGAAAAAGAAATGTGCATGTGCAAGAAAAGAAAATTCCCGGAAAGAAAAGAAGATTCCCAGCCACAAGAATTATTTTCTGTAGCAACAGGAGGTGAAATTGAAGGTTTGGTTGGCCGAATTTCGAAATCAATGGTGGCACCATCGGATCACAAAACGCACAACTTTTCCGATTTTCAAAAGAAGATTCTTTCAAAATTTGACCATGTATGGCCAGCCTTAAAGTTTATTAACCCCTCCCCCCCTCAAAAAATGAATAACTGGTGATTTGTTCCTTTATTATGTGTAATGAATGTATTACTATTTCACTGCAGGCTTGCTTTTTGACTATTTGTACTTGTTGATCCTGTAATAATCCTGTCCTAAGACGACGATACTAACTTTTTTTTTTTTTTTTAAGGATTAATTATACTTTAACTGTTAATATGCATTATATCCAACTAATAAAAGTGTTCACAAAATTGTATTATCCTATTTTTTTTAACACAGAAATTTCATGTTTTCATAAAATCTAAACAAAATGCAATAATGTGGAAAAAAACTAACAAACATAAAAAACATTGCCTTGCATTTTGCTTATTATTCACTGCTCACACGCTTGTTTTGTTGTGACTTTGAAGCAGAGTAAAGAGCTACATTAACTGCACTTGGTCAAGGTCGCAATTAGTTGGCGTTAGCTGTGGACCAGAGATTTTAATTTCACAGACCAGTGCTTTAATCATACATACACTCCTCCCTGCTAAATGCAAGGAAATCATATTTATGACATTCCGCTTTTATGAAACCATTTTTTAGATGTACTGGCTTGTCCTGTTTGCTCTACGCACGTCTGATACAATAACAAAGACAAAAAATATTCTACATGGTTTATCTATCTATCAGGATTTCAGCAATGTGGTCTCATCTAAAAGTAAGAAACAAAAAAAAAAAAAAACGGACTAACATGATCTGCTTAAAGTGAACCTGTGTCCAGGCAACAGACATTCAACCAGTTACATATTCTCAAAGGGGAATTGCAGTCTGCTCGCATAATTTGTAATAAAAACATCTTTGCCATTTTGAAGCTTCCCTCCAACCACTTTGCATATTGTTTTATACATACTGTGATTCTGTACTTGCCAAATATGCTGCAGAAATCTCCCTCCACTAAGTCTGGCTGCAGCCATTTTAACTGTGGGCAGCTGAAGCTGCTGCCTGTTCACTTCCTGGATTTACACAGAGGCACACCTCCAGCTCTGCAGCCCTCCTTGGCCCTCTTATGATTCATCCTCCCTCCCTTCCTGGCAAACTCTCACGAGAGTTAGAGAGAGTTGTGCATGATGTCATAAGCCTAGCCAAATGACCAGACAAGAAACAGGAAGTGGGCTGTATAAGGTATTTACTGGCAGAAAAAAAATGTTTTACTATCCAAAGTTAAAACAACAAGGGCAGAAGATTTAATAGATGGAAAGTTGAAAAAATTATTGAAGTTCCACTTTAATGTGGAACTAAAGTATAAAAACAAAAAACTGCAAGCAGTCAAGTCATTTATCGCAGAAGAGACAGTTCTGTCTCTACACCAGTGTTTCCCAACTTCAGTCCTCAAGACGCCCCAACAGGTCATGTTTTCAGGCTCTTCATTATTTTGCACAGGTGATTTGATCAATTTCGCTGCCTTAGTATTTACCACAGCCGTTTCCAAATCCTGAAAACATGACCTATTGGGGCGCCTTGAGGACTGGAGTTGAGAAACACTGCTCTACAGCAATAACATAAACTTACTTGCATGTTAACAGTCTTTACAATGTACATCAGTCAAAACCCAACCATGGCACTACCTGCCTGGAGTTTGCATGTTCTCCCTGTGCCTGTGGTGTGGGTTTCCTCCGGGTACTCCTGTTTCCTCCCACACTACAAAGACATGCTGGTAGGTTAGCTGGCTCCTGTCTAAATTGGCCCTAGTATGTGTATGTACAAATGTGAGTTAGGGGCCTTAGCTTGTAAGCTCCTTGAGGGCAGGGACTGATGTGATTGTACAATATATATGTAAAGCGCTGTGTAAATTGACGGGACTATACAAGTACTGTAATAAATAAAAAAATTAATGTACATTAATGACTCTCCCATTGGAGGCTATTGTATTCTGACAGTCAGCATCCATGGTTGTTAGAATTTCCATAGATCGACTTCAGCTGATTTGCTGCAATCAATGTTAAGCCAAACTTTTTTTTCACTTAGCACCTCTGATTTTGGCAGGGCCATCCAACAGCTTGAAATTGGAGCTGTGTATTGCCAGCTTAAGACAAGGACTTCAGTGCTATTTGAGCAGTGTATGGCCAATTTTAGATCTGGACTTCGGGGTTATTTAAGCCATGTATGGCCAGCTTTAGACAAGGACTTCAGTGCCATCTGAGCTCTGTAGGCCAGCTTTAGACAAGGACTTCAGTTCCATCTGAGTCCTATATGGTCAGCTTTAGACAAGGACCTTAGTGCTATTTGAACCGTGTATAGTTAGCTTTAGACAAGGACTTCAGAGCGATTCGAACTGTGTATTACTAGCTGTAGACAAGAACTTAATTGTGTTTCGAACCTGGGTATTGCTAGCTTTAGACCAGCAGTTTTCAACCTGTGGGTCACGACCCCTTTGGGGGTTGAATGCCGATTTGCCAGGGGTCGTCAAATCCTGTGCTGCTCCTGGAACCGGCACCACTATCTCAGCCTTCTCATGGCCGCCCAGCACGGCTGTCCTTGGATCCTGTGGCCGCCCAGCTGGGCTGTTCCTGGGGCCTGCGGCCGTCCATTCATTTCACGGCATGGCTGGGGGGCGGAGACTAGAGACGGTTGACTGGTGAGGAACATGAAGTGGGAGGGGATGGAAGAGACCCTATCTCCTGATTTCAGCATAGGTGTCACTGCTATGAGACACCATGGAGCCAGAGACACAGTGAGTAACATGTACCAGAAGGGGATTTAATAATGTATGAGTGGAAGGGACTCAGGGAGCACTAAATGTCTGAGGGTTAGAGGCGCAAATTACTTGTCTTGCCTTAGATGCTGACAACCCACGCTACGAAAATAATTTTACTGTTAGGGGTCCCCATAAGTTGAGAAATTATATCAAGGGGTCACGGCAATAGAAAGGTTGGGAACCACTGCTTTAGTAAATTACTTCAATGCTATTTGAGCTCTGTATGGTAAGCTTTAGACAAGGATTTTAGTGCTATGTGAGCTGTGCATGGTCAGCTTTAGACAATGACTTCAGTGCTATTCGAGCTCTGTATGGCCAGCTTTAGACTGAGCCATGTATGGTCAGATTTACACAAGGACTTCAGTGCTAATCAAGCCTTGCATGGCCAACTTTTAACAAGGTCTTCAGTGTTATTTGATAACTTGTATGGTCAGTTTTAGACAAGGACTTCAGTGCTATTCAAGCTGTGTATTGCTTGCTTTAGACAAGGACTTCAGTGCTACTCTTGTAATCACCAAGGATAAATTGCTTCACAGTTGCATCAGTCGATTCATTCCTTGTCTGCTCTGATCAACCTGCGTTTTTCACCATCCCTCAAACCAGTTTCTGAATAAAAGGGTTTGCCTTCATGACAACCACCCAATGCTTTCTAAGTGTTGTAAAGAGAAAACCTGTGGCATCTGCATCATTTTTAGTAATGGATGAGCCTAAACGGCATCTTACCAAAAACATTTTTCTGTACACTGTGTGCAGATAAGCTCCAGGTTCTCATACTGAAAAGTAAAATGCATAATAATTTTTAGAAAATCACAATGGAAGGGACATGTATAATAATTTATATTGAAAACTAATTGCAGTGTACAATGCCAGGACTGACATTTTATTCTACGTTCTCTTAAAGCATTACAGCTAGCTGCTGCAAGAAAGGCAGTAAGACAAGCCTACTCTTCAGACCAACCAAGGGTTAAGTTACCGTGAACACAGACACTGGAAGTCCCCAGCTGCTAGACATTACAGCAGACAGGAGAAATGAAAGAATCCCACTGGGAAAAACCATATGACTAGATCATGTAGACTGGCTCTAGTGGAAAAACTGTACATTCCTCAGGACAACCACTGCATCTCATTTACCAGGTTGCTTAGGTATCTGCATCCATACAGACACCATGGGAATGCATGAGCACAAATTCATCACATCAGCGCAGAAAATTACAGTAAAGTTTCCTTCGAACTCATGTGAAAAAAGATACCAATTATGGTAATGTGCACCAAAAATGCAATGCAGAAAGCACTCCATCATCATAACCCAAAAGCGACAACTACGTCATTGCTGAACCTGGACAGGAATTTAAACGTGCATAGATGTGAACACGACTTGCTTTCACAGTTATCGTTCTAATTAATCAAATCAGTAGTTTGAAAGCAAAATCACCAACTGATTATGTTGAGTGATGGAATTTGTGAGTATCACTATGTCCATTAGGTTTGTACATGGCAATAATGTGTTTTTAAAATGGAGATGGGTTAGAGACTTTTTTGCTTTGTTGTTCAGGTATTCCCTCTTGTACTTAATGGAGAAAGGGACAGGAAATTTATAATAATATGAACAAGACAGACTTACCGTAAAACTTACAACATGAAATGGACCTGAAGTGTGCCCTGGTCTGATGGACTGTATGCCAAATAAGGGGGCATACCCAAGATTAGAATTAATATTTTGTGAAGAGAAATGAATTTGAGAAATGCTCTGAAAAAAGGGGGATGGGAGGGTGGGTATCGCGCACAGGAAACCGACAAAGACCACAGGCGAGTGGGCTTGTTAAATACCCCCCCGGGCTCCTCCCATAAATTCAAGCCACCATACTGGCCTTCTTACTTATGGTTGAAGCCCTATGGCCGATACAGATATGAACAAGATAGACTTACGGTAAAACATACAACATGCAATGGACCTGAAGTGTGCCCTGGTCTGATGGACGGTATGCCAAATAAGGGGGCAAAAACATTCAGGTAGGGGTTTAGTTTTATTCGTTTTCAGTGTTATTCATTGAGTAAGTTTGGTGAATGCTTGTGCCATTCCACCTGCCTAGTGTCTTAATGATATGAACTGGGACCGCATAGCGAGATGCAGTCAAGGCTGTTCCGATACGAAAGAGTGACCGGAGTACTGACTGGGATTGAGGTGTAGGTTGCGAAGAAGAATCCTCACATGTTTGACGATCTGGCAGTCACTCAAGAGTTTGATCGGAAAAGGTAGTAGGGGACTAGAGTTTGACTGTTCCGGTAGGAGCGACAGTAGGTAGTCGAGTATGGTTACCGGACACAAAACATTGTTTCATGTAGGTGAATGTCTACCCTGGAGCCTGATTGCTGGGTTTGAAGGATGAAATGGTCTTGGTAGCGAGCCAGGTGACGTCTACGCATAACTTGCGGGGTTGCTGTGAGTTAACCCGCTAGGCCATCAAATGGTGAACAAGCAAGGGTAGTAGACCTGTCCCGGGAGATGGTATTTGCTATAGGCAGACGTTTGGCCTTGCTGATGGATTGTCGTTTGGATGCCGCGTAAGACGGCTAGGATTGTATGGGATGCGACTAAAGATGGTTTTTTGGGGGACTTGGTATAGCCAGAAAGTGCTGGACACCAGATAAGTATATTTAGGGGTATCTCTGGAGGCCATGGTCCTGTAAACCAATGGTGGTTAAAAATTGCAGCGAAGCCTGTAGGGGCTGCGGCATCTGTCAATACCTGGGGTGATAGTGGCGATATTGACGGTATAAATATTGATATACTGTTCCACGTAGTACGAAAGCCTCCCACATTGATAGGTCCGCTACTGCCGTGGTGTCTAAATAAGGATCTGATCGGGGTCCTGTGTCTGGGAGAGGAAGACCAGGAGGCGTGACACAAAGATCGACCCTGGGGAATGACCCGTATTGCAGAATTGAGCATTCTCAAGACTGAAGCTGCTTTTTAGTACACCCCCGTGTATAGGTGAAGTCTTCGAGAACTGACCTGATGGAGGTCAGCTTGTCAAGGGGGAGGCAGGCCTGTATGGAGTTGTTAGTTCGAAAGAGGTTAATGTAGACCTCAAGGACGTAATGGTTTTTAAAAGCGAGTCAGGTGGTGTCTATATAGTACATGGCTGCCAGTGCCACTAAAGATGAATTTGCTGGGCCGTAGAAAACCGTAAAGGGCCGGTAGATGGCCCCTTGGATGCCTAGACTGGGGAACGTGCAAGGGTTTTTTAACATGTCCCTAAAGACGGCAGTTGTGATGGTAAAGCGTTTGCCGTTGGTTATGGGCTGATGCTTCTGGATGCCATGTAGAAGGGATCTTACTGTATGGGCCATAAACACAGATGGCTCTCCAGGGTCCTGTAAGGACAGGAAATGCTGGACACTGGCTAGGTATGGCCTGATAGAGTTACGAGAAGGCGGCAGCTGCGTGTGGTAATACGATACCTGGTGCAGGATGGAAGCTGAACTCACCTGTCCTAAGGGAAAAATGACAGACAGGAAACGGTAAGTGGCTCGTATGAAAATGCCACTGGAGACAAGTGGCCAATTAAGTGCCACTGAAAATGATGTGTGGCTGTTTGTGTGCCACTGGGAATGTGCTTGCAACGACTGAAAGAAGTTATGCTAAGTTGCGTGCCTTGCAACGATTGCAAGAGTTGTGCTTATATGTGTGCTTGCAATGATTGCAAGGGAGTGCATGTCACTTGAGATATGTTTGTAGTGACTGTGAGAAGTTCGTATTACTGCATGTGCTTGCGGAGACTGCAAGAGTTGTGCTTGAATGTGTTTGCAACGTTTGCAAGCAGTTATGCTTGGATGTGTGCTTGCAGCGATTGCAAGGAGTTATGCTTGGATGGGTGCTTGCAATGATTGCAAGAAGTTGTGCTTGGCTGTGTGCTTGCAACAATTGCAAGAAGTTATGCTTGGATGCATGCTTGTAATGACTGCGAGAAGTTGTGCTTGGATGTGTGCTTGCGACGATTGCAAGCAGTTATGCTTGGATGCATGCCTTCAACGACTGCAAGAAGTTCTGCTTGGATGTGTATGAAATTAATCCGATATGAATAGGTTGAAAGTATGAAATGAATCCTATACGAATCGGTTGTATGAAATGAATCTGATACGAACCGGTTGTAGAGTGTATGGAATTAATCCAATATAAATCGGACTGTGAAGAGTATGAAATGGATCATGTATGAATCGCTGTGCCGCCGACGCGACTGGATTTGAACCAGGCTGTAGCGTGTATGAAATTAAACCGATACGAATCTTTTGTGAATTGTATGTAATGAATCCTGATACGAATCGGTTGTAAAGTGTATGAAATGAAACCAACATGAATCGGATTGTGCGACTATAAGGGGAAGTAGCAGAGAGCCGAAGGTTTTTAACGAATGAATCGAGACCCTGACTGAACTTCGAAGGAAGACGGGGTGTGGTTTTTTTTTTTTTGTGTCGTAAAGACGTCAGAAGTAGAACATCCATGGAGTCGTGTTTACGAAAATAGAAAATGCCTGAAGGATTCGTTATGAAGTGACTGCTGGAGTTGGGGGAATGACAGGCAACATGCGAACGATACCTGTAAGGCTGAAATGACGGGTGCAAATCGATGCGTTGTTGGTTTGAGTGGATTCGACTCAAGCGACAAGTGTGAATTGAAATTAGCGAAACTTTTTGCCGTGACATAGGCACGAATCGGTATGTCGCAACTGCGATAAACATGAGTCGAACTGTGGAGCATGGAATGAAATGAGACCAAGCCAACTGGGGCAAACCGGGACGAATCGATGCATCGCGGATGCCATCGGATTAGAATCGAAGCGCAGTAAGTGACAGTGAAATGAACTAAATGTTTTGCCATGGAGTGAAATGAATGAAATGTTTTGCCATGACAGAGGCACGAATTGGTAGTGCTGCAACTGTGACTGACAACAGACCGGACTCTGGAGTATGTACGGAAATGAGGCAAAAAACAACTAGTGCACACCGGAACAAATCGGTGTATCACGGATGCAAATGGATCCGAATCGGAGCGCGATGCGTAACAGTGAAATGAATGAAGTGTTTGCCATGACAGAGGCATGAATTGGTCGTGCCGTGACTGCGACTGACGACGAACCGGACTCTGGAGCATGTACTGAATGGGGCCAAAAACAACTGGGGCACACCGGAATGAATCGATGCATCTTGGATGCGTCTGGATTCGAATCTGGGAAACGGTATGTGACAGTGAAATGAATGAAATGTTTGCCATGACAGAGGCACGAATCGGTTGTGCTGCGACTGACAACGAACGGGACTCTGGAGCATGTACTGAAATGAGGCCAATAATACCTAGGGCATGCCGGAACGAATTGGTGTATCATAGATGCGACTGGATTCGTATCGGAACATGATACCTGACAGTGAAACGATATGCCATGACAGAGGCACGAATCGGTGAGCCGCAACCTGCGACTGACAACGAACAGGACTCTGGAGCACGTACTGAAATGAGGCCCAAAAACAACTGGGGCACACCGGAACGAATCGGTGCATCGTGGATGCGATTGGATTCAAATCGGAGCGTGGTACGTGAGAGTGAAATGATTGAGATGGTTTGAAATGGTTTAGCCTTGATATGGCACTAATCGGTGTACAGTAAATTCGAGTGACATTGATTTGTCTGTGGAGCATAAAACAGTGAGACATGCTTAAACGAAGCGGTGTCTTGGCATCGGAGTGAGGTACATAAAAACAAAGAAATGTTTGGTATGATAACTATGCGAGTGATTGGCAGACGTTGCGGCTATGTGTAGAGTTTTACGAATGATTCGTAAGTTTGATATCGAGGTTTAGTGAGGAGATATCTAACAATGCGTGAAATGAAAAAGTCAACCGAAAACCCTACCTGCGACAGCCGAGCCAGACGCATTGTACGAAAACTGAACGGAAACGAGAGCCTCGAAAATCTTCGAACACGGGAACTGAGTTTTCGAAGAGTCGGCCTAATGACGTGGAATCGCGCACAGGAAACTGACCGTATTGCGCACAGGAAACCGACAAAGACCACAGAAGAGCTGGCTGGTTAAATACCCCCCGGGCTCCTCCCATAAATTCAGGCCACCATACTGGCCTTCTTACGTATATATATATATATATATATATATATATATATATATATATATATATATATATATATATATATATGATATTCTGTGGTGTTCTGTGAATGGAGGAGAGACCATGTCACATACCAGTCCCTTCTCCATTCACATAATGCCTTGTATTCAGTGAAAACAAAATACAAGGCTAAGACCCCTTTCACACTGGGGCGGTTTGCAGGCGGTATTGCGCTAAAAATACCGCCTGCAAACCGCCCCTAAACAGCCTCCGCTGTTTGTTCAGTGTGCAAGCCCGAGGGCTTTCACACTGAAGCGGTGCGCAGGCAGGGCGGTGAAAAAAGTCCTGCGAACCGCTTTTTTGGAGCGGTGAAGGAGCGGTGTATTCACCGCTCCTAAACCGCTCCTGCCCATTGAAATCAATGGGACAGCGCGGCTATACCGCGGCAATACCGCGGCTATAGCCGCGCTGTACGAGGGATTTTAACCCTTTTTCGGGCGCCAGCGGGGGTTAAAACCGCACCGCTAGCGGGCGAATACAGCTACAAGAACGACGGTACAGCAGCGCTAAAAATAGCGCTGTTGTACCGCCGACGCCCCCACCGCCCCAGTGTGAAAGGGGCCTTAGTGTGAATGAACCAGCAGAGAGGAGGGGGCAGATAAGTGACTGAAGCCCTTCACTGCCATGAAGGATGTAGCAAGGTATGATTTTTATACTATGCAGAAGTCATACACACACAGTATACATATTTTTACTTTAGCTAGCACAGTATCTAAAATCATTTTCTTTCCCCCAGAGTTAAGAATTCCGCTGAACTTGTCTTCATTAAACATTAAATAAACCAGCACAATCATGTAATGGCAAATACCAAAGGATGCATGAACAAACAGTACTTTTAGCTGTGCCGAGAAGAAAAATATATTTTATTCTATGTCATTTGTAACTGCAATACTGCATGGAACATCTATTATTTATAAAGCACCAAACACGTTTCTCCTTTCTGTGTAACATGACGTTATGTGAGGTGCTAAGGATAGCATATCTGGTCTGTACTTTAACCTCGCTTTTATGCTTTAGAGAACAGAAAAATGAATACCCTGACATCTATAGACAGCACGGTCTGCAGCGAGTACTACATATAAAGACAATAAAGACTACGCATCGCCAACATTCAATTTCCCCAGAAATCAAAACAATTGTCAGATGTAGCCGCTGTCCCTCAAGTACAGTACTGCAAGTGTAAGCTGGGAAGGTCAGCTAATTGTCTTTGTAATGAGGTCTTTGGAGAGCAGAAACAAGCTAGTTGTGGTATTAGAAGTCTCATGGATGTCTAAACCCAGTATGGTGTGTGGATATATAGAGTTTATACACTATATTACCAAAGTATTGGGATGCCTGCCTTTACACACACATGAACATTAATTGCATCCCAGTCTTAGTCCGTAGGCTTCAATATTGAGTTAGCCCATCCTTTGCAGCTATAACAGCTTCAACTCTTCTGGGAAGACTGTCCACAAGGTTTAGGAGTGTGTCTATGGGAATGTTTGACCACTCTTCCAGAAAGCATCTGTGAGGTCAGGCACTGATGTGGATGAGAAGGCCTGGCTTGCAGTCTTCACTCTAATTCATCCCAAAGGTGTTCTATTGGATTGAGGACTGGCCTGCACTTTTGGTAATCTAGTGTGTGTGTGTATATTTTATATATATTATATATATATATATATATAATATTTTTTTATATATATTATTTCTATCAGCCAAAATCTACTCTTTATATTTACTGCACATCTACCTACCAAAAAGTCATCTTTTAATTGAGGGCCATACATGTATACAGTTCTGCTCATAAGTTTACATACCCTGGCAGAGTTTGATTTCTTGGCCATTTTTCAGAGACTATGAATGATAACACAAAAACATTTCTTTCACTCATGGTTAGTGTTTGACTGAAGCCATTTATTATCAGTCAACTGTGTTTACTCTTTTTAAATCATAATCACAACAAAAACTACCCAAATGACCCTGATCAAAAGTTTACATACCCCAGTTCTTAATACCGTGTATTGCCCCCTTTAACATCAAATCCAGCTTTTGTGGCATTTGTGGATGAGGCTCTTTAACTTCCTCTTGCCAAAAAGCCTCCAGTTCCTGTAAATTCTTGGGCTGTCTTGCATGAACTGCACGTTTGAGATCTCTCCAGAGTGGCTCAATGATATTGAGGTCAGGAGACTGAGATGGCCACTCCAGAACCTTCACTTTATTCTGCTGTAGCCAAAGACAGGTAGACTTGGCCTTGTGTTTTGGATCATTGTCATGTTGGAAAGTCCAAGTACGTCCCATGCGCAGCTTCCTGGCTGATGAATGCAAATGTTCCTCAAATGTTTTGTTATAAAAAAATACTGATCTTGCCATCAATTTTTACCAAAATTTCCTGTGCCTTTGTAGCTCACACATCCCCAAAACATCAGTGATCCACCTCCGTGTTTCACAGTAGGAATGGTGTACTTTCATCATAGGCCTTGTTGACTCCTCTCCAAATGTAGTGTTTATGGTTGTGGCCAAAAAGCTCAATTTTGATCTCATCATCCAAATGACTTTGTGCCAGAAGGTTTGAGGCTTGTCTCTGGGCTGTTTGGCGTATTGTAAGTGGGATACTTTGTGGCATTTTCATAGTAATGGCTTTCTTCTGGCGACTGGACCATGCAGCCCATCTTTCTTCAAGTGCCTTCTTATTGTGCATCTTGAAACAGCCACACCACATGTTTTCAGAGAGTCCTGTATTTCACCTGAAGTTATTTGTGGGTTTTTCTTTGCACCCCGAACAATTTTCCTGGCAGTTGTGGCTGAAATTTTAGTTGGTCTACCTGACCGTGGTTTGGTTTGAACAGAACTCCTCATTTTCCACTTCTTGATTAGAGTTTGAACACTGCTGATTGGCATTGTCAATTCCTTGGATATCTTTTTATATCCCTTTCCTGTTTTACATAGTTCAATTACCTTTTGCCGCAGATCCTTTGACAATTCTTTTGCTTTCCCCATGACTAAGAATACAGAAACATCAATGCAGCACTGGATGAAAGGTGCAAGGGTCTGTCAAGAGTCCAGAAACTCATTGACCTTTTATACACAAACACACACTAATTACAAGTAAACAGATCACAGGCTAGGATGTTACCTTTAATAGCCATTCAAACCCCTTTGTGTCAACTTGTGTGCATGTTATCAGGCCAAAATCACCAGGGTATGTAAACTTTTAATCAGGGTCATTTGGGTAGTTTCTGTTGTGATTATGATTTAAAAAGAGTAAACACAGTTGATTCATAATAAATGGCTTCAGCCAAACATTAACCATGAGTGGTTAAAACAGGGAAAAATCGTGGGTGCGTGTTATATACCGAACCCCGCTGTCTGTGAGGGCAAGAGGAGCGCCGCCGACATAGAGCGAGCCAAGTGTACGGTGTACTCGACTAGGCTCGGCCCCACTCGCAGTCACGCCCAGTCCCGCCTCCTAGCCTTTACTTCCCGCCATTGGACTGGTGTTGTGTCCATCATAGGAGCCGGGCCAAGGGGTGGGACGGGGCGTGACTGCGAGACAGGGAGGAGCCGAATACACAGGACATCTGTGTATCTCGGCGGCGCTAAATTTAAAAAGCCATCATGCTGCAATTTTGGGCAAGGCTGCAGAGGGACACTGGGGAAGGCTGCAGAGGGACACTGGGGAAGGCTGCAGAGGGACACTGGGGAAGGCTGCAGAGGGACACTGGGGAAGGCTGCAGAGGGACACTGGGGAAGGCTGCAGAGGGACACTGAGCAAGGCTGCAGATGAACGCTGATAAGACTGCATTGATGGGCATTTAAAATGTAAGTTTTTTTCCTTAAACTTCCCTCCTAAAACTTTTTTTCATTACTAAACTTGGAGTGCGTGTTATACACCGATAAATATGGTATTTACATGTCTGCGCTTCCATATTTCTGTATTTGTCGCAGTAGCCATTGAAATCACTGGGACCAGAACTGGAAGAGAAAAGAACATTTTCCAATGGGTACACTTATTCCAGTGCCCGCTGTTTGATTAAGAAAAAAAAATACTAGAACTGAAAAAAGAGGCGAGAAGATATCAGCCATAGAAAGAGGGTACAGTTTTCAATGAGTTGACCGACTTATTTACACTGTTATGCCGCGTACACACGAGCGGAATGTCTGACAGAAAAAGTCAGACGGAAGCTTTTGATCGTCTATTCCGATCGTGTGTATGCCTCATCTGACTTTTTTTTTTTGAAAATTCTGAAGGACCTAGAAACGGAACATGTTCTAAATATTTCCGACGGAACCAATTCCTATCAGGAAAACCGCTCGTCTGTATGCTGTTCCGATGGACCAAAAACGATGCATGCTCTGAAACAAGTACGAGACGGAAGCTATTGGCTACTGGCTATTGCACTTCCTTTTTTTAGTCCCATCGTACGTATTGTACGTCAACGCGTTCTGGACGGTCGGACTTTGGTGTGACACTGTGTAGGCAAGACCGCTTGAACTGGAATTCCGTCGGAGAAACCTTCGGAGTTTATTCCGACGGCAAAACCGGTCGTGTGTACATGGCATTAGAAGAAGTAAACCTAAACTATTATGGCTAACTTCCACCTAGTAGAACTAGGGTTCGAATCCCATGCATGGCACTACCTACCTGGAGTTTGCATGTTCTCTCTATACCTGCATGGGTCTCCTCCAGGTACTCCAAATTCATCCCACGCTCCAAACTATGGTAGTTTTGTGTATGTATGAATGTGAGTTAGGGACCTTAGATCGCAAGCTCCTTGAGGGCAGGGACTGATGTGAATGTCCTATAGATATGTAAAGTGCTGTATAAATTGACAGTGCTATACAAGTACCTGTAATAAATAAATCATGTAGCACTAGAAAGCAGAAAGCAGATCCTTATAAATTGTAATGAGTCAATACGGCTGCTCCCACTTACATATGGAATTAGAAACAATACACAGTACCAAGCTTTTACAATCTTCAAAACATGCTGATCCAACTAAATTTTTTCTCATGTGTATTTTTTTAAATTGAGAAGACTAAACTTTTACTTAAAATAAGGCCTTTACTTGACAAAAATGTAAAGTAAGCTTTGGTTAAGTGACTTGCTAAATATTGCTCAAATATTCCTAAAACCAAGAAGGACAAATTTATGGGAAATGTTTTAACTGATATACGTTTGCTTCTTTATTCACAACTATGACAGAATTTGAACGCTGTTTTCCAAGAAATATATATAGCGGAAATCTACAGGTTCGCCAGCTAGAAAAAAATGACATTTTTGGAAAAACTTGCATAAAACTGCCATACTATTACAGAGAAAGCCGTAGACTGCCATGAGTATGATACAAAGCTAAAAATTCAATTTGTTTTTGGACTACCATTTAGCAATTGAAATTTCAAAAACATCTGGGAGGAACAAAATTGGACAATCAGCTTTTTGAAATGGGATGAAAGAGCACACAGAAAAACAGCCATTTTAGTTACATAGCCTATATACAGTATATACATACAGTGGGGAAAACAATTATCTGATCCCCTGCAGATTTTGGAAGTCTGCCCACTTACAAAGAAATGAAGGGTCTATAATTGTTATCATAAGTGTATTTTAAATGATAGAGACAGAATATCAACCAAAAATCCAGAAAAAAAATACGATACAGATGTTATAAATTGAGTTGCAGTTCAGTGAGTAAAGTATGTATTTGATCCCCTACCAACCAATTCTGTCTCCTACAGACTGGCTACAGTATGTGCTCATGTGGTACACAGATTTAGGGCTGAAACAACTAATCGATTAATCGACAACTAATCGATTATGAAATTAATCGATTACTATTTTCATAATCGATTAATCGGCCAGTAACATAATGGGGTTAAAAAAAACTAAAATAAGCCCTTTATAGTATAAAATGAGCAAATAATTGCTACTGTAAATATTACTTACACTACAGTAAAAAAAATGAACCCCTTACAGTAGTGATTATCTGTTTTTCTTTGTACTATAAAGGGCTAATTTTAGTTTTTTAACCCCATTATGTTACTAAACGTCTTAGACCTGGTTCACATCTATGTGTTTGGTGCTTTTTGCAGAAAAGCACTACAGTCCATTTACATGGTTTCCTATGGGACACGTTCACATCTATGCTTTTTTCAGCCGCTGCATATTTGGAAAGGGTCAGGGACTTTTTTTTTAATGCAAAACGGTGCTTTTTTTGGTTCAATATACTTCAATGGAAAAGCTGCAGAAAAGCGTGTAATTATTTCAGCAGTTTTTGTTTTTTTTAATCTTCCCAACAACAAATTGGCCAAAAATAAATGCAAAAACGCAAATCGCAGCACAATCACGTGCGCAAAAGTCAAAACACACAGCAAAAAGCACTGCAGAAACAGATCAAAAGCAAACTGCATAGGTGTGTACCGAGCCTTATGCTGGCCACACTGATCAATTTTCAGACAAAATATTCAGACGAGAATATTCAGACGAAAAATCTTTGTACATTCACTGAATGAAAGAATGTTGTTTGAAATTTTCACTTGGTTTTTAACATTCTGTTTTTAAAATGAATGTAATTTCTGAACTGAAATTCCTTTGAATTTTGCTATTGTTTCAAAATTTTCCCGTCACTGTGGTTGAAAATGAACGTCGTTTTGACCCCACTAACGATTAGAAAATTGAACGAACGTTCTTAAAATAAATTTTTTTTTTGAAGGAAGACATTGTTTGTTAAATAAAAAAAATTTGATCTCGGAGTCTGATGATATTTACCAGATTCACATTTTAATAGTATATACAGTATATATCTCCTCTAATAGTATATACAGTATATATCTCCTCTAATAGTATGTACAGTATATCTCTTCTGTCTGTTATTCTCAGAGTGGATTAGATATTTTGCTCCCTAACCATATAGTTGGTTATTTATATTTACCACTGCATAGAGATATATAAGAATAAATTGCCTTTTTTTAAAACTTTACATATTAACTAAATTATACACCACACTTTTTTTTTTTAAGATTATTAACCGATTAATCGATTAATCGAAACAATAATCGGCCAACTAATCGATTATGAAAATAATCGTTAGTTGCAGCCCTACACAGATTAGTCCTGTCAATTTAAGAAAGTGCTCCTAACAACAACTCGTTATGTGTATAAAAGACACCTGTCCACAGAATCTCTTTCTTCCATTCAAACTTCATGATCATGGGCAAGAGCAAAGAGCTGTCTGAGGACATCAGGGACAAGATTGTAGACCTGCACAAGGCTGAAATGGGCTACAAGACCATCAGCAAGAAACTTGGTAAGAAGAAGCAACTGTTGGAGCGATTATTCGCAAATGGAAGAAATACAAATTAACCATAAATCGCCCTCGGTCTGGAGCTCCATGCAAAATTTCGCCTCATGGGGTAAGGATGATGAGAAAAATGAGGGACCAGCCCAGAACTACACAGGAGGAGCTTGAGAATGATCTCAAGGCAGTTGGAACCACAGTCACCAGACAAACTATTGGTAACACAATACGCCGCCATGGATTGAAATCCTGCAGCGTCCGCAGCGTCCCCCCCCCCCCCAAGAAGGCATATGTACAGGCCCGTCTGAAGTTTGCCAATGAACATCAAAATGATTCTGAGAAGGATTGGGAGAAAGTGTTGTGGTCAGATGAGACCAAAATTCAGCTCTTTGGCATTACCTTGACTCACTGTATTTGGAGGAAGAAAAATACTGACTACGACCCTAAGAACACCATCCCTACAGTCAAGCACTGAGGTGGAAACATTA
The DNA here is from genome assembly GCF_042186555.1 of Aquarana catesbeiana. Lineage (NCBI taxonomy): Eukaryota > Metazoa > Chordata > Amphibia > Anura > Ranidae > Aquarana > Aquarana catesbeiana. Next base: position 471,812,914 of record NC_133324.1, on the reverse strand, counting down.
TGCTTTGGGGCAGTTTCTCTGCTAAAGGTACAGGCTGACTTTACCGCATTGAGGGGCCAATGGATGGGGCCATGTATTTTAAAATCTTGGCTGAGAATCTTCTACCCTCAGCCAGAACACAGAAGATGGGTCTTCCAGCATGGCAATGACCCAAAACATACCACCAAGGCAACAAAAGGAGTGGCTGAAGAAGAACCACATTAAGGTCATGGAGTGGCCTAGCCAGTCTCCAGACCTTAATCCTACAAAAAATGTATGGAGGGAGCTGAAACTTCAAGTTGCCAAGCAACAGTCAAGAAACCTTAAGGATTTAGAGAAGATCTGTAAAGAAGAGTATACCAAAATCCCTCCTGAGATGTGTGCAAACCTGGAAACCAACTACAAGAAACGTCTCATCTCTGTGCTTGCCAACAAGGGTTTCTCCACCAAGTACTAAGTCATGTTTTGCTTAGGGATCAAATATTTATTTTACTCATTAAACTGCAACTCAATTTATATAATTTGTATCAATTTTTTTTCTGGATTTTTGGTTGATATCCTGTCTCTATCATTTAAAATGATAGACCCTTCATTTCTTTGTAAGTGGGCAGACTTACAAAATCTGCAGGGGATCAGATATTTATATTTTCCTCACTGTGTGTGTATATATATATCTATATATATATATATAGATATATATATATACACATACATACATAAACACACACACACACACACACCCAGAGAGAGAGAGAGAGATACTATATGGATTATATTGCAATTTTCAAAAACTTATTTTGTTATTTAATTACAGTTACAACAGCAGTTAACTGTCATGCATTACTGCAATATGTGAATCATTCTATGGGCCATTGAAGGAATATATATCACTGTCAGATATGTACAGAACAGGTTCTGTCTTCAAGTAAATTCATAAGTAACAACAAGAAAACCAGCATGCATAAAAAAGTGATGAGGGTAACTGCTGAAAATAAACCATTACAACACAAAACATAAGCTAGGCCTCAGCTTTCACGATCGCTTTTCATTCAGCTTTTTCTGCAATGAAGCGGAATTTAGCGTTGAATAAACTGATGCCTGGACTTACTGTTCTAGCAAGATCTCCCGGACATTGGCTTTTGGGAAAAATAAATAAATAAAGAAAGAAACATGTATTGCTTGTATTGGAAATCGCCCAACTCAAGCTTATTGGAGATCAAAGACTCTGCATCAAAGCTCCGCTTCATCCATTGTGTCGGGCTTAACCCATATAATGCTGGAAAGGCTTAACGTGCATTATGGATTCAATGCGCTGCACCCGCTTTACCCTGGCTGTAAACCAAACCATGCCGAGTCATCAGCAGTCTCCAATCCCATGTCCATCTCAGTTACTGAATGCACTGGAAGCCACTGGATATTTGCACCATCACCATTTAGAAAGAATAAGCTTCACAAAGCTGTCTGCAAGCGCAGTCGCCGCATATACCTCAATTAATTAAAAAGATATACATATTTGTAAAGGAAAATGATGCTAAGAACTATTCAAAAAACTGGCAATTGTTAATTAAAACAAAAATCTCCTTCTGCAAAAAAATTACTTAAGCTGGCCATGCACTAGTAGATTTTCAAAACTAACATAGGTATGAAAATTCTCACAACGCATTCGATTTGACGAATTTTGTTCTAAAGTACTTAAAAATGTCATTTTATTTTAACATTCGATTTTGAAATGAATGGAATTTCCTGAACGAAAACCACATTCACTGTTCGAAATTAATCCGTTCAAAAAAATTTCCATCTGGCTCCTTTGAATTTTCTCTTCACTGTGGTTGAAAACGAACACCAGTTTTCCAATTAACAATTTGAAATTTGAAATGAACATTCATGAAAGTAAATTCTTCTAGAGTGTGACCAGCTTTACTCTTTATGGGATGTTCATCTCTCTAACAGTAATTCACAAGTGGATGAATTTAAAAAGATCAATGGCTGTGTCTGTCTTCATTGGCCACACAGTATAACCATTGTTGTAGGGCATAGAGGGTTTTTTTGATTTGCATATTGGGATTTCTTTAAAAACTTAACAAATTGAATGGGTTGTATTTAGAGATATACAGCTCTGCCTTTCAAACAATAGAAATATTCTCTTTATGTTAAAGCTTTTGTTTAATCAGCATAATGGCCAACTTTTTGCATCTACAGATAGCTTATCTGGATTTTATGTGTCAGTTTGTTGAGAAAGGCAAGAGCACAGTTCCCCCAGCAACTGCTTCAAAGCTGTCCCTAATGTACAAGAGAAAGTGAGAGGCCGCAGGCAGCAGTAAAGTCTGCTCTATGACCAGATGTGACATGTCACGGAATCATATGCATCATATGTCAGAGCCTCTATTTCCTCAGTGGAGTGGTGCTAATGGAGGCTTCCAGGAAGGACAAGACATGAGTTATCAAACTTTAAAACAAAATCAACTGTTTTGCATTACTATCCATGCGTAGTAAAAAAAAACAGAGCTGACTAATTGTAAACAGTTACAGGATTTAAACCCAAGACGTATACATTGAAGCTGCAGCACAGCATATAGTAAGATGTATGACAAGATTGTGCTAGAGTTTAAAGAAATGAAAAGAACCATAAAGCCACCCATGTAAATGAAAGCAGAATCACCACCCAAATAATCTTCCCAAACAACACTCTTAAGTAAGGATGAGCTCAGGCGTGTTCGCAAACAGCACGTGCAGAGCCTGCCAGGAAGTCAGCACTGCACAGCGCTAATCACAGGCAGCGAGACATTTCCCGATCTCTGCAGCCGCGCATCTGGACAATGTCTCTCACTTCTTGTGATTAGCGCTCCGCAATGCCGACTTCCTGGCGGGCTCTGCCCGTGCTGTTTGCGAACACGCCTGAGCTCATCCTTACTCTTAAGTAAAGTTAAAGCAGATTTTATATATATATATATATATATATATATATATATACATATATACACACACACACACACACACACACACACACACACACACACACACACACACACACACACTATCTCACAAAAGTGAGTACACCCCTCACATTTATGTAAATATTTCATTATATCTTTTCATGTGACAACACTGAAGAAATTACACTTTGCTACAATGTAAAGTAGTGAGTGTACAGCTTGTATAACAGTGTAAATTTGCTGTCCCTTCAAAATAACTCAACACACAGCCATTAATGTCTAAACCGCTGGCAACAAAAGTTATGTACACACCTAAGTGAAAATGTCCAAATTAGGCCCAATTAGCCATTTTCCCTCCCTAGTGTCATGTGACTCGTTAGTGCTACAAGGTCTTAGGTGTGAATGGGGAGCAGGTGTGTTACATTTGGTGTTATCACTCTCAATCTCTCATACTGGTCACTGGAAGTTCAACATGGCACCTCATGGCAAACAACTCTCTGAGGATCTGCAAAAAAGAATTGTTGCTCTACATAAAGATGGCCTAGGCTATAAGATTGCCAAGACCCTGAAACTGAGCTGCAGCATGGTGGCCAACACCATACAGTGGTTTAACAGGACAGGTTCCACTCAGAACAGGCCACGCCCATGGTCAACCAAAGAAGTTGAGTGCACGTGCTCAACGTCATATCCAGAGGTTGTCTTTGGGAAATAAACGTATGAGTGCTGCCAGCATTGCTGCAGAGGTTGAAGGGGTGGGGGGTCAGCCTGTCAGTGCTCAGACCATATGCCGCACACTGCATCAAATTAGTCTGCATGGCTGTCATCCCAGAAGGAAGCCTCTTCTAAAGATGATGCACAAGAAAGCCTGCAAACAGTTAGCTGAAGCCAAGCAGAATAAGGACATGGATTACTGGAACCATGTCCTGTGATCTGATGAGACCAAGATAAACTTATTCGGTTCAGTTGGTGTCAAGCGTGTGTGGCGGCAACCAGGTGAGGAGTACAAAGATAAGTGTGTCTTGCCTACAGTCAAGCATGGTGGTGGGAGTGTCATGGTCTGGGGCTGCATGAGTGCTGCCGGCACTAGGGAGCTACATTTCATTGAGGGAACCATTAATGCCAACATGTACTGTGACAAACAGAAGCAGAGCATGTTCTCCCATCGGAAACTGGGCCGCAGGGCAGTATTCCAACATAAAGACCCCAAACACACCTCCAAGACAACCACTGCCTTGCTAAAGAAGCTGAGGTCCATCACCTTTACCCTCAGCTTCTTTAGCAAGGCAGTGGTCATCTTGGAGGTGTGTTTGGTGTCGTTATGTTGGAATACTGCCCTGTGGCCCAGTCTCCGAAGGGAGGGGAACATGCTCTGCTTCAGTATGTCACAGTACATGTTGACATTCATGGTTCCCTCAATGAAGTGTAGCTCCCCAGTGCCGGCAGCACTCATGCAGCTCCAGACCATGACACTCCCACCACCATGCTTGACTGTAGGGAAGACACACTTGTCTTTGTACTCCTCACCTGGTTACTGCCACACAAACTTGACGCCATCTGAACCAAATAAGTTTATCTTGGTCTCATCAGACCACAGGACAAGGTTCCAGTAATCCATGTCTTTGGTCTGCTTGTCTTCAGCAAACTGTTTGCGGGCTTTCTTGTGCATCATCTTTAGAAGAGGCTTCCTTCTTGGACAACAGCCATGCAGACCAATTTGATGCAATGTGCGGCGTATGGTCTGAGCACTGACAGGATGACCCCCCCACCCCTTTAACCTCTGCAGCAATGCTGGTGGCACTTATACGTCTATTTTCCAAAGACAACTTCTGGATATGACGCTGAGCATGTGTACTAGACTTCCTTGGTTAACCATGGTGAGGCCTGTTCTGAGCGGAACCTGTCCCGTTAAACTACTGTATGGTCCTGGCCACCGTGCTGCAGCTCAGTTTCAGGGTCTTGGCAATCTTCTTATAGCCTAGGCCATCTTTATGTAGATCAACAATTCTTTTGTTTTCAGATCCTCAGAGAGTTCTTTGCCATGATGTGCCATGTTGAACTTCCAGTATGAGAGAGTGAGAGCTATAACACCAAATTTAACACATCTGCTCCCCATTCACACCTGAGACTTTGTAACACCAATGAGCCACATGACACCGGGGAGATAAAATGGCTAATTGGGCCCAATTTGCACATTTTCACCTAGGGGTGTACTCACTTTTGTTGCCAGAGGTTTAGACATTAATGACTTTGTGTTGAGTTATTTTGAGGGGACAGCAAATTTACACATTTACAAATTTACACTATTATACAAGCTGTACACTCACTACTTTACATTGTAGCAAAGTGTAATTTCTTCAGTGTTGTCACTGAAAAAAGATATAACATATTTACAAAGGGGTGTACTCACTTTTGTGAGATACTATATATATATATATATATATATACACACACACACACACACACACACACACACACACACACACACTGATATAGAAGATGCTTTGCTTGTGGTAGATGCGTTTTTAAGTGAGTTTTGGCAGTCAGAACAAAGCAGTCACCAAAAATGCAGAGCAACCTCTCATCAGCAGCATCGCTGCTATTGTCTCCAGTCTCTCAGACCTGTCTCACCCACCTTCTCTTTGCTCTCCTGGCTCACTTGGACTTGAATGTAGCACCCTGCTGCACAGGCCTACTCATGGCCTGGTTTCTCCTGACACCCATTTTCACTCCTATGAAACTTAGGGTCTCTTTGTCCCATGGACCCGCCTAGTTGTCCCAGCCTTCACAGTTTTGCCAGACTCCCATAGTTACCTCCACTTTTGCAGTCTCGTGAACATACAGCCCCTCCAACATGGAGTTCAGTCTCTCGGACACAGCACCTTGGTCTCCAGACAGGATCACACACCTGTCTTCAAACCAAGCCTGTGTGTCAAAATGGGAGCCCTGAGCTATGATCAGGGCCCTTTTGTATTTTATTGTTTTGCAACTGTGCGGTCTCCCTTTTATATTGTAAAGCGCTGCGTAAACTGTTGGTGGTATATAAATCTTGTATAATAATAATAATAATAATAATAATAATATGATCAGGCTTGGCTTATAACGACCCTGCACACCTGTGTACTCACACAGCCTGCAGGCCTTCAGCAAAGCTCGGACACAGGATTGAAGCCCCCCATCCCTCCCAGGACACTCTAAAGTAATGGTAAACCCTTTTATTTTTTTTAAATAACAAGCATTTATACTTGCCTACTCCGTGCAATGGTTTTGCATAGAGCAGCCCTGATCCACCTCTTCTTGGTTCCGGCGTTTCTGGCTCCCCCTGCGTGCTGAGTGCCTTGCTATGGGGGCACTCATGCATGCTTGCTCCCAAGCCCCATTCTGAGCGTCCTTAAGACACACTGAGTGGGGCGTGGCCCCGCCCCCGCCCCCTACCCACTGGCTTTGATTGACAGCAGCGAGAGTCAATGGATCCTGCTGCTGTATCTAAACCAATCAGAAGCGAGAGACCCGAGAAAGCCTCAGCTGGATCGAGCTCAGGTATATATTTAGGGGGATGATCTGGAAGCTGCATGCAGCTTTTTTCCTTACTGCATAGAATGTAAGGTAAAAAACCTTCTGCCTTTACAACCACTTTAAAGTCTTCAAGCTCCAGACCCCAATCCAGGATTACAAAACCCAGAGAAAGCTTAAAATACAACGTTATATGCTCACAACAAACATGTCAGAGTTTCTTAAAGTGTAACTTTGAGAATCCTGTGTTATTTCTATTTCCATTTCCATTTCATAAACTCACACCATGGCAGGGCCTTGCACCGCCACAATGAGGATATTTGCCAGTGCACCATGGATCATCAAGTAGAGTCCAAACGTTTTTTATTAAAGCGTGATCACATCACAAAAAAAACAATAACGGAACATGTGCAATGGGAATATGGAGTACTACTTGCACTGCCACAAAACACACGCAAATGCAAAAACAGATGCTTTCTAGGAGTATGAAAATTGTCCCTTTGCATCTAAAAAAAATATACTACATACACCAGTATGGGTTTTGCAGTTGTTATAAATACACAGCCAAGTAGTTCATTCTAGAACAATGTATTGGTCCAGTAAGCTTTTGAATCATACAAACACGATGGGACAATGATCCATAAACAAGATCCAAATGACAAATTCATTTCAAACCCAGAAACCTTAATTGCTCCTTTAAACCCCCAGCAAAACCATGAATGAAAGCACATGCTTGCGATGTACAGAAATTGAAGATTTGACTGCCTCACCTTAGGGGACATAAAACGTGTGTTTATTGACTTTTTTTTTTTTTTTTTTGCAGAGAGAGAGAGGGAGAAGAAACTGGGTCCTGGGTTTTGATGCGCACAATATTAAAATGGTCAGAACACGTATGGTCTAGCCCAAACAATTATTTTTGTGTGCCCACTCAGGAATATCTTTGTGCACAAGCAATTGCTTTTAAAGTGATTTATTAAAACAGATATTTTATTGATTTCCTGTGTTCCCAGATCTCATTCTTTATGTACACCTTAGAAAACAGTATTGTCCAAAAGGACAACAGAGCGATAATGTTGGTAGGTTTATACAGGTAGAGTTATAAAGAAAGCTTTACAGTTCATTAATAATAGGTTATGCTCAGTTTTATTGTGTCCTTGGGATTCATTTCATGAAAACTAAAGCAAATTTCAAAATATAGCTCTTGGCCAGTGCAGCAAATCAGGTGTTGGCTACCAATATTTACCTTTACCTAGAACAATTAGATCAATTGAAATGAAGTCAGGCTGGAAGCTATGGACAACAAAGGTAAGGGGTTGATTTACTAAAGCAGTGGTCTCAAAACTTAGCTTGCCCTTATGCCCTTGCACTATTCCTATCACTGATACAAAGCATTATTTCCTCCTACTAAAACCAATGTTGAGGCACACCATTCTTTCCACCGACGCCAACAGTGGGGCATAATTACTCTCATTGACAACAGTGGGGCCCTATTCTCTCCACTGGCTCCAATGATGGGTCATACTTCCTTCCACTTGTATTCCTCCCTTCCACTTTTCCTCCCTCTGACAACAAAGATGAAGCACAATTCCTCCCACTGACACCAATGATGGGGCACTATTCCTCCCACTTACACCAATGATGGGGCACTATTCCTCCCACCCACTAACACCAATGTTGGGGCACCATTCCTCCCACTGACGCCAATGATGGGGCCCCATTCCTCCCACTGATGCCAATGATGGGATTCCATTCCTCCCACTTACACCAATGATGGGACACTATTCCTCCCACTGACACCAATGATGGGGCACTATTCCTCCCACCCACTAACACCAATGTTGGGGCACCATTCCTCTCACTGACGCCAATGATGGGGCCCCATTCCTCCCACTGATGCCAATGATGGGATTCCATTCCTTCCACTGACACCGATGATAGGAATCCATTCCTTCCACTGACACCAATGATGAGGCACTATTTCTTCCACTGACACCAACGTTAGGGCACTATTCCTCCTACTGATAATAGGGATGGGGCACTATTCCTCCCAATGATACCAACAATGAGGCACTATTCCTCCCACTGATACCAACAATGGGGCACTATTCCTCCTACTGATACCAACAATGGGGCACTATTCCTCCCACTGATACCCATGATGGGGCACTATTCCTTCCACTGATATGGCGCTATTCCTCCTCCAACTAACCACAGACGCTATGTCTTTTTTACTCCCACTGACTACCAAGCCCGAGGCATTTTCTACTCCCTCTGGCCACAGTCCAGCCCTCCTAAAGTCTGAAGGACTGTAAACTGGCCCTTTGTTTAAAAAGTTTGGAGAACCCTGTATAAAGGCAAATAGACTGTGCCCTTTGCAAGTGCAGTTGTACTCTGCAAGACTAATTCTCCAGCGCTTAGTAAATGAGGAGAAACTCTACTGAATTCTATCATCCAAACATGTGCAAGCAAAAATCCAGATTTTGTTTTTTATTTTTCTTGCATGTGATTGGGTATTCTTTGCAAAGTGAAGCTTCACCTCATTTACAAAACTATGGAACAATCAATCTTGAAAAGTGCACAGTCTTTTTTGCCTTTAATAAATCAACCCCTATATGTTTCATATATTATGTATACAAGAGACACATTTGTGGAAACATACCATAAACATTAAAGGCCGTACACACACACATGATACGAAAATCCAAAGGGAAAAATTCATACGACGAGCTGTCTGCCGATTTCCGGATCGTTAGTGCGGTGCTTTCGACAGCTGATTTAGTTTTTTCATAAGACAAAAGCTGATGTGCAAACTATAACATTTTTGTCAGATGTGAACTCAACGTCCGATTTTTGTTTCATTACGGTATTCGCACGAAAAAAAATCGTAAGAGCAAGACTACGCATGCTCAGAAAACGAAAGAATACATACAAAACTATTATGTCACTTCTGACGTTGTATTCTGTCGTATGAAAATGTTGGTATTGTGAGTAACCTTTTCACTTCAGGCATGAGACTAGCACACCACAAAAAAACGGACGTTCGGTCGCCCGAAAATCTAAGCGTGTGTGCAAGGCTTTAGACTCTTCCATAAACATGAGTCTATATCCATGCCAGAATCATGTCATCTACCATGTCTGATAGTACAAGGTCTTCTGGGAACACCTAAAAACCTAAAATACCTATTACCCTACCTAAAATCTGTCCTCCTCACCAATTAGTTACTGGTATGTTCACAGAACACTAAGGGTCGGTTCACACTGGGACGACTTGGGATCCGACTTGTACGCCCTCAAGTCGCCCCAGAAAGAGATTCACATTTAAGTGAATGGGAGCGTCTTAATATACACTACTGAAGTCGCTCCGACTTCAGAGCGTACTCCCTGTACTACTTTGATCCGACTTTGATCCGACTTCAGCCTATTGACTATCATTGAAGTCGGATCAAAGTCGGATCGCCGTCTCGCATGATCCGACTTCGGCATGCGACTTGTGCTCAGATGATCTTGATGGGGAACTCCGCGCCAAATTTTAAATAAAAATCCGGCATGGGTTCCCCCTCCAAGAGCATACCAGGCCCTTGGGTCTGGTATGGACCTTGAGGGGAACCCCCTACGCCGAAAAAACGGCGTGGGGGGTCCCCCAATCCATACCAGACCCTTATCCGAGCACGCAGCCCGGCCGGACAGGAATGGGGGTGGGGGACGAGCGAGCCCCCCCCCCCATCCTGAACCGTACCAGGCCGCATGCCCTCAACATGGGGGGGTTGGTGCCTTGGGGGAGGGGGGCGCGCTGCGGCCCCCCCACCCCAAAGCACCTTGTCCCCATGTTGATGAGGACAAGGGCCTCTTCCCGACAACCCTGGCCGTTGGTTGTCGGGGTCTGTGGGCTTATCGGAATCCGGGAGCCCCCTTTAATAAGAGGGCCCCCAGATCCCGGCCCCCCACTCTATGTGAATGAGTATGGGGTACATCGAACCCCTACCCATTCACCTAGGGAAAGTGTCAATTTAAAAAAAAACACTACACAGATTTTTAAAGTAATTATTAGACAGCTCCGGGGGTCTTCTTCCGACTTCGGGGGTCTCTCCGGTTCTTCTCCGCGCTCTCCGGGTCTTCTGCCGGGCTCCTCCGCTATTTTCTGCTCTTTTGCCGCTCTTTTGCTATAGCGGAGGAGCCCGGTCTGCTGCCTTCTTCTCTTCGGGGGTCTCTCCGGTTCTTCTCCGCGCTCTCCGGATCTTCTGCCGGGCTCCTCCGCTATTTTCTGCTCTTTTGCCGCTCTTTTGCTATAGCGAAGGAGCCCGGTCTTCAATCTTCTGCCTTCTGCCCTCTTCTCCTGATGTTGACACGACGCTCTCTGGGGCTGGAATGCACTCTGAGCGCTCCGCTCTGACTTATATAGGTGGTGACCACGCCCCCTTATGCCATCACAGTCCCTGGGCATGCTGGGACTGTGACGTTTTAGGGGGCGTGGTCATCACCCAATGACCACGCCCCCTTATGCAGTCATAGTCCCAGCATGCCCAGGGACTGTGACGGCATAAGGGGGCGGGGTCACCGCCTATATAAGTCAGAGCAGAGCGCACAGAGAGCATTCTAGCCGGAGAGAGCGTCGTGTCAACATCAGAAGAAGAGAAGAGGGCAGAAGACGGAAAACCGGGCTCCTCCGCTTTAGCAAAAGAGCGGCAGAAGAGAGCGGAGGAGCCCGGAGGAAGATCCGAAGAGCGTGGAGAAGAACCGGAGAGACCCCCGAAGTCGGAAGAAGACCCCAGGAGCTGTCTAATAAAATACTTTAAAAATCTATGTAGTGTTTTTTTTTAAATTGACACTTTTTCCCTAGGTGAATGGGTAGGGGTACGATGTACCCCATACTCATTCACATAGGGTGGGGGGCCGGGATCTGGGTGCCCCCTTATTAAAGGGGGCTCCCGGATTCCGATAAGCCCTCCGCCCGCAGACCCCGACAACCAACGGCCAGGGTTGTCGGGAAGAGGCCCTTGTCCTCATCAACATGGGGACAAGGTGCTTTGGGGGGGGGCCCGCAACGCGCCCCCTCCCCCAAGGCACCAACCCCCCATGTTGAGGGCATGCGGCCTGGTACGGTTCAGGAGGGGGGGGGGGGCGCTCGCTCGTCCCCACTCCCATTCCTGTCCGGCCGGGCTGCGTGCTCGGATAAGGGTCTGGTATGGATTGGGGGGGACCCCCCACGCCGTTTTTTCGGCGTAGGGGGTTCCCCTCAAGGTCCATACCAGACCCAAGGGCCTGGTATGCTCCTGGAGGGGGAACCCATGCCGGTTTTTTATTTAAAATTTGGCGCAGAGTTCCCCCTAAAGATTCATACCAAACACAGTGGCGGGGATCCAAGTCGGATCCCCGTTCATTGAAAGTCGGACACATGTCGCAGGGCAAAGTCGGATCCAAAGTAGGACAGCTGTCGTGTTGCCCCAGTGTGAACCGACCCTAACTAGGGGATATGAGAACTGTCTGGTAACCAGAAACTTTACAAGTGCTCAGCAAGTACATATAGGTAGGTCTCTCCGGGGCTAAAATCAAAAACACTGCCAGATAAAAAAAGAAAACCAGACATGTTGTTGACAAGCTTCAGGTAAGGCATACCATGAAAACAGAATCTGCAAAGGTTATAACCTTTGAACTACATGGGTAATTGGACACATCTCTTGGTGAAATAGAAAAACCCTTTAACCCCTGGTCTACAAAGCTATGTTTATAAACATGCTGATATTCAAGGGGTCAAAGCAAATTCACCTCTACTGCTGCAGTCATGAGCTTAGTATGGAAGTTTAGGGTTAGTAATTGGCTTTCAAGTTAAAGTGATCTGGGTGGCCTCCAGATCACTTATGGTGCTTTAAAGGTGCAAGGTTCCTGGCCTTCCTGTCCTTCTGGGAAGCCCAGGACTGTTGCAAACTGCTAAAACATCAATTTTCCAATCCCCCATGCTACCAATCTGTGCTTGATTAGTTGCATTGGAAGGCAGGGGAAACATTGGGGGTCCAATAGACCAATGATGTCCCTATAAAGAGCACCTGTTACCTGCCCATGCTATCACGTAGGAGGCTCGTTAGATCCTTTATGATAGCAATAGAATTTAATGAAGAAAGCACCACCTTCTTTCATTCTTAGAAGCTGAACTATAGCTTCCATGAATGAAAAGAGATCTATTAAACAAGGATGGAATGATGAATAAAAGATCTGCTTTCTCCATTCATAGAGCTCTTTTCATTCATGGAAGCTATAGTACAGCTTGCATGATTGGAAGGGGGAGGTGGAAAGGGTGGAAATAGTCAGTACTTTTTAACAAATACATGTGACAGATCCAGCAATCGCAGTAACTGCCACAGAATCGGAAGATTAAGGGAAATACAGGATGGGTGTCTAAGTTTACAAACTCTGGCTACGTTTGTCTTTTACATTCAAAAGCTACTGGATTTTATAACAAATGTTATGATATTCGAGCAATAAAATGAAAACTTTACAACTTTCCTAATCCTGCAAACGCCAGTGTCCCAGATTCAAAATTTAATACCACACAGTCTTTGTAATGTAATAAAGTAGAAGGTAATAAATCACTTCAGATGCATTCCAAAGGAACATACTCCGTGACAAAAAATATAAACATAAAAAAGTCAACATAGGCCAACTTTCCCCTATTTCTTATATATTTCTAAATGGATATTGTGCAAAGAAACGCTATATGTAACTGAGAAGAAAAATTGGTTCTTAGCCACTTCACACTTAAGGATAAAACAAACCTTATTCCCCTTTCACACTGGGGCAGTTTTCAGGCGCTTTAGTGCTGGAAATAGTCTCTGCTAAGCACCTGAAAACCACCTCTCATTCATTCAAGTGTGACTTTTTACAGGCGGTGCGCTTGTGGGACGTTCCGAAAAGTTCTGCAAGCAGCATCTTTGGGGCGGTCCGGGAGCGCTGTATTTAGCACTCCCAAAATGCCCTGCCCATTGCAATGAATGGGCAGAGTTTCGGAAGCGCCGCAACACAGGAGTTTTTAACCCCTTCTTTGGGATTAAAAGTGCCCCGCTAGCGGACATAAAGTGCAGCTTATACAGCGCTATAGCACCGCTAAAACGAGTGGTGCTTTAGTGCTAACGTGGCCGCGGCCCCAGTGTGAAAGGGGTCTTAATGCCTAAGCACAATTTTGCAACTTTGACATGTGTTAGTAAAACCATAAATATCATCACAACTACTTTGTGCATCCATGTGGATTGTTTTTTTCACAACAAACTGGGCTTTTATTTGGTGGTAAATGGTTATAGATATCTCCTGTTTTTTTTTTTAATTATCAAAGGAAAACTGGCCCAAAATAGTAAAAATAAAGATAATTAAAAAAAAAAATAGCTGTATATTTCTTGTTACTACTATACCCTACAACCAAAAATAATTTCTCCTGCTCCTGATGATCGCAGCGATACCACATATGTGTATGTTATTTCTTGTTTGTAACTGTAATATAGCACAGAAACAATCGTGCAAAATTTCCTCTTTTTTTTTTTTTTTATACTGATACTAATTAAAAAAAAAAAATACTGCCCAAAATTTACTGACCCTGGTCTTTGGTCCTTACTTGACACAACCACTAACCTTGGCACTGACCTAGATCAAACCTTGATCCAGATATCTATTCCTTATTTATTTTTAACTGGACTCTCCATCCACACATTCATGGTGGACTGGGGAATCCTCCCTGCTGAACTATTGTATTCTGACAGTGGGGAGACTTCCTCACCAGCAGAATACACTATTCAACACTGCTGGATATAGCCTGTGGTGCTGATGAAGTGGGGAAAACCCAACAGGGTGGCTGTACAGAAGTCAAAGGGTAGATCGACTTCTATACAACCAAAGTCCCCATACATGGATCGGAATTCGGACAGTCCCTGCTGAACTGGCTGAAATTCGATCCACGTATGGCCGGCTTAAGCCCCATTGAATGTTAATGCACCATAAATTACTATTAGCTCAGCTAACCCTTGTTAGAAGCCGGAAACAGCATTCTTTCCAGTTTCAAGAAGATAAACATAGGGTAGACAACATAAAAGGTAAACATTTTGGACGACAAACATATATAAGAAATTCATACCTAATATGGATATTGCTCTACCACCCAGAAAACAACGTAACTAGTCCTAGATATCTGTGATCTATTAGAACTGAAGGGGGGGGGTTCACCCTCTCCTACCGGTCACACTGAAAGCACTATTGTGTCTGCAAAGCCATAGCCCTTGAATAAAAGGGAGGACCTCAGTAGAAAAACAGGCTGCATACCTATACGGAAGTCTCAAAAGTAAAAGGGGGTATTACCAAAAAAAAATTGTGCAATAGGAGGAGGAGTCCATAAACTGTGTAAAGGGGCTTTTTTTGCTATTTTGCTCTGCCACAGCATTTTGGTGACAATACTGCAGGCACTACTAAATTCCTGTTGAAATATGCTCTTGTATAGTCCCTTTAAATCTTCATCTTGCAGATAAACTAGTACAACCAGTTATTCTGTTTATTCAGTTAAGAACACAAACTACTTGCCGGAACTGCTCTTTCAGTTTACCGCATTAATCATTCCTACATCATTATTTTATGAAACGCCATGAAAGCAAATGAAACAATTTGGAACGAATTTCAACTCTCAATTTATCGTCGGCATGAAATGTGCAACACTGAACATTTCCACATAGTTTATACAAATATTTAAAACATGGAATTCCTGTGCTTTTTATCAAACAGATGACTAAATTCTTGTATATGCATTCTTGGTTAATCTATCCTCACAAAGTAGAAAAGCATTTAAAGATGTTCATAATTCAGTTAGCAGATAATTACATTGGTTATACGTTTGTGCAAATTTTAGTAAACAGAATGCCTTTAGATTTAAAAAAAAACAATGGGAGTGCATTTAAGGTAATGTCAAGAGCTACCCATTTCTGGACAAACATTGTATTTCTGCCCCGTTTCCTCATAGGACAACCAGGATAAGCAATTTATAAAGTTAGGGCCATGTACTTGTCAGCACAATGATATATACAAGCCAAATCAGATTTTCTTTTTTGCTCATGTGGTAGGGCCCGATATACATGTAGCATACTTATTAATATGGCATGATTTAAAAGAACATTCAAAGTGAGCAATAATTATAAATAAACTAACGTAAAAGAGAAGTATGTTTTTTTTTTTTTTTCCTATTCATACTTACCTCGGTGGATGGAGCATCAGACCGATGCTGCAGCTGTCCCTGGCGTCTCTGCACTGAGAACTGAGCCATCGAACACTGCCCATGGCTCGGTTCTCACTCCTCCCCGAGTGGAGAGCTGCTGACTGTCAATCAGCAGCTCTCCTCCCACCCTGCGCTGTGGAGGGGCGGGGAGCGGTCGTCTCATCGGCTTGCTGAGACTGCCATTAGTCAAGGTAGCTGGCGAATCCAGACTTGGGAAGACGGGATGACGCGCTGCCTCGACTAATCCTGGTGACGTCAGCGGAGAGCGGATCTCAGATCCCTCTCCGCTGAAAACAGGTCACAGGAGTGCAAAACGAATTGCACTCCTGTGACCCAGAGGAGAAGCCCAGCCTAAAAAGCTCAGGCTGGACTTCAGCTTTAAATAGATGTTGCACATTACTTTTTCAATCCACATTGCCTTTTTTTATATAATGAAAAAAAATGTCACTTTGCTTAATCGATACCAGGGCACTCTGACCGCATACGGTTCTGGGCGCTCTAACTAGCAATATGCCATTTTCATCATATCTGCATGTCAAACACACATGCACCAGACTTACGCTCTATATACTATCACACAGCGCAAAATCGGTCACAAATATGCTGTACACACTCTGCTATCATACTTAGCACTCACACACTGTATACTCTCCTGTTTCCACACACAAAACACAATCTTATATACTGTACAAACTTAAGCCAGCCATAGAGGGTTCAAATCTCAACCGGTTCAGCAGGGACTGCCCGAGATTCCAACCATGTATGGGCAGGCTGATTGTACCCAAATCGATACATCAATAGACTTCGGTGCAACCAGCATGTTTGATTTTTGGTGATTAGTGTGATTAGTGCCAGCAGCTATAGCCACTAGCAATAAATAATGTGTTCTCCTTGCAGGAATGGCTTCCCACACAACACAGTGTTGATGGGGTAATCAGGTGATTTTTTTCCCCTGCAACTACGGGTTGAAGAAAATCTCATCATCTATGGCCTGCCCTACTTTATATACAGTACACATATTTTTACACTATATACAGCTACAGACACACATGCAATATACACTTAGGCTTATACGTGGATTCCTTTTGAACCAGCCAAATTTCAATCCGTGTACAGGCAGAGTGGTTGTACAGATTTTGATCTACCAAACAACTTCTGAACAATTGCCCTGTCAGATTTTCTGCTGCTTGATCAGAGTATCTGAAGTCTTCCCACTGTCAGAATATAATATTTCAGCAGGGAAGATTTCCTCATCCACCTCGAATGTGGATGAACGAAAAAAAATTGATTTGCATATTGATTTATGTTCACTTATATGAGGCGCTAGTTGTATACACATTTTCTTTTAGATGTGATCCTACACACACTTATTCACTTTATTGTATTGGTTTATTTAACATTAACCCAAGAATAGGTTACTTGGACCTATTCAATATTAACCCAATATAATTTTTGGGGGTGAAATTGGAGGTCACGACTCTTTGTTGTTTGTTGTGATTACCGACAGTTTCACTTATCGTAACCCCTTTTCACTGAGGGGAGGTGTTTTAGTTATCATTATTTTTTTGATATCACATTAGCGCTACACTTTATTTTATATACGAAAAAAAATTAGTCATCCCTGGCCAGCCTTACTCTAAGGCTGACTATAAACTGCCTGATCATGCCCCAATTCAGCCGACCAATGTAATGCTTGGAAACAGGTCATATATGAAGTATTCCTAGAAGGCTGCAACAAGCTCTTGCCATAAAAATGTTTTCAAATGCAAAATTCCTGTGACCTGATTGACCATTTCCTTTTCATGATGAGTATAAGCAAAATAATAACAGCAAGGGTGCTGCTTTAGTCTGTTGACAGAGTTTTACTATTAACCACAGTTCTCAGAGTTATAGCCGATGCCTTCTAGCCTGACATCTGCCCCACCACCACCTCTCTTGTTAGATAGGAGTTACAAGTAGGGCAGAACAATCAGTGTCTTTCCTGCTGCTGACTTTTTGGTAGATACAGTATATAGGCCAATTATATGTTAAAGAGTGCTAAAAGTAAAATTTCTCGTTGTCCACTACAATGCATCAAAATACTCACTCCTCTGTCATCCCTTGTGATGTGGGGAAATTTGTACTTCCACATAAAACACAACTCTCAATATCACCATAAACGTCCACTGGAATATCCATCGCTGTTAACACCATTCAAGTGCTTGTTCCTGAGGCAATTTCTTAAAACACTGAACCGCCTGCAAACATTATAATAGGCGCATTCATGGACCACCATCTTACCTGTGTGGTAATGTTCATGGAATATGATCATCTGGATAGTTCAGGGGCCATATCAGAATACTCTACTTGGTTACTATTTTTTAATTCCATCTGTACAACATGGGCAATCAAAGTACCTGAACACCTATATCAGTCAGCCTTGGCTTTCACCATTGCTGACCAAATCAACTGTGGTTGGGAGACCCATACCTAAAAAGCAAAAATCTTGTGATATCCAATCTGCAGGTGTATAAGCATTGGAACATGAGCTATTTGTATGAAGGAAACAAAGTTCTTGACTACAGATGGATAGCAGTCAGTTTCTGGTAATTACATTCAGGACCTTTTAATTGGAATCAGTTGCAGGAGGCTATGCATCTTTTAAAAAAATCTATAAACTGCTAAGAGTCTGACGTGTGCTTAATGTTACTTCCCAAATGGCTTATAAAATTAAAATGATTCAAACAATCAAGTGCTCTTGGCAATGGTTTGTTGTAAAATACAGATCTCATTTGACAGCATAAAATCGCTCAGTAATGTTCTGGTGAAGAAAGAATGACCTCAAAGTCTCATGATAGAATTTACATGTTTGTGTGTCAATGTCATCTCATCAATATGGATAAAAGAAAAAACTACTTGAATCGTCAATAAAAAGGCAAGAACAAAAAACAATAAATCTTTTATAAAGGCAACACTGTAAAATATTCATAAGCATTTATAAAATAAGGGTAATATAAAGTCTGGAATCAGAAATATTTGTTTATACAGTTACTTAGGCAAATCCTTTAAACTCTGCAACGTTCTCTGTGCATCCAAATTTTTATCATGCATAGTCTTTCTTGTTCCAAATGTTTTGAAATTTCGACCATAAAAGAGTTTGCAAGGACTACTGAAGAGATCAAATGTGGGTTGTGTAATTTATGAACCAGTCCTGTACAAAAGACAGATTTGCAACATTTTCTCTTTTGACTGTGCTATTTCATGAATTGAAGGCTGGAAATTGCTTGAAACATACGCACACACACACAACAGACGTATCATTGATTCTGTGACTATTTACACAAAAATGAAAAAGTTTGATCTGGTTGGAGTAATGTTTTATATTGAGGCAGCATTAACTGAATCTACTGGAGGGGGATTTACAGAAAATCCACACAATATTATTATTATTAAGTGAATCGATGGGGATGGTATTTTTAAAGTTTTTCAAATATATTTGTAAAAGAGATAAGCTTATGCAAATAATGTTGTCAATACTGGTTAAGGTTTCAAAAAGATTTGCTACTAGTTTGCAGTTTATAGTTTTTTTTTATTGGGATATACATTTTTTAAATATTTTTTTATGCTTAATTTTTAATTACAGGTTACACTAGTGAGACACGTGCATATGCATATAATATTTGTTTGGTCTCATGATGCAAATACCGTATGCCTTTAAAAGTGCTAATTTCCTTTTTTTTTTCCACAGGCTTTTTTTTTATGTACCTATTGGACAATTTGTCCTGGGAGTCATAGCAATGTTGAAATACATGCCGGCACCTGGGACTGAAGACCAGTGAAGAACTGGCTTGGGTGAGGAAAGCGCTGGATCCTTGGACAGGTAAGTGTCCTTTTTTTTTTTTTTTAAAAGTCAGCATCTACAGTATTTGTAGCTGCTGACTTTTAAATTTTCGTTCCTAGAATTAAACACCGCTTTAAAAACAGATGTCTATTTCCAGGCCTGGCTGGTCAGAAGTAATGCTACCTTACCATATAAAAAAAACAAAAAAAACTATATTTGCAGGGGGTACCCGTCTAATTACAATAAAATCTGGGACCGCTGGTTGCAACAACCAAGTAGATGTCTGTGACTTCTACTTTTATTGCATCCGTGGCCTCATCTAATGTCTCCCCACTGCATTTACCTGCTACCCGTCCACATGTGGTTGCTTTACCAACTCACTATTGTTATTACTTTTCTCCTTTTTATTTGCCTGATAAGTTGGAATAATGTCCTTGAATGTTGATTGTTTTGTAATCTCAGTTTTTATGGTGATACTCAATACTGATCTGAGCTCTGTGTATGCACATTCCAATTAATGGGTTATGTTTGTTCGTTCATTGTTGTTTTGCTTGTACTTCACTGTAAATACTATGTTTGATTTGTTTTCTCAATAAAAAAAGACATTTTCAACTTGGTGGTCAAGTATAATTTCTTATGAGAGGTTAGAAGGTCTTATGGTGGTTGTGTCCTTCTAATATTGCATGTAGACGAGTATGTTCATTGAAAATAAGTCCTTCCTTTTAAAGCCAATATATGATCAAACGTTGAATGAACTCACAAAAAACGTGAAAGTCACATCAAAAATTAAAAACCAATTTGGGTCTGTAAAAAAATAGATAATGGTGGCCCCCCTAACTCCTGCGCATACATAACCCCCTAAACATTCAGTTTAGGAAGCTCAATATTGACAAATACTTCTCTTACAATTATGTTCCAAGGCAACTGGGATTTCTTCTTGCCTCCTAGCCAGAATGCAAGATTGATGAAACAATCAAGGAGGCAATTGCATGACCGATAAAAATAAGCCTGCAGGACCATAACATAGGGTAAGTAATACACTTTATTAGCGCTTCCCTGGACTTGACGAGAAGTATAACTAGTGTTTTTGAGTTCCACTTTAAGGTAAACCCTGTGAAAGTAACAGGAAATATGTGCTCCCCGAAAATGCACTGGGGTTCATTTACTAAAAGCGAAGAGTGAAAAATTTGGTACAGCTCTACATAGATACCAGCTCCAGATCAGCTTCCAGTTTTTTTGTGTCGAAGCTTACTTGAACAATCTGAAGTTAGAAGCTGGTTGGCTACCATGCATAGCTGCACCAGATTTTGCGCTCTCCAGCTTTCGTAAATCAACCCCACTATGCTTAACATTTTAACAATTGTGTTAGCCGTTGAAGTGAAATGATATACTGCCTCTATTGTATATGAGCTTTCTGTGGAACCTTTTTTCACAAATCCCACTCAGCATGCAAACCTTTTTGGGTGGCCTTTCTGTAAGAAACTGATCTTTGACTGAACTCCAGCAGGAAACACTAAATAGGTAACATGCATTATTGATAGATGTTTTGCGCCATGTTTCCTATGCTTATGTCCTTGCTGTTACATTGTAATACAAAGAAATCAAGGAAGGCCAATCCTAATTGGTTGCTGTGGATTACAACACTTTGCCTGGTTGAATAAATCCGTTTATGTAATGCTTACATACTGTATATGTATACAGAATAACATAGCAGAATGTCCCTGCCAAAACTTATTTTGAAGACTGGTGACAAACCCTGTTCTATCTTCATTAATAAAACACTTCACTTCAGGACATTTTTTGGCATCTGAACAAGTGTAGTTCTTGGCACTGGAATATCGGTGTTACAATTTTCGTTACATGAAGGCACAATAAAACTGTGCATGAATGAATGTTAGTCACTCAGACAATTTAAAACACCTGACATTTCAGTTCAAATTTATCAGACCTAAAAGGGTAACTTCCCCATAACCTAAACCGATGCTGGCATAACTTTCATTCTAGCATAAACCTAAAGGGAACCTATGAGGATAGATATATGTAATCTGCCACTTACGAATTCATTTTTTTAAAGCATTCTATGGGCTGCCATCTTGATCCTGACTTAATTGTCTAATGAGTCACTAACTTGAAATAAAGGTATGTCAGATTTAGAATCGCATATTTTAATGGGTTAATTTTAATCACTATGTAGCCTTTCAACCTAATCCTTAACCTTGAACAAACCCTTCAAACCTTAAAATGGATCTGAAATCAAAAGGCAAATATTTGCTATCCTATAGGAACATTGAAAACTGTAATGCCCCGTATACACAATTGGATTTTCGGACAACAAATGTTGGATGTGAGCTTGTTGGCTGAAAGTCCGACCGTGTGTATGCTCCATCAAACTTTTGTTATCGGACTTTCCGCCAACAAATGTTGGCTAGCAGGTTCTCAAATTTTCCGCCAACAAAACTTTGTTGTCGGAATTTGCGATCATGTGTACACAAGTCCGACGCACAAAAGTTCACGCATGCTCGGAATCAAGCAGAAGGAGCTGCACTGGCTATTGAACTTCCTTTTTCCCGGCTCGTCGTATGTCTTGTACGTCACCACGTTCCCACGTTCGTAATTGTTGGCCAACATTTGTGTGACCATGTGTATGCAAGACAAGTTGGAGCCAACAACCTTCGAAAAAAATTCCACGGTTTTGTTGTCGAAAAATCCAATCGTGTATACGGGGAATTAGGCCTCATGCACACTGGACGTTATAAAAAAATAGCCAGTAACGTTAGCTGTACAAAGCTGTAGCTGTAGAATGAGTTTTCCAGCGTTTTTTAAGCAAAACTATACTTCCACAAAAGTATACAGTTATCAGAGTTAAAGCATTAAAAATTAGTTCTCGTTTTTTTTTTTCAGCCAAAAAACACTGATAACAGCCTATGTGTGCATGGACACATAGGATGACATGCTGGGGAGTCTATTGGCTGCAGAAAAAAAAGTCTGAAGCCAAAAACAGCAGCTGTAAAAATGCAGTGTGCAGGAGGCCTTAATTGTGCCTAATTAGTACTCTAAAAATGTACCCTTTTTTGGAACTCCACCCTACAAATAACAGTGCGTTTCCTGGTATGCGAGGGTGCCTACGGCCTCATTAGCTGTGTGTTTGCATTGTGAGATCTAAGGCACTGCTGCCTATGGCTGCTATCCTAAGGGGATTTGGAGTGAAATTTGGTGATGTCACTTTTGTGTTGCTCATAGTTCCTTTTTTGTGGGAGGACCTAAGGAAGAAAAGCCCTGCCTATACAAACATAGCTATACAATTAAGCCCAATGTGGGTGAAACATGTCAGCGGGTTGTGACCAATGGGTGGGGATCTGAGCTAAGCCTGTCTTTCACTTTACACCGGAGATGAATATTGTGCATGGCGGTTCTTGTAGGTTATAGTATACCTTGCAGCGATATGCTGTTTCTGCCAGCACCTGAATACAGGGTGTAAACCTGGGAGACTGATACCAGGAGGTTGGAGCGGTGCTGATCTGTTATGGTATTTGCCACTGTATAAAGACAGTGCAAAACAAGGTATGGTAAGTCAGTAATGAGCAAAGATCAGCTGCAGGCAGACCACAGGCATTACTGGGGACTAATCCTTTGCCTCTAGCTTCCTTTTTTTTTTTTGAGTTGCTCCCAGAGTTAATTTCCTCTTTAACCTAAACCCTAAAGTGCAACTTCAGACTAATGGGTGAATTATACATATGTATGTGAAATTATCTTACCTACTAGGATTTGTTATCACAATCTCAATTGTATTACTTACAAAAAAGGATTCAGAAAAGTAATCTTTCTGACTGTCCAGTATGGGAAATGTGTGTATAGATTCTCTAATCAAGATTACAAGTCCCTTTGCGTGTAAAAGAGTTCACATATATGTACAATTTTTTTACTTGGCTGTTTGCCCAGATTTTCACTATAAACTAACTAGGCCTGAAGGAGAATCGTAATAAGGGATGAGCATATCAATCCCAACATAAGACACACTTTTCGGCTTCAGCAAAATAAATTCTTTAGGGCACTCATATTATAGTATGCACTTTTTTTTTTTTAAGACAAGATTGTGCACATTCTGACTTATGTCATTCTTGTGACAGCAAACTGATGTGCATGAATATATTTGGTGTATTAAACATTTGCGTTCATCTGCAGCAAAACATTAATGCCAAATGAAATTGATCTGCCATTTCTGGATGTTTCTCTGCGGGGAATTGCAAATGTTTGGTTACCTTGAACATTTCCTAATAGATGTGTCCGATGTTAAGATAAATATTTGCAATCACCCACAAACCTTGCTTTAATATTTAGTACTGTTTTTACCAACTAATATATAATAACAATTTTTTGGAATAACATATTAATTGCTATATGAAAGCTTTTGTACAAATTCAAGATTACCATGGTCTACCTCAACACATAGAGACTTTTAAGGCTCAAAAAGTACTTCTTAACCTCCCTGGCGGTATGATTATTTTGGATTTTAGGTGCTGAAAGCGGTACAATTATTTTGCATGGAAATTTGGCGTTTTATATTGTAGGCCTGTAATTCTTAACAATAACACACTTAAATCTGTCCAAACAAGAGTCTAGTAGATATCCTGGGTATGATGAAGTTTGAAACACAAAAACATAAATTATAATATAATAAATAAATATAAATAATTAAAAAAAAAATAATAATATAATAATAATAAAATACATTTCCCCACGAATCGCTCAATTCTGCAAGTGTTCTAATTTACTATCGCTGTTTTCTAGCTGGTCTAAAGCCACTTTTGACATAAAGGGACACTTTTTGGTTGCTATGGACAATCTCCAGTTTCCAGGCAGAAAGAACAGTATATATCATATAAAACTGCATGCAGGGCATGGGCCAAAGCACTGGGGACAAAAGGGATGTAAAATAATTTCATACAGTACTGTAATCTGTAAGATTACAGTACTGTATGTGTTATGGTTTGTACATTTTTTTGAATTTGCCGCCAGGCTCCGCCTCCGTGGGTCGCGACGCTCGCAGGGAACGGAGCCTGTCAAAGTCAAACAGCTCCAACTTCAGGGATAACTCTGAAGATAGATTGATGTGATCTGGGGTAAGAGTCACAACATATTAGGACATATAAAAAATGTCATCAAAGAATTGCATAGGGCAAGTACATACATTTTACTTAGAGTGTTCCTGGTATGTGAATCAGAGACTGGTCATATAAAAACAGTTTGGACCAATGAGTTGCCACCATTTCCATCAAAAAAGGCTAGACCCCCAAGATAAGATGGACAAATGAGGGGGGGCGAAGAATCTTTGGCCCAATAGGGCCGGCCAGGTGTGCACTAAGACCACATAAGGCTGACACAGGAGAGGAAATTAAAAGATGTTTTTCAGGGGTCTAAAAGATAGTATCAAACAAATCACAAAAGTATAAAAAATAAATAAAATAGCTATTTTTTTTATATGTCCTAATATGTTGTGACTCATACCTACAGATCACATCTTACTATCTGCAGAGTTATTCCTGAAGAAGGAGCTATTTGACTTCAAAACGTGTTAACTATATGTGATCCCTGTATGTATAGCAAAAATAAGTCTAAATATACTGAATTTTGTTATTTTGTATTCATCTTATGTGGAATTTTTAATGTTTGCATACCAATTTTTATGGAATTTAAATAAAACGTATACATTTTAAGATACTGATAAGTACTTTTTGAGCCTTAAAAGTCCCACCCAATGGGGCTACCAAACTTCTGGTAGGACCTTAACACATAGGGGCATATTTGTATAGCAGTGAATGTGACATTCACCAAACAATGTAGGTATTTCAATCCTTGTAATTTAAAAACACAATTACCATTTACAATTTACCTGCAGTCAATATTTCGTGAAAGTCACATTCACTTTTTTTTTTTTAAATATGCCCCATCGAGTCATTCAGCACAATGTTTGAAGTGAGACAAAGCAGACATGGCTAAAATTAATGCTGCCAATTAGTAATGAGGTTGGGAATGGGAGACAATGAAACTTTTACATTTCACTAAAGCCTAGTACACATGATCAGTAAATCGTACGGAAAATACCGCTTTAAAAAAAAAAAAAAAAAAAAAAAAAAAATGACGATCATTCGTACGATAATTCCATCCTCTGCACCAGGCTTTAAGGGATATCAGAAGCTCATAAGACATTGATCCTATGCAAGACAAATGATTGTTTCTGTCTTGAATGGTTATCTCCCAATCTTTAGCAATGGGGCCTATTTACTAAAACTGGAGAGTACAAAATCTGGTGCAGCTCTGCATAGAAACCAATCAGCTTCCAGGTTTTATTGCCAAAGCTTAACTGAACAAGCTGAAGTTAGAAGCTGATTGGCTACCATGGACAGCTGCACCAGATTCACCAAAGTTCACTAGTTTTAGTAAATCTCCCCCAATGCATCCCATAGCATGCATAAAGTAAAGAATATACAGTACATGCTGTTTCTGCCATAATGAATCCTACAGAAACAGATTTTACAGTCCTATTCCAGGGATTGTAAAATCTGAAGAGAAATCAGGTTACTTGTTAAGCCTGTCAACAGGTGAATAAGTAAAGAAAGACATAGAAACTCGGAAAGCACAATGGCAGATGATAAATAATATACTAGTGGGGTTTTCAGAGAACTTTACTTTAAATCTCTAGGGTCGGAGCAATTTGCAGGGAAACTATAGAATCCCTAGCGAGGAACCACACTTGCAATGTTAAAGCATTCCTTAAATAATTCAAGTAATGTGCTGACTGGAAGCTTATGTAGAAAAGGAAATCTGTTCTCTTAAAAAGCATTATACCAGCATGAGCACACGCAAATTAAGTTTTATGGAAATGGTATACATCTCTTAATCTGATTACGATTTCTCTGCAGAGCGAGCTAACAAATTTCAGCAAAGAACTCTTTTTGAAATGTAATAAAGATGTTCTGACACAAGTGAAATCTAAAATGGACTCTACAGTATCCACAACATATCAACTTATTAACGCTTAAAGGATAAGGCCACTTAGACAGATCGGATGCTTCCATATGGGATGGAGTTGGTGCATATCTACACTTCTCTGAACCTGTCAATCACTTGATGCTCCTTACAGAATTGCAATGAATAAATGGAACGTATATAAAAAAAGAATTGGTGCTTTTTTTGCTAATTTTAAATGTGCTTTTGTCCAGGGCTATCACACCTACTGTATCCTTTCTTTACAACTTGGTGAATTGTTGACATTTTAAAAGTTTCTGTAGTGTATAGTTTGTATAGTGTATCTAAACCTAAAAATGGTTTATCGGTAGTGGCTGCATTCACTTTTCAGGCTAAAAAACATTTTTAGAAAATACAGAAAGTACCTGTTGAGCTTGTCAGAAATGCAGTGTTCTTGTCACTTTTTGTGAGCTTAAAAAAAACTTTATCTTTATTGAGTAATCTACCAGTTCCATTAATCCTCCATGTAATGGAGATGAAAATATTTAAGCTCCAGCATGTGTGACAACCATAGCTCCCTCTATATATACAAATGAGAAGTGTGAAGACAAGAAAGGACAGGAAGTATGTTATTTGCAGGATCACCAGGTGAAAATAAAAGGGAAAAAGACTCAAAAACAGAAACATATGCAGCCACCACATCGAAGGACTGGTATGCTGCAATAGATTACCTTTTTTTTTTACTTAGTTACACTTTAACAGGTGTGCGGAGCAAGATAGAAACAACAGACCTTTGTAAAAGTTAATGACATTAAAAGGGTTGTAAAGTCAATCTTTTTCACCTTAATGCATTCTATGCAATAAGGTTAAAAACCTTCTGTGCTGCAGCTGCCCCCCAGAACCCCCCCTTTTTCTTACCTGAACCTGTTTGTTCCAGTGATGAGCACGAGCCCAGCAGCTCCAGCCGCTGTCTCTGTCCTCATTGGATAGATTGATAGCAGCAGGAGCCATTGGCTCCTGCTGCCATCAATCAAATCCAGTGACATGGGAGCTGGGGGGCGGGGCCGAGTCCTGCTGTCTGTGTCAATGGACACAGCAGCGGGACTCGAGAGTGCGCCCACACGGGTGCCCCTCATGGCATGGAAAGAGGGTCTCTGTGGCGGCACTAGATGAAGAGGAGGATCAGGGCCGCTTAAAACCCTTGCACAGAGCAGGCAAGTATAATATTTTTTTTTTTTAATAACAAACACAAACCATTACAATCACTTTAGGCATACAAGCTGCTTCTAGTATCCAGAGACCATTCAATTATCTAGGATGGCAATAATTTAGGACACATTAGGAACATTCTTTTTTATTACGCACAAATGTGACTAGGTAATGACAATAGTCCTATTTATTCATAGGAAGTTTAAAGCAATACTAAGCAATTAGTTACTGCCTGAAAGCCTATCCTACAGCTGGGGTGCCATACCCCAAAACTCTGTCCAGTGGCAAGTGCCAGGGGCCATTTAAAATGGTTGTAAAGGCACAAGGTTTTTTACCTTCATGCATTCTATGCAAGAAGGTAAAAAAACTTCTCTGTGCAGCAGAGTACTTTCCCGAGAGTCCCCTCTCGATCCAGCAATGTCCACAAAAGCTTTGCTGTTGGCTCCTGCTGCTGTCAATCACAGCCAGTGAGCCAATCAGGAGACAGAGGGGGCAGGCTGAACGGTGTCTCCATGTGTGAATGGACAAACAGAGCCATGGCTGCTTCCTTGTGGGGGCACCCGGTAGGAGGATAGAACCAGGAGCACCGGCGTTGGGCCCGAGAGGAGAAGGATCCAGTCTGCTCTGTGCAAAACCATAGCACAGAGCAGGCAAGTGTAACATGTTTGTTATTTAAAAAACAAAAACAAAACAGGGTTTTAATATCACTTTAACTAGACTTGTTAGCAAGAGTCAGAACACCTGCCACATACCCAATCAAATGTCACTGTGCTTGCTGTAAGTGAAAATCTTAAGAGATGTACCCGTATCACGTAAAACTTTTACCTTCTATTAACCAGGGGTTTTAAACAGGGTTGGATAAATCTATAGGTAAACTAAAAAAAAACAAAAACAAACCTCTTTTACGACACAAGGTTGTAGTCTTATTTAAATGATAGAACTGATCGATTCCTTTAAACAGGAGCATACATCCAGATGTCCTCATTATGACCTGAGCTTTCTTGTTTTATTGCACATAGCTAGACTCATTTTCAGAGCAATCGGCACTAATTATGAGCAGGATGATTTACTCTTATGACTTCTGGAAAAAGCAAACTCAATAGGAGTCTGGAAACGTACATGGAATAATTTATAACCACTTTGTTTATTTATGTTAAGGTTAATGAAATAAAAAGGAAGGAATAGCAAAAAAAAAAAAAGTAATACCTTTCTAGGTTCCTGGAGTTATTTCCTAACAAACACAAGCCTTCATTCATTAATTATTCCTGATCCAAATGTTGTCCATTGCTTAGGGTATGCTGCTTGTGCTAAAACGCTTTAGTTGAATATATGTGTACATACTGTATATAAGATATCAGGTTATGCACCACTGCTGAATGGGAAAGGTAATTTTCTGCGATTAATACAAATATATACGCCAAAGACTAGGTGCATCTCAGTTTTAAATATGGAAAATCCCAGAAAGAGAAATAGAAAAAGATATTTAAAAGTGGATCTTGCCAAAAAAAACCCCAAAAAATTAATGATCAACCAACATGTTAAAATTTTAGCTATAGACACACACAATAAAAAAAAAATCACTGGTATAAGATACCGGTAATTATCTTAGACTGCATCTTAAGATCCAGTCACCTAAGTGAGGGTGATGGCACTCCCACAGCTGGATCCTGGGAAAGCTAAAGATCACAATATATTCTTGCAATATTTGGGATCCCCAGCTTGGAATCTAGACAGAAAAAGCCAGGCTGCACCCCAATCCGAAGACCAATTGGGTGATAATGAGTGTTTTCAACCATTAGGCATACCTAATCTTTTACACAGAGACTTTCCAACTTACTGGAAAATCTATATGTAAACGGTCCAATCCAAAGAATGTATCCCTGGAACTTCAATCTTTTAGGCTGCCTAGAAAAGATAGTGTTGGGTCCCAGTAATACAGACAACAGGCAGATGTCTCCCTGATAAAAATGGAAGGAGAAACATCTGTCATTCTGTGGCTAACTTCACCTTATATTAGTTTTAGGTCTTTCAAGCTGTCAATACAAAGCCACAGCCATTGTTGGGGGTCATGTAGGCATTATCAAAGGGTGGGTTGATTGGCTGTTTTTTCCCTAAACATGCCCCTCTAAAATCTGCTTAAGCTTCTGCTACGGGTGAGATGGATTGAAAGATGCAGGACAACATTTTAGAAGACAGGAAGTGAGGGAAACATCTAAACTAAATAAAGTTTTGGATATAGACCCATCTTTAGTGTCACTTTATTCACACCACAAGGGTTTAAGGCTTTAAGCGGGGTACACGTGGGGCAAAAATCGGCCGGTTTAGCAGGAACCAGGTGACTTTCAGTCCGTGTGTACCACTGACTGTTCAACAGAAGCTGGTCTAACAACCGGGTTCTGTCGAACAGTAATGCTAGAAAAACATTCTGCTCGCTCATTCTGGGAGACCTTACAATGCTTATGTGCTGCCTATAATTTACGCAGCTATACATTATGGTGAGTTTGGTGTGCTGGTTATCACTGTGGTGAGGTGCTAAAGAGGGCTTGAACCATCTGGATAGCACTTAAAGGAGCCAATCAATCCATCGTCTTTATATATTGGTGAACAGAGTTTCACATATTGATTCACTTGCATTTAAAGGGTACGTGCCCATTTATTGAACTATTTGAGGCATTTTCTCACAAATTTCCTTATGTCACATTTTACATTTATGCATAATTTTTCCTTGTTTATTTGCACATTTAGTTTTAGAGCGCTGCGCTGTTATACACTTATTCACTGAGAAGAGCTGGGCATATTGACCTCTTAGTGCTAGCTGCTACTGCTTTCCAGCTAAGTGCTGACTATATATTTATCTGTTATGCTAGATAATCAGCATTTGATCAGCACTTGCAGCCAATGGCTGCAAGCGCTTATCAGTGTATTCTGCTTTACCCTCTTACATATCTAGCTACAGTTATTATTTATGTGCAGTACAACAACCCCTTTAAAGAATTCAGATAATAAATACCAACTACTTGAGCCTGCAATGACAGTGAAGATGGTTGCTTTTGAAAGATGGTTGTGGTGCATTTTTCTGCACATCAACACGTAGGCATAGTGTAAACAGGGCACATTGAGAACAACTGTTTTCTAAGTAGCCTGTGCATACCATACATGTTCAGTGGCGTGCAGAAAAATGCAGCTCATCAGACATGGTGTAAACAAGCCCTAAGTGGATTTAAATGGCATTTAAAGATTGTCTTAAATATTGGAGTTATCACAAACTGAACTGATCTGAGCACATTTTTGTTTCTCAAAATGTTTTTTGGTGCGTTCCACAGATGTTATAGGTGTAGCATGTATCTGGGGGTGTTTGGAGAACACAGTGATTATTGCTAGTGGCTATGATAGCCACTAGCAATAATCACATGTAAAATCCGACAGGCTGGCCGTACCCAAGTTGATTGAGAGATCAACTTGGGTACAAACAGCAAATATAATGTTAGAAGTTGGAGAGTTTACAATATACACCACCTCCTTAAAATAAATAAATAAATTACCAACGCACAATTGGAGTTTAACCACCCTGACGGTATTCATGAGTGTGGCTCGGGGTTAAATTTCAGTCCAATTAGCGGTAACCCCAAGCCACACTCGGGATTACATTGCAGGATCCTGGTGCGGCGTTACTTACCTTGTCCCCAGGATCCTGCGATGTCCCCCCGCAGTGTCAGCGGGCTCCGTCCTCTTCCGAAGCCTCTCTGTGCCAGGCTCCGTTCCCTGCGAGTGTCGTGACGCACAGGGGCGGAGTCTGGCGGCAAATTCAAAAAAATGTAAAAACCATAACACATACAGTACTGTAATCTTACAGATTACAGTACTGTATGAAATTATTTCACATCCCTTTTGTCCCCAGTGCTTTGGCCCATGCCCTGCATGCAGTTTTATGTTATATATACTGGTTTTTCTGCCTGGAAACTGGAGATTGTCCATAGTAACCAAAAAGTGTCCCTTTACGTCAAAAGTGGCTTTAGACCAGATAGAAAACAGCGATAGTAAATTAGAACACTTGCAGAATTGAGCGATAGTGAATCGTGGGGAAATTTATTTTATTATTATATTATTATTTTTTTAAAATTATTTATATTTATTTATTATATTATAATTTATGTTTTTGTGTTTCAAACTTCATCATACCCGGGATATCTACTAGACTCTTGTTTGCACAGATTTAAGTGTGTTATTGTGAAGAATTACAGGCCTACAATATATAACGCCAAATTTCCATGCAAAATAATTGTACCGCTTTCAGCACCTAAAATCCGAAATAATCATACCGCCAGGGAGGTTAAAGGTGCAATCAATAAGAATTGATATTACAAAAATAGATACATTTTATTAAACAAACATATTTAACAAAAACAATTTTGTATATATAAAAAAAGAGCATACTACAGCTCAGCGGTGACAATACAAAAGAATGGTTGCCTCTACGTGTTTCACCACTATCGTGGCTTCTTCTGAGCTTTTGTAGGACCTTAATACATTATCAGCCTTTAAAAGATCATGGTTCCAAGGAGTCCTCAGGGCCCCTCAAGAGCTCCAATGAGGTGTCTGTATGCCGAAAGTGAAGGGTGAATAATAAGCCTGTAGTCACACCCTGTTATAATGAGAGGTTTGACAAATTGATGGACTGATACTAACATCTTCCCAAAGACGCAAACTTCATATACTAGCAGCAAACAAAGGGACTGTGCCATCGAGGCAATTCCTTCTTTGAGAATACCAATGTTCATTAGTTTGATATCACTATGATACCTTTAAATCCAAGGAGATCAAAAACAATTGGTCTATCCCAGAGGGATTAACCCTTTTGAAATTGGCTTGGAATTTTGCAGATAACAGCAGGTATCAGGATGATCGGTCGCTGTGGCTGATCATCCTATTAAGGTCCTACAAAAGCTCCAGAAGGAGCCACGATAGTGGTGAAACATGTAGAGGCAACCATTCTTTTGTAGTGTGAGCTGTAGTATGCTCTTTTTTATATATACAAAATAGCTTTTCTTAAATATGTTTGTTTAATAAAATGTACCTATTTTTGTAATATCAATTCTTATTGATTGTTTGCACCTTTAAACTCCAATTGTGCATTGGTAATTTTTGAATCAACTTGGGTACATTCAGCCTGTCCATACATGGTTCGAATCTCTGCCAGTCCCTGCTGAACTGGCGGAAATTCGAATCCTCTATGTTCGGATTTAGTGAGAGGCTAAAAATTCTGGCAATGTATATACTGGACTTTGAAAAAAAATGTATTTTTCTCAACAATGGTCACCTGCACAGCTTGTTATTTTTTGGCACAGTTGGTTCTTGGTTTTGTCTGTTTCCTCATCCCCTACAGTGCAATATATTTAACATGGACAGGGCATGTGCCATATTTTGTTTACGGTACAAAATCCCACCTAATGAAACAATCACAAAACCTTTGTACCTTGCAGAGCACCTCCTCCAGATGTATCAAGCGTGGTATTTTAAAGCTGCTGGAGTGAACCCAGCTTAGTGCACTAAAGATTGCTAATAAACAATGTCACATTCATACCCTCTGTTTATTTCTGAAGTGCAGGCACTACCACTGTGAGCCTGATTAGATATATTGTAAAATATTCTACATTTCTGCCCAATAACCACCTTTTGTAAGCAATAGAGCACATGCATTCACTTTTCTGGGGAACAGATGAAACTCCAGTTTGAATAGAATTTGAATATTGGGTAAAATTATAAGATTACATTTAGCTTCTTGAGTTTTAAATTTGCATGAAAGAATTGAAGATTATCAACAGCAACAGCTCAGGACTGTAAAAAAAATAAATAAATGCTAGGGGGTAGAATTTTTTGGTAGAAAACTACTTTCTACCTAGCAATTTTTCTTTATTGTGAACACGGTGTATGGAGCATGATCAGTGTAGTGTACACTCCTGGCATCTGTAAGATGACAAGAGTGGAGCCAGGTTTTAGGACAATGTGCAGATGTTAAATTATCAGACTGATGTGAATGTACAATGTATATGTAAAGCGCTGCATAAATTGACAGTGCTATATAAGTACCTGAAATAAATCAATAATTCATGCAGCTAAAAAAAAAAAAAAAAAAAAATACCATTTACCACATTTCTATTTACACACGCACATTTGCCTGATCAGCTGTAAACCGTTTCAAATCATGATCTGCAGCTTCAGGCCCCATTTAGTAAGTAATATTAATAATCCCAACAGATAATAAAATCGTAGTATTTCCAGCAACCTTGCTTAGGCTTTAGTTTGTATCGTTAGAAGAAAGTGGCTATTACTGGCAAACTGTCAAAACCATACTTCTTGTACAATACAAACTTTCCTGTCATTCAGCCTAACAATGTGCACTTGCCACTTCACTTTCTCCTCCTGACCCAGGAAAATAAATACTAAAAAAACAGTAAAAGGGAGTTTAAAAAAATGTCGTCTTCTTACAGTTGAGGTCATTTAAAAGTTACATTACTTGAGCTGCCAGCTTTATGAATGCAGTCAAACTGCATATATTAATATTTTACCTAAAGGCCATTTAACACACAAGTTAAATTACAGAATTATGTAAGTGAAGAGTCACATAGCTCAGAAAATCGTGCACATCGTACAAGTGTCAAGAATACCCAATTTAAAGACTGTGAGAAGCTTTTACAAGATATATGTTGACATAAATATCAGGGACTTATTTGCATTGTTGTCTTCAGCTATGGTCCATCCTTGGTTGCCCTAGGTAAATGGTTTTGTACAAGAACAGGAGAAAAAGCTATAAAGGTCACTACCAATGATCAATTACTAATGTTTAAGGCTGGCAAAATACGTGGCAATCTTCAGTCAATTTCAATCGCAGGAATCACACATAATATTGCAAGTGATCACCAGAAACTAAGCGATCAATTACCCACAAATGTAATCAGTAACCAGAATTCTGTCACTTGTAATATCAAAACTGGGCAATACATGATAGTTTCAATATAGTTTATTGAAAAATAGAATTAAAAACAGAAAATAAAAAACAAAAAAACAACAATCTCGTCAAAAGATTGTTGAAACCCTTCACCAAGCAACCCTGGATTTGATGACCTGATCTCCTATCCATCATCCTAAAGACATCCATATTAAGCCTTAAGTGACCCACCAGACTGAAAAGCTGGGGGTCATGTGGATCTGGTGAGTGGGGACACATAAGGGGGTGTTGTGCACCTGAATTTTTTGAAGCACCTTTCTTCTCTTCATTTTGCATTGGAGCACCTTGAGTCATTTGTTTTGGACTTTGTGTTTTATTATTTTTCATTCCATATTTATTTATTGTTTGCGAGCGCTATATTTATATCTACCTTTTCATGTTTTCCAAGTGATTAGCACTTTGTGTATAACAGCTGCAATTCTATTTCACCGATTTTTGTTTCGCCATTAGCACGAGTTTATATATTCAGCATATATTTTTCAATTCAAGAAATTACACTTAGTGCTCTGGATTGAGACAAGTACACACTATAGAGGGATATGCTTAGTTCATATTTCAGGTCTGAGGTTTACAATCACTTTAATCTTTTTACCCACTGCAGACTATATTCAAACAAGGGAGGAGGTTTCCAAAAAGTTGAACGATCGCAAGAAAATCTGAAAATCTTGAATGAACTGATGCTTTATCTTTGAACACCTTGCACACAGGCACCTCTGTGAAGCAGGATCCGCTTGCTCAGCGGGGAATCACTCTGCTGATCCTACGCTGCTGACGCTATGCAGAGCAGACACGGACACAGCCTGCTCTTGTCTACAGGGATGGAAATGAACCGCGTGTCCGTTTCCATCTGATCCTCCAGACGGATGGGGAATAGATCCCCCATCTGTCTGATTTTGACGGACAGGACCGGATAGCAGTGGGTGCCAGCGGACATGTGTCCACTGGCATCCGCCGCTCCATAGAGGACACTGCAGGGTCCGGCTGAAAAACTGACCGGCAGCAAACCTGATCAGATCGCCCGTGTAAAAGGGGCCCAAGAAGTTCAAGGGAGATAAGTCCAAAATACACATGACATGGAAAACGTCTTCACCTCAATTATGTTTCCAAAAAATAGTTTTATTCAAAGTACAAAAAGTACAAACAACAATAGCAGGTAATAAGTAGTAACACAGAATAAAAGAAAGAAAGCATCTCAACACAAATATCAAGTTGTTTCATTATACTTTACAGTCTGGAAATCTCCAAATATGAATTTAACGCTAACTTAAGCCCACTGGGAGGTTTCACACAAGAATCGCTCTTTAAACTTGGTAAGGGATAATTCAAGGGATTTGTCAGCTAAATTAAGAGGTCACACCGCAGTTGAACTACAACACATAAGGGAGCAATGCAATTAACCTGGGCCTCACTTCTAATCCAGGTGTCAGGACTAAATCCTGTGAGTTATTACAGCAGATAAAAGATAAGCTGCTTTATTTGGCTACACTAATTAAAACATTTACAATGCGACCTATAAAAAGGTGATTGCTTGACGCAAGGTCTCAGAGCAGTTTGTGATGTCATTTCATTGGAATTTGGAGAATTATTACAGAGCAAAAAAAAAATCATAACATGGGATTGAGCTTATGTGCTGCGTACATTTGCTTAGTCTTCTTTTTCTTCTATAATAACCTGTTGCTGAAGCTCAACAGAACACAATATATCTGCCTGCAGTGCATAAACATGACGTGAACAGACCAGTCATTATTTTACCTGCTGGTGCATGCCACTGAGCACACAGCGGCACAGCAGATAGTATGCCAAAGCTGCACATACACAGCAAGACGCAACTGAACAGCTCGTTGCTGCTTGTTTTCATCATAACATACATTTCCCCCTGAAGCCCCTTGTATTTCCTTGAAAGAGATGTTGAAGGATTTTGTACACAACATCAAGTTCAACCACAAAAGTCACTGTCAAACAGAGCAAAAGGGAACGAGTGTCAGTACTGGGAGAGGATGGAGAAACTTGGACCTTAGTTATAACCAACAGTTAACGTTTGAGGAAATTACTTCATACAAACATGTAGATGCAAAACAAAGGCATACAGTGCCTTGATACCCCTTGAAATTTTCCACATTTTGTCATGTTACAACCAAAAACATAAATGTATTTTATTGGGATTTTATGTGATAGACCAACACAAAGTGGCACATAATTGTGAAGTGGAAGGAAAATGATAAATGGTTTTTACATTTTTTTACAAATAAATATGTGAAAAGTGTGGCGTACATTTGTATTCAGCCCCCCTGAGTCAATACTTTGTAGAACCACCTTTCACTGAAATTACAGCTGCAAGTCTTTTTGGGCGTATCTCTACCAGCTTTACACATTTAGAGAGTGAAATTTTTGACCATTCTACTTTTCAAAATAGCTCAAGCTCTGTCAGACTGGATGGAGAGCGTCTGAACAGCAATTTTCAAGTCTTGCCACAGATTCTCAAACGGATTTAGGTCTGGATTTTGAATGGGCCATTTTAACACATGAATATGCTTTGATCTAAACCATTCCATTGCAGCTCTGGCTGTATGTTTAGGGTCATTGTCCTGATGGAAGGTGAACCTCCGCCCCAGTCTCAAGTCTTTTGCAGACTCCAACAGGTTTTCTTCTAAAATTGCCCTGTATTTGGCTCCATCTTCCCATCAACTCTGACCAGCTTCCCTGTCCCTGCTGAAGAAAAGCATCCCCGCAAAATGATGCTGCCACCACCATGTTTCATGGTGGGGATGGTGTGTTCAGGGTGATATGCAGTGTTAGGTTTTCCGCATTTTG
Source organism: Aquarana catesbeiana (assembly GCF_042186555.1). Taxonomy (NCBI): domain Eukaryota; kingdom Metazoa; phylum Chordata; class Amphibia; order Anura; family Ranidae; genus Aquarana; species Aquarana catesbeiana. The sequence continues at coordinate 471,775,442 of NC_133324.1, read as the reverse complement.
CTTTTAGGCCAAAAAGTTCAATTTTGGTCTCATCTGACCAGAGCACCTTCTTCCACATGTTTGCTGTGTCCCCCACATGACTTCACGCAAACTGCAAAAGAGACTTCTTATGGCTCTCTGTCAACAATAGTTTTCTTTATGCCACTCTTCCATAAAGGCCAGATTTGTGGAGTGCACAACTAATAGTTGTACTGTGGACAGATTCTCCTACCTGAGCTGTGGATCTCTGCAGGTCCTCCAGAGTAACCATAGGCCTCTTGGCTGCTTCTCTGATTAATGCTCTCCTTGCCCGGCCTGTCAGTTTAGGTGGTTTAGAATGTCTTGGTAGGTTTGCAGTTGTGCCATACTCTTTTCATTTTCGGACGATGGATTGAACAGTGCTCTGTGAGATGTTCAAAGCTTGGGATATTTTGTTATAACCTAACCCTACTTTAAACCTCTCCACAATGTTATCCCTGACCTGTCTGGTGTGTTCCTTGGTCTTCGTTACGCTGTTTGTTCACTAAGGTTCTCTAACAAACCTCTGAGGGCTTCACAGAACAGCTCTATTTATACTGAGATTAAATTACACACAAGTGGACTCTATTTACTAATTAGGTGACTTCTGAAGACAATTGGTTCTACTAGATTTTAGTTAGGGGTAACAGAGTAAAGGGGGCTGAATACAAATCCATGCCACACTTTTCAAATATTTATTTGTAAAAAAAATTGAAAACCATTTATCATTTTCCTTCCCCTTAACAATTATGTGCCACTTTGTATTGGTCTATCACATAAAATCCCAATAAAACACATTTACATTTTTGGTTGTAACATGACAAAATGTGGAAACTTTTGAGCTGTATGAATACTTTTTCAAGGCACTGTATGAACCCAGGCTAGGTATCGGTGAGTACTTAAGAATAAGTATCGGTACTCGTACTCGGTCTTAAAAAACTGGTAATTTAAAAAAAATATATTTAAATTAAAGTAAATATATATAAAATATTTTTTTTGCAAAGTAATGAAAGCAAATGAGATAAGGTTTGGGTGGAGGTAAAGCACTCAAAAAATAAAAAAAATAAACAAATAAAAGAACACAAAACAAAAAAAAAAAAAAAAAAAAGATGATGAACAGGGCATCTTCTGAGCAGTATAAACATGGATTCCATTAATTACTGCACGGGTATCCACAAAAATAATATAATAATAATAATAATAATAATAATATTATAATATAACAAATAATATAATGTAAGCATCATAGCTGGGAACTTGCTAGATTATGCTATTTAGGAGGATTACCAGAACTGTACTCTGGTCATAGCAGGAACCAGGATAGAGTCGAAGAGAAATGGAAGGAAGATTATGCTCCCTCCAACAGCAGACTGGTGTGGGCAAAAGAGAAGAATGCAATGAGCGGGTGCAGGACCAGACCTGGCAACATCATAGGTTGGCACCAGAACACTGGGACAGGCTTCTTCCCACTGACATCACTGCCATTGGGGCATTTTTGCCCCGTATTTTGCTGCAGCATGAAAATGGGCACCTGCCCCAATTTTACAACCAGACCCTTATTACAGATACACTTAAATTACAAATGCTTTCACTGCAGTGGACTTATTAAGTGTACTTTTTAAGACCAGTTTTTTTGATTAATAGATACATATATTGATAGACAGAGACACATACACATTGTACTCTCTATATGTATTTACTCCCTAAAGATAACATGCACAATAACAGTGACTTACTTTAGTGATAAAGAATAGTCATGTTTGCTTGTCTGGCTGTTTCGCACAAGGTAACTGCATTCTTTGCACAACCTCAGTAAGTTCTCTGCATCTGTCCGGCTGATTGCTCCATGATACCATCTAAAATTAAAAGAACATCTCATTATTTCACTGTTAGTGATAGATACACAACTGTGTATAATCAGAAAACATGCCAACTGTTTAAAATGCTATTATTAAAGGGTTAGCCCCCTTTAAAACTGTATCTCTATTTTGGGTAAATATAGGAAAACTGAATTACCCCTAGCATTATCTCTTGCCAACTGTCAGTAAATTCACAGACATTTTGTGAACTCCATGATTTTTACGTCTGTCCATGAATGTCCATCACGGACATGCATAGTGCTATGTTGCAGTAGGGTGAACAAAGCCTAATTTTAATTAAAAAAGAAAAAACAGGGACATTAGTTACATTGAGAAGTGCCCCTTGCCTGGTCTTAATTGAAATCTTCATCCCCTCCTCATGGTAAGCTTCTGCAGCAGTTAATACAGCTACTGGACCTGTCATGGGCATTCGTCAAGTATGTGGACTATGCCTGCCCTTTCTGACCCCTCCTCTATTTACAGAGTGAAAGCTACAGTACAGCTTTTATGAATGAAGGAGGGAGGGGATTGTAAAGGTTGGGCACAACTGGCATTCTTGAGGCGAACCTGACATTTCCAATAGCTGCAAATTGGCGCTGAAGGGGCATGGGAGGGGCAGAGGACGGAAATTTTCAGTTTAAAAATATAACTAAATTTAGGCTTTAAGGACGTATTCAGATTGGACACTGGCACCTGCACTGCAAGGCGATTTGTTTTGGTATCTGCAGCCACTCCAAGCTGCATGCAGACAGGCTACGGAAACTTGCAGTAGTAGCTGCACAGCCCCAAACGCTGTCTGCATTTGGGGCTGTGCACCTGCACGGGTGTCAAATTTGGATACGCAGCTGTGTTTGTGCAGCCAATTTGCCTACATCCACCTCCATAGGCTGCCTGCACGCAGCTCAGAGCAGATGCAGACATGAATACAAATGCCTCCTGTATGCTGTATGGGTGCTTGCGCTCAGAAAAATGCAACCTTAGTCTTCAATTGTTGTAACAAAAGGAGTGGGACTTAATGGTCAGAGGTAGAACTGGTAAATTTACTGGGGATATTGTACCACCAGAGTTCCCAGAAACATACAAGCCAGGGGGGCAATCTCAGTGTAAAATATTTTTTAACGCTTTACTCCAGGCAAATATTTCTTAAATGGACTTAGCTACTTGCCTGAAGTTTAGCGATAAACTGACGTTTTAATGGAAACCTTGTCATTACTTTAGCAAGAGTTAAATTGTGCAGTTGTAATGGTTAACTAAAATAATTTTAGACATGGTGCTGCCATTTTTTTAGATGTTTGTTTTTATCATATACAGTTTGAAGGGATCTAGCGAGGGTATGAGACAATAGATTCCAGACAGAAATTGAAAGCCGGCTGGAGACAGACACCTGCCAGCATTAAAACAAACCCTATTTATTTATGGATAGGCTTATCCTTCAAAAACTGCAACAATAATCAATTTAAAAAAAAACTAATCATATAAGACAATCCTATATGAGCACCTTCATCAGTGAATAATATCACTTCATACTAAAACCCACATTTGTTTCTCCAGTGCAATATTTGGATCCACTCTCTCGCCCAAGATACCACAAAGTTCAGGGCTGCCGTGTTTTATCGGTTTGAAGCCCCCTCCAGGAGCTCTCAGCTGTCTGCGTCTGTCACTGCTTGGAGATGGCGATAACTGTCTCTCGGTGCCATTGAACTGCGCTGTAGAAAAGGAACAAATGAATAATAAAAAAAAAAAATGATTAGTAGTGTCAACCAATGACAGCAGGAACGCAGTTTCAAGTATCTGCATAGACTCTCTCTGACTAGTGAGATTGATTTCTTTAGCATGTATATAGTACAGTTGTAATCTTTTAATAAAATACATTTTAAATATGGCTCTCACATTTTTACATCCTTGTTTGTTTTTATCAATTTACAGTTTGAAGATTCGACTAGGGAAACCTATAACTTTTTGGAGAAAGTTTAGCTTGGGAGAGGGAGCTGTACTAAGATCCAAAGGAAAAAACAACATTAATAATAGATGGTGGTATTGCCATGATTTAATCTGATGTATGCTTACATAGGGCTAGTGTTGAACACTTAAAATTGAGTGGTACATGTTTTAATTTTAGATTGTAAGCAAGCAGGGCCCTCTAATTCCTCATGTATTGAATTGTATTCTTAGCCCTCATGCACACAGGCTGTTAAAAAAACGTTATGAAAACGCCAGTATTTTAGCAGTGACTTTTTTCAGCATTTTTGTAATAGCGTTTTTTAGCGGTTTTTAGCGTTTTTGAGCGTTTTTCCGCGTTAGCGTTTTTTTTTTTTTTCAAATTTTTTTTTTTTTTTTTCAATGGATCAAAAACGCTAAAAACGTTGGTGAATGACGTTTTTGAGCGTTTTTCAGCGTTAGAGCGTTTTTACAGCTGAAAAACGTCTCTCAGAACCCACTGGTCCTGGGTTTTTTTTACAGCTTAAAAACGCCTATGCCACTTGCAGCTCAAAAACGCCTAGGTGGGCATGAAGCCATAGACTAACATAGACAGGCCTTTTTAAGCTGCAAAAAAAGCTCAAAAAAGCAGCTGTAAAAACGTCCGTGTGCATGAGGACTAACTGTTAGGGATGCACTGAAACCAGTTTTTTAAGACCGAGTACGAGTACCAATACTTATTCTTAAGTACTCACCGATACCTAGCCTGGTTTCATACAGTGCCTTGAAAAAGTATTCACACCCCTTGAAATTTTCCACATTTTGTCATGTTGCAATCAAAAACGTAAATGTATTTTATTGTGAATTGATGTGAAGACCAACACAAAGTTGCCAATAATTGTCAAATGGAAGGAAAATGATACATTTTTTTAAAGAATTTTTACAAATAAATATGTGAAAAGTGTGGGGTGCATTTGTATTCAGCCCCCCTGAGTTAATACTTTGTAGAACCACCTTTCACTGCAATTACAGTTGCAAGTCTTTTTGGGTATGTCTCTATTAGGGATGAGCTTCGTGGTCGAGTCGAACCCATGTTCGACTCGAACATCGGCTGTTCGATCGTTCGTCGAATTGCGAACGATATGGGCCGTTCGCGCCAAATTCGTGTGGCGCGTCACGGCCCATAATTCACTGCGGCATCGCAGTGCATTGCTGGCTGATGATTGGCCAAGCATGCACTATGACCCGCATGCTTGGCCAATCACAGCGCCGCCTGAACAGAGAGCCATAATTGGCCAAAGCCAAGGAGGCTTTGGCCAATTATGGCTCAGGGGATTTAGTACACGCCCCACACTATATAAGGCCGCCTGTGTAGTGTGTGTTCCGGCGTTCATTGAGAGAGAGAGAGAGAGAGAGAGAGAGAGAGAGAGAGAGAGAGAGAGAGAGACAGACAGTGACATTTGATTTGAGTTAGATAGATCAGGCAGAACAGTCAGTCAGTTAGCTGCATTTTCAGTGTATTGTGTATATATATGCATCCCAGGTGTTGCATATATATATATATATATATATATATATATATATATATATATATATATATATATATATATATATATATATATATATATATACACACACACTGTATTCAGTTTAGCTAGATCCGTTCTTGTTATCTTCCTACTGACAGGCAGGCTTGTCTTGTTACAGTATTTACAGCTACCTGAAGAAAATTACTGGTGTTCCTTTGATCCTATTAGTACCACAGTCAGGCAGCTAGACTATTTACAGTTAGTGCAGTGCGTCCTGCTCACAGTGTTCAGCTAGATCCGTTCCTGTTATCTTCTTACTGACAGGCAGGCTTGTCTTGTTACAGTATATACAGCTACCTGAAGAAAATTACTGGTGTTCTTTTGATCCTATTAGTACCACAGTCAGGCAGCTAGACTATTTACAGTTAGTGCAGTGCGTCCTGCTCACAGTGTTCAGCTAAATCTACAAGTTAGTGGGGTGCGTCCTGCTCACAGTGTTCCGCTAAACCTACAAGTTAGTGGGGTGCGTCCTGCTCACAGTGTTCAGCTAAACCTGCAAGTTAGTGTGGTACGTCCACCTCACAGTGTTCAGCTAAACCTACAAGTTAGTGTGGTGCGTCCACCTCACAGTGTTCAGCTAAACCTACAAGTTAGTGGGGTGCGTCCTGCTCACAGTGTTCAGCTAAACCTACAAGTTAGTGGGGTGCGTCCACCTCACAGTGTTCAACTAAAGCTACCTGTAGAAGGTTGGTGGTGTTCTCATACTACAGGCAGGCAGTTGATTTTGCTAGCTGCAGTATCAGTACATATATATATATATATATATATATATATATATATATATATATATATATATATATATACACATATCCCAGCTTAGTGCAGCTACAGGCCATTAGTATGTCTGGAAGGCCAAGAAGGAGAGGCAGACAGTCACAAGCCAATAAGAGAGGGCATGCAGGCTCTGTGTCTAGTGCTGGTCATGGAGACGGTGCATCCTCATCAGCATGTGGCCGTGAGCTTGGGCTTTTTTTCGGCACATACCCTCACACATACCCTACCACTTACCATTCACCATACAGGGGACCTAACTATAACAGACCCCCCCCCCTACTGACTATAGACCCCCAGACTATGGTTACTATGCCAACAACCGCAATCAGTACCCATTAAGGCCCCCAAGGGGAAACTTTAGAGGTAATTTTAGAGGGAGACCAGTACACAACCCCTATCCACACCAGGGAGGGGGGGAATGGAGGGACTGGAAAGAACCATACAGAATCCCTTCCAACTCACAACAAAACTATATGGAAAGAGTAGAAAGAGAGGAAGAAGAGGCAGAGGGAGAAAGAAAAAGGAAGAGAAACAACTAAAAGCAGGATTATTCAATTTAACCACCATAGAATTTTCGGAGGCAGAATTGGAAGTCTTGGCACAGGGACTAAAATTTGCGCCAAATAAGAACATAGATAAGTTCAATCTGTTCGTAGATATTGAGAAATATATAAGGAAACTAAATATCAGGAAACATTTTGCAGGGCAAACCAGCAACACTAGGATTCAGGAAATAACAGACCCTTTTGTACACAGTAATTTGAAAAATAATTCGGTGTTCAATCCCCAAAAGGGTTCCCACCACCACATAGAAGTATTCAAGAGTATGGTCCAAGATGAAGTACGACAGATTGAAATATCACAACATAGAAACAACCAGAGAATATGGGAGGGAATAAAAAAACTGGAAGAGAACAAACAGATAGTGGTGAGACCTGCTGACAAGGGGGGAGGTTTGGTAATACTAACCAAAGAAAACTATAATACAGAACTAAGGAGACAGTTGAATGACACCTCAACGTATAAAAAGCTTAAAAGTAACCCTACCCCACAACTGAAACAACAACTATTAGATTGGATTAACCAAGGTACCAGTAAACAAATATTAACTCAGAAAGAAGCAGATTATTTGAACCTAACTACACCCAGAATTCCGGTACTCTACATAGTACCAAAAATACATAAAGATAAGGTAAACCCACCAGGCCGTCCAATAGTGAGTGGGATTGGCTCTCTGTACTCTAGGGTGGGGGAATACCTCGACACTTTCCTCCAGCCTCTAGTCCCACAGAGCCAATCCTATCTCAAAGATAGTCGAGAACTAATTACACTGTTACAATCCACCATCATCACGGACCAAACCTTACTAGTAACAATAGACATCGAGTCTTTGTATACAAACCTTCGCCAAACAGATGTGTTAGAAGCAGTGAGGTGGGCTCTCACCAACCAATCCACCCTGAAAAAATCACAAATCAAATTTTTGATTAAAGGATTATCTATGGCCATGGGGAATAATTATTTCTGGGCATTAAACGAATACTACAATCAAATTGGCGGTGTAGCCATGGGAGCCCGCTATGCACCTAGCGTGGCGAATATTACGTTAAATAAATGGGAATCAGAGACCATTTTCAAAAACAGACCTCACTCACTTCTTCTGTATAAAAGATACATAGATGACGTGATGATTCTGTGGGAGGGAACCAAAGAAAGTTTTAACAAGTTTTTGGAGAGTATGAATATGAATAAGTACAATCTAAAGTTCACAGCGGAGTACAGTTTGGCCACGGTGAATTATTTGGATCTAACACTCTTCAAACAAGGTGATCATATTAGTACAAAGACTTTTTTTAAAGAAACTGACCGTAACGCATATGTCCCTACACACAGCTGTCACCATCCGCAATGGATAGGAGCTGTACCGAAAGGGCAATATATGCGTATACGGCGAAATTGTGCTAATATCTTGGATTATTTCACACAAGCAGCAATTCTCACCACTAGATTTAGAGAAAAGGGATACCCCGCCCATATCTTGACAAAATTGGTCTCACAGGTGGCAAATATGGACAGACAGTCCCTATTGGTCCCTAAACCAAAAAAAGAATATAAGGGTGACTGTGCGTTCATATCGGGCTTTCATCGCCAATATAAAACAGTAGAAGGTATCTTCAAAAAATTCTGGCCTATCCTACTCAAAGATAAAGATCTCCAGTCTTCCCTGCCCAATAAACCTAAGTTTATCTACCGAAGAGCCCCTACCCTTAGGAATCGCTTGGCTCCAAACGTACCAGATCCCCCCGGGAAACCTCCCACTTTTCTGGATGGTTCTGGTTTTCACTATTGCACTAGATGCAATGCTTGTAAAATAACCAGAAAACCAGGTACCAAGAAAAAGAAGACCCAGTTCCAATCTATAGTAACACAACAACAATTTGATATTAAACCTCTCATCACATGCGATTCTGATCACGTAACATATGTTCTGGAATGCCCATGCTCCCTTCAATACGTGGGCAGAACCACACGCCAACTGAAAGTAAGAATAAATGAACATTTAACAAATATTAAAAAGGGATACCCTAACCATAGTGTATCAAGACACTTCAAACTTTACCATGATAGTGACCCATCACTGTGTACATTCTATGGGATTGACAAAATCTCTAGGGATTGGAGAGGTACCCATATGAAAAGGGCAATATCTAGGAATGAAACGTACTGGCTTTATAAATTACGGACTATGCAACCACATGGGATGAATATAGATCTGGACCTTAATTGTTTTCTTACAAATGATTGAATCCAGGAGTGTCTAGGAATATCATTATCTGTCCACCTCAGATCATGTGAGTGAGTTAGGCACCACTTGTATTATGGTTGAGGTCAGAGATAGCTGTCCAGGGTGCAAGATGGAATATTTTTTCCCCCCCTCTTCTTTGTCCCCTTTATTATTCGAGTCAGACGGGGATAGGTTATATTGCAGCCTTTTAAGGTTTAATAAATGCTATTTAGTTTTGTAATCATTTTTGTATGTAAACCGAGACTGGGGCTGTTATAGAATGCAGGGTTACATGAGTCCCCCCCCCTTTTCTCTCTACAAAAACACCACCATTAATTTTATTCACTTATATATTTTTTCTCACTTCCCCACCACCTATATGGGTGGATTCACCTACCTGTTTTTAACCAGTAGGGGGACTATAACAACATGTCGTCTCCACTTAGGAGATGTTTGATATGGAGTCACATTTGTTTTAAGTAAGGAGTTTTTTGTGAACAATATAGTAAATATCCACAAGATGGAGCTAGGCTCCAGACCATAGTTGAACTTTCCAACTTTATTGCTATGAGCACAGTTCCTGTGGTCTATTTTCCAATTACCCGCCCACTTCCTGTTCCTAACAAAAAGTCACATTCGTTTTCAATTAAGGAGTTTTTTGTGAACAATATAGTAAATATCCACAAGATGGAGCTAAGCTCCAGACCATAGTTGAACTTTCCAACCTTATTGCCATGAGCACAGTTCCTGTGGTCTATTTTCCAACTACCCGTCCACTTCCTGTTCCTAATAAAAAGTCACATTCGTTTTCAATTAAGGATTTTTTTTGAACAATATAGTAAATATCCACAAGATGGAGCTAATGCTCCAGACCATAGTTGAACTTTCCAACTTTATTGCTATGAGCACAGTTCCTGTGGCCCATTTGCCAATTACCCGCCCCCTTCCTGTTCCTAATAAAAACCACCATTCCAGTGACCAACGTACGCTTCCCTGAAGACGTTCACTACGAAACGTACGTCGGAGCGGTACGTGGTCACATGTCCTATCACCCAACAACATCCGGATCCTTTGGCTGCCCCCCTGTGTAAGCTGGAACGCACGCCAGCGTGGAGGAGACATGAAAGGCTTTTTCTGACTGTGAAGTCACCCTGACATGCAAGCAGCCCCAGTGCCGGGTAGGCACCCACCAATGTAAGTGGCCATTTGGCTTTTTAATTTGTTTACTTTTTTAATAAATGGTTTTACGCTATGGAGACTGTTTTTGTTTCCTATGTATCCTTATCCTATCTTGAATGAGCTTGACGGGAACGATCCATGCCTATAATACCAACCACAGTCCGGCCATCCATGTGAGCAGGCACAACCCTGCACAAGCGCTAGTGACTCTCTTTTTAACTAAAGGAGTCATTGGTATCTGGTAAGCAGATATCTACTACTTCGAGGTGTTTTCCTTTTTCTTATTTTCCTTTGGTGATGGAAAACCTTTCGTTTACAGCAACAAGATTGGGATATTATTGAAAGATATCATTTCAACCACTTCAAAACACTTTTTTATGTGGACAATCAATCACTATATATTTTTTTCACTATTGTGGGCACTCCTATGTGTAATCTAATTATGATTTGTCATTATTATGTTTTTCATTTTTTTGGTAATGCAGGATATTTATTTATTTAAAGCACTTGAATAGTATGGTATCTAGCGCCCCCTAGTTTTCTTACATTTCCATTTTTTTGGTAATGCAGGAGATTTATTTATTTAGAGCACTTGAATAATATGGTATCTAGCGCCCCCTATCTTCCTTACATTCCTTTTTTTCGGCAGCTGGCCGTGTTGAGCCACAACATGCGGAAGACGTGGTCGAGTGGATGACCAAGCCGTCCTCATCCTCCTGATCCTCTCTCACCCATGCCCAGGGTACTTTGTCTGGCAAAGCAGCGGCCTCTTCCCTCGGCTCAATGTCATCAGTGACTCCTTCCCTAGCCCCACCATGTCCTCCTGAGGAGTCCCTCGAACTGTTTGACCACAGTGTTGGGCACATGCTCCAGGAGGATGCCCAGCGTTTGGAAGGCTCTGATGATGATACTGAGCTCGATGAAGGCAGTAACATGAGCGCAGACAGAGGGGGTGCCCAAGAAGAACAGCAATCTGGCAATCATGCTCCCCCTGCTGCAGCATACTGCCAGGTTTGCTCCAGTGATGAGGAGGGAGGGGATGATGAGGTCACTGACTCAACGTGGGTGCCTGATAGGAGAGAGGAGGAGGAGGAGGAGGAGGCGGCACATCACCAACGAGGCAGGATGCCCTCCAGGGGCCAGCCTAAGGGCAGCACATTGACTGCATCACACCCCAAAGCTCCACATGTGCAGGGTGCTGCAGTCTCTGCGCGTTATTCAAAAAGTTCTTTGGTGTGGGCCTTTTTTGAGACGAGTGCATCAGATCGCACCGCTGCTATTTGCAACATATGTCTCAAGCGTATCTCGCGTGGCAAAAACATCTCCCGCTTGGGTACCACATGCTTGACCAGACATATGTTGACCTGCCATGCAGTTCGTTGGCAAGTGTATCTAAAAGGCCCACACCAAAGAACAAAGAGGACCTCTCCTTGCTCCTCATCAGCTGAGATCTCCAACCCCACTATACCTTCAGTCCTCTCTGAGACCTGCACTGAGAGGAATGAAGGTGTAGAATTAGGTGTGTCACAGCCAAGTACTTGTGGGCAATCTGCTTTTGGTACACCGACGTCAGATTGTACCAGGCAAATTTCCCTGCCCCAGCTGCTGCACCGCCGAAAGAAGTTTGCTCCCAGCCATCCACATGCGCAGCGGTTGAATGCTAGCTTGGCAAAATTGCTGCCTTTTCAGTTGGTAGACTCTGCCCCCTTCCGTGCATTTGTGGAATGTGCGGTTCCTCAGTGGCAGGTACCTAAACGCCACTTTTTCTCACGGAAGGCGATTCCGGCTCTCTACTGGCATGTGGAAGGCAATGTCCATGCCTCGCTGGACAGGGCGGTCAGCGGTAAGGTGCATATTACCGCTGACTCATGGTCCAGCAGGCATGGACAGGGACGTTACTTAAGTTTCACGGCGCATTGGGTGACCCTGCTGGCAGCTGGGAAGGATGCAGGACAAGGTGCAGTAGTGTTGAAGGTTGTTCCGCCACCACGCCTCCAAAATGCTAATGATTGTGACACAACTCTCTCCTCCACCCCCTCCTCTTCTTCTTCCTCCATGGCCTCTTCCTGTGCTTTGTCCTCGGAACCAGCGGTGCTCCGTAGCCATTCAAGGGGCTACGCAAGTACGCAGGCCAAATGATGCCATGTGGTGCTTGAGCTGGTGTGCTTGGGGGACAGGAGCCACACTGGGGCAGAGGTTCTGTCAGCTCTGCAGGGGCAGGTTCAGAGGTGGTTGACGCCACGCCAACTTAAGGCAGGAATGGTGGTTTGCGACAATGGCACCAACCTCCTCTCTGCCCTCCGACAGGGACAAATGACCCATGTGCCCTGTTTGGCTCACGTCCTTAACTTGGTGGTGCAGCGGTTCTTGGGCAGGTACCCGGGCTTACAGGATGTCCTGAGGCAGGCCAGGAAAGTCTGTGTGCATTTCCGCCGGTCATATAATGCCAGTGCTCGGCTGACGGACCTCCAAAAGGAGTTTAACCTGCCCAAGAACCGCCTAATCTGTGACATGCCCACCAGGTGGAACTCAACGTTGGCCATGCTGCAGCGGCTGCACACGCAGCAGAGGGCCATCAATGAGTACCTGTGTGACTATGGCACCAGGACAGGGTCAGGGGAGCTTGGTTTTTTTTCCCCACGCCAGTGGGCCATGATCAGGGATGCATGCACTGTCCTGTCACCATTTGAGGAGGCCACGAAGGATGGTGAGCAGTGACAGTGCATGCATCAGTGACACTGTCCCCCTTGTCCACCTGTTGGAGCACACGCTGTGTGGAATAATGGACAGGGCACTTGAGGCAGAACAGAGGCAGGAAGAGGAGGACTTCCTTAGCTCTCAAGGCCCCCTTTATTCAGACAGTGTTTCTGCATGCCCGCCAATCACACAGGAAGAGGATGAGGAGGAGGAGGAGGAGGAGGAAGATTGTGTCAGTATGGAGGTAGAGCCTGGCACTCAGCATCAGCAGCAGTCTTTAAGGGATCAGTCCCAAGAAACACATGGACTTGTACGTGGCTGGGAGGAGGTGGCTGCGGACCATGTCGTCCTTAGTGACCCAGAGGACTCCGGACCGAATGCCTCAGCAAACCTACGCTGCATGGCCTCCCTGATCCTGCAAAGCCTGCGTAAGGATCCTCGTATTCGTGGTATCAAGGAGAAGGACCAATACTGGCTGGCAACCCTCCTTGATCCACGTTACAAGGGTAAGGTTGCGGACCTTCTCTTGCCATCGCAGAGGGAGCAGAGGATGAAACATCTTCGGGAGGCCTTGCAGAAAGATCTGTGCAACGCGTTCCCAGAGACTGGGAGGTTACAAACTCCTGTTTCTGGACAACGTGATGCTGAGGCTTCGGTCAGTCAAAGAAAGAGCGGTGGAGAAGGTGGCCGTCTGACCGATGCGTTCAGACAATTTTTTGGTCCGTAGCCCCAAGGTATGATCGGTTCCAGCAACCATCGCCAGCATCTGTTTTACATGGTGCAGGAATACCTAGGGGCAAGATCAGACTTGGACACCTTTCCCACCGAAAATCCTCTGGGTTACTGGGTCTTGAGGATGGATCACTGGCCAGAGCTTGCACAGTATGCAATTGAGCTACTGGCCTGTCCTGCATCCAGCGTTCTTTCGGAACGCACATTCAGTGCTGCTGGAGGCTTTGTAACCGATCACAGGGTGCGTCTGTCCACCGACTCGGTCGATCGACTGACCTTCATAAAAATGAATCAGTCTTGGATCACCACCAGCTACCAAGCACCTGATGCTGATGTAACCAAATAATTTTTTTTTAAATCTCAGATCCCTTCAAAGACTGCCTATGCTGATGCTGAGTGACTATCCCTGAGTAATTATCCTCTTCCTCCTCAATCATCACGCTGATAGCTTGAAAGAACATTTTTGGTTCTGGGCGCCACCACCAATGCCTAAGGCACAATTTTTCAGCCCCTGTTTAACAGGGGCGTGTGATTACAATTTTTGATGCAATACTTTGCAGCAGGGCTCGTTCCTGCGTTCCAACTAGAGTGTCTGTGAGGGGTTGCAGTGTTGTGGCACCAGCACCACCACCACCACCAAAGGCCCAATTTTTCTGCCCCTGTTCAACAGGGGCATGTAATTACAATTCTTGATCTAATATTTCACAGCAGGGCCCATTTCTGCACCCACCAAGAGCGAGTGAGGACTTACAGTGTTGTGGCACCAGCACCACCACCACCACCACCACCAAAGGCCCAGTTTTTCTGCCCCTGTTCAACAGGGGCATGTAATTACATTTCTTGATCTAATATTTCACAGCAGGGCCCTGTGGGGGCTTACGTTGTTGTGGCCACAACAACACCTAAGGGCCAAATTTATTCCGAGTATATAGGGCAGGCCCCTACTTTCAAACATCTAACTTACAAATGACTCCTACTTGCAAACGGAAGGAGACAACAGGAAGTGAGATGAAATCTACCCCTAGAAAGGGAAATCCTCTCCTGTAAGAGTTAATATGGGAAAAACATTTCTCCTTTCCACTGATGCTTTCCAATCCTTGTTCCACAAAAAAACCCAAATTTTCAAAAAACATTTGTCATTGGGACAAAAAGTGAGGTGAAATCTTCTAAAGAGGAGGAAAGACAGCAAAACAAATGTCACTGGGGTGATAACCCTTCCCTATGTTTTCCAAAAAGCTTAAAAAAGATTTTTTGGCTGGAGCTAAACACGTTAAAAATGTACCCGTTCAAAATGACAAACAGATTCTACTTAACAACAAACCTACAGTCCCTGTCTTGTTTGCACCGCCTGTATACTGCTGTTCAGAGTATATGGAGCCTTGTGGCCCCACACCTTTCCTTATTTTAATTTGGGTGCGGGGTTCCCCTTAATATCCATACAAGACCCAAAGGGCCTGGTAATGGACTGGGGGGTACCCATGCCGTTTGTCTCACTGATTTTCATCCATATTGCCAGGACCCGACATTACATTAAACCCGCAAGCAGTTTTAAATTAGATTTTTTCCTTTAAAAATGACATTTGGTGCAGGGACTGTTCTAAACACGGGAAACACGCACCACTTTACAGGCATACTATAGACACCCCCCAGGTACGATATTTAAAGGAATATTTCACTTTTTTTTTTACTTTAACCATCATTAAAATCACTGCTCCCGAAAAAAACGGCCATTTTTAAAAGTTTTTTTTGCATTGATACATGTCCCCTGGGGTAGGACCCGGGTCCCCAAATCCTTTTTAGGACAATACCATGCAAATTAGCCTTTAAAATGAGCACTTTTGATTTCGAACGTTCGAGTCCCATAGACGTCAATGGGGTTCTAACGTTCGTGCGAATTTTCGGTCCGTTCGCAGGTTCTGGTGCGAACCGAATCGGGGGGTGTTCGGCTCATCCCTAGTCTCTATCAGCTTTGCACATCTAGAGAGTGACGTTTTTGCCCATTCTTCTTTGCAAAAAAGCTCAAGCTCTGTCAGATTGGATGGAGAGCGCCTGTGAACAGTGATTTTCGAGTCTTGCCACTGATTCCCAATTATGCCGCGTACACACGGTCGGACTTTTCGTCTACAAAAGTCCAACGGACGCCGACGGACTAAAGCTGGCTGGTAATCCGTTCGTGTGTGGGCTTCTCCGGACTTTCAGCAGACTTTTTCAGCCTCAAATCCGACGGACTTTAGATTTGAAACATGCTTCAAATCTTTACGTCGTAACTACGACGGACCCGAAATCCGCTCGTCTGTGTGCTAGTCCGACGGACAAAAACCCATGCTAGGGCAGCTATTGGCTACTGGCTATGAACTTCCTTATTTTAGTCCGGTGTACGTCATCACGTACGAATCCGTCGGACTTTTGTGTGGTCGTGTGTAGGCAAGTCCGTTCGTTAGAAAGTCTGCTGCAAGTCCGCCGAAAGTCCGCCGGAAGTCTGTCGGACAGGCTGTCGGACTTTTGTAGACGAAAAGTCTGACCGTGTGTACGCGGCATTAGATTTAGGTCTAGACTTTGACTGGGCCATTCTAATACATGAATATGCTTTGATTTGAACCATTCCATTGTAGCTCTGGCTCTATGTTTAGGGGCGTTGTCCTGCTGGAAGTTGAACCTCCACCCCAGTCGCAAGTCTTTAGCATTTCAACAGATTTTCTTCGAAGATTGCCCTATATTTGGCTCCATCCATCTTCCCATCATCTCTGACCAGCTTCCCTGTCCCTGCTGAAGAAAAGCATTCCCACAACATGATGCTGCCCCAACATGATTCACCGTGGGGATGGTGTGTTCAGGGTAATGTGCAGTGATAGTTTTCTGCCACACATAGTGTGTTCCTTTTAGGCCGCAATGTTCAATTTTGGTCTCATCTGACCAGAGCACCTTCTTCCACATGTTTGCACCACATGGCTTCTTGCAAACTGCAAAACGGGACTTCTTATGGCTTTCAACAATGGTTATCTTCTTGCCACTCTTCCATAAAGGCCAGATTTGTGGAGTGCACCACTAATAGTTGTCCTGTGGGCAGATCCTCCCACACGAGTTGTGGATCTCTGCAGCTCCTCCAGAGTTACCATGGGCCTCTTGGCTGCTTCTCTGATTAATGCTCTCCTTGCCCGGCCTGTCAGTTTAGGTGGACGGCCATGTCATGGTATGTTTGCAGTTGTGCCATTCGCTTTCTATTTTCGGATGATGGATTGAACGGTGCTCCGTGAGATGTTCGAAGTTAAGGATATTTCTTTATAGCCTAATCCTGCTTTAAACTTCTCCACAACTTTATCCCTGACCTGTCTGGTGTGCTCCTTGTCCTCCATGATGCCGTTTGTTCACTAAGGTTCTCTTACAAACCTTTGAGGGCTTCACAGAAAAGCTGTATTTATACTGCGATTTAATTACACACAGGTTGACTCTATTTACCAATTAGATGACTTCTGAAGACAATTGGTTCCACTAGATTTTAGTTAGGGGTATCAGAGTAAAGGGGGCCGAATACAAATGCACGTCACAATTTGGGATATACAATAAAAATTTAATGTGAAAATGGCTTAATGCAGCTTAACGTGTAATAAAATGCCTAAACCTCAATCAATTGCCCGCAAACTTTGCACAGCTTAAGTTTTTAACTTCCCAAACCTATCCTATAAGTTTCGTGCATTTTGGTGTTTCACAAGGCAAACTAGGGACATTAAGCTTGTTTTTTGGGGAGCTTAATGTGGCTTAACGTACAAAAAAAGAACTTAAATGTTATCCAATTTCCCCCAAACTTCACACAATAGAAGACTATCCATGAAAACATTCTGAAAATTTCAGCTCATTTAATGTGAACAGCTTAATGTAAAAAGAGCTTAATGTACCATAATTTGCCTAAACCTCAATCAATTGTCTTGAAACTTTGCACAGTCTAAGTTCTCAACTTCTCAAACCTATCCTAGAAGTTTCATGCAGTTCGGTATTCCATAAGGCAAACTAGGGACATTAAGCTTGTTTTTTGAGGAGCTTAATGTAGAAAAAAGAGCTGAAATGTTAACCAATTTCCTCCAAACTTCGCACAATAGAAGACTGTCTATGTCAACATATTCTGAAAATGTAAGAGCATTTGGTAAATGGCACCAAAAGTTTTTCACATTAAGCTATATTTTACAATCCCAAAACACGTGGCTTAGTGTAAAAAAAGCCTCATGTACCATAATGTGCCTAAACTTTGCACAACCTAAGTTTTCAACTTCCCAAACCTATCCTAGAAGAGTCATGGATTTTGGTCTCCCACAAAGAAAATGAAAGTGTTAAGCTTGTTTTTTTTGGGGGGGAGCTTAATGGGGTTTAACTTACAGTAAAGTGCCTAAACCTTAATCAATTGCCTATAGAGGAGGTAAGTATGACATGTTTGTTTAAAAAAAAAAGAAAAATGAACCTTTACATATCCTTTAAGCTAAATGCCACTCATTTCCCTTGTGGGAAACTAAAATCCATAAAACTTTCAGGATAGGGTTGGGAAGATAAAAAAACTTTGGTTGTGCAAAGTTTCAAGGCTATTGACTAACCACTTCAGCCCCGGAAAGATTTGCCCCCTTAGTGACCAGGCTATATTTTGCGATACGGCACTGCGTCCTTTTATCTGACAATTGCGTGGTCATGCGACGTTGTAGGCAAACAAAATTGACGTTCCATAGCTATGGGCCACTCGAGCCGAGCTGCAGCTTTGTGTGTGTCCATTTAGACACGGAGCCATGGTTTGGCCCCGCCCCCTCTCTCTCCTGATTGGCTACCTGACTTTGATTGACAGCAGCGGGAGTCAATGGCGCCAATCCTGTGTCTCAGCCAATCCGGAGGGAGAGTCCCAGACGGCCGAGGAACTCATGCACATCGCTGGATAGAGAGGGGGCTCAGGTAAGTATTAGGGGAGCTGAGGGAAGTTGCTGCACACAGAAGGTTTTTTATCTTCATCTTAATGCATAGAATGCACCTTCTGCCTTTACAATCACTTTAAACCACGTTAAAGTGTAAGTAAACCCTTCTATCGTTTTCAGCCAAGGAAGCTGCCATCTTTGCCTCTGTTTAATCTACAACTGCCATGATGCTGCACATGTGATCAGTTATGACACCAGCCATTGGATGGCTTGACAGTTTGGTTGAGAGCACAACCAATGGGAGTGTTACATTTCCGGCACGTGCGGCAAACGAAACAGTTTTATGGATGGGTTTACTTCCGCTTTAAGCTCCCCATAAAAACAAGCTTAAAGGGATTGTAAAGTCAGAAGGTTTATTTATCTTAATGCATTAGGATAAAAAGCCTTCTGTGTGCAGCAGCTCCCCTCAGCTCCAACACTACCCTGAGTCCCATCTAGATCCTGCGATGACATTGCAAGACCCTGACAATCACAGGCATGACTCCTAGAGGCACAGGCATGATGGGATTTGTAGTTTCACCACAGCTGGAGTGCTCAGCTTGCCTACCCCTGACTTAAGGTAACAACATAATACATGCATTTTTTTTTTTTTTTTAAGGAAAAACAAGGCTTTTTTTGTGAATATTGTCCTGCAACAATAATTTTTTTGCAATCCCTAGACAATGTAATAAAACTAAACAAGAGGCATTTTTTATTTTTATTAGCAGTAAATATATGTAAAAATGTGTAAAAAATATTAAAAGCATACAACAACAGAAAAAAAGTTTAACTATTAGTTAATAAAATATAAAAAAAAACCACCAGGAAAATTACAATTGAATCGAGAAGGATAATATAGAGTTAATCAGTGCTGATTAGAGAAAACTAAAGGGTTAATAAGGGGTTCAACAGAGGAACATTTAATTAGAAATTTTTTTTTTTTTTTTTTTACTCCTCAAGGTTGCTTTAACTCTCTTCACCTGCAAATCGAAGTTTATCCCTTTGATCTGTAGATGCAAAACACAGAAAGTTACAACTGATACTTTCAATGTAACTTTCTGTGATGTGGTTGTTGATAAACATTGCCAGCCTGCTTCTTTTTTTTTGACAGCTCCTGCTGAATTGTTGGGTACTGAGACAAGCCTTGTGTACACTGATGACGTGTTTTTGGGCGTGTCTAGTATGCCTAAAGTCTGCAACTGGTTAAGCATTGTAAAAAAATAATTAAATGTGAATAACTTTTGGGGTGATTTACCAAATGATCTGAAATTTTTTAGAATATGTTGGCATAGATAGAGTCTTCTTTTGTGTGAAGTTTGAGGGAAATTAGTTAACACCTAAGCTCTTTTTTGTACGTTAAGCCAGATTAAGCTCCCAAAAAAAAAGCTTAAAGTGTATGTAAACCCAATGTCATCCTTTCTAAACTACTGCCATAGGGGTTATCTATAAGAATATACATGCCTCCTGCATCTTTACCTGTCAAATGTCTCCCCTCTGTCTGTTATGAGACCCGAAAAACGGCATATTCTGTGGGTGGGTCTGTTGTCTGGAGCTCGGTGGGTGGAGTCGTGATGTCAGTAGACTCCCCGCCCACCTCTACACTCCCCTTGTCAATATGCATTTTCTCTGTGTATTTCTAACACTGAACTTCTGCTATGATCTCTAACATCCAGTGAAAAGACAGGAAAGTAACCACATGACTTCAGCATGCCAAATCATGGTGAGGTGTGGAACAGCCAATCCTTGCACAGCTTCTGAAGAAAGGAGTGGGGGAAAGAATTAAAAAATACTGCATGTCTCTTAGGCTAATGCACGAGATGTTAATCACCTGTCACTCACAGCAAGGGGGAGGATTTGACAAAGTTTTTCTCAGTTTGCCAAGATTTATCTCACTGAACAATAAAAGAGGATTGCTCAGAGATGGATTAACTCTGTGTGGCAAGACTGGGCTCAAATGATAGGAAATCTTATACTCTACAGTATGATAAAAAAAGAAATTCGGGTTTACATCCACTTTAATGTCCCTAGCTTGCCTTGTAGGAGACCAAAACTCATGAAACTTCTTGGATAGGTTTGGAAAGTTGAGAACTTAGGCTATGCAAAGCTTTAAGACAATTGATTGAGGTTTAGGCACCTTATGGTACATTAAGCTGTTCGCATTAAATGTTTTAGCATTGTAAAATATAGCTTAATGTGAATAACTTTTGGTGTGATTTACCAAATGAGCTGGAATTTTCGGAATATGTTGGCATAGATAGAGTCTTTTATTGTGTGAAGTTTGGGGGAAATTGGTTAACATTTAAGGTCTTTTTTGTACGTTAAGCCACACTAAGCTCCCCAAAAAACAAGCTTAACAAGCCTAGTTTGTCTTATGGAACACCGAAATGCATGAAACTTATAGGATAGGTTTGGGAAGTTAAAAACTTGGGTTGTGCAAAGTCTGAGGGCAATTGATTGAGGTTTAGGCACTTTATTACATGTTAAGCTACATTAAGCCACGAATGTTGGATGAGAAAGCCTGGCTCTCAGTCTCTGGTCTAATTCATCCCAAAAGCCAGGCTCTCTCAGGCTCTCTCTCCTGACCTCCCAAATGCACTTCTGGATGAATAGTCAAACATTCCCATGGACACACTCCTAAACCTTGCGGACAGCCATCCCAGAAGAGTTGAAGCTGTTATAGCTGCAAAGGGTGGGCCAACCTAATATTGGACCCTACATACTAAGACTGGGATGCCATTAAAGTTCATGTGCGTGTAAAGGCAAGCATCCCAATTGGCAATATAGTGTACTGTGTTGTGTGGGGCCAGTTTGCAGAGCAATTTCAAGTCCTGTCCAGTGCAACTTCATTTACGTGTGATTCAGGTGCGAATTCTTAAAGTGTAGGATGTTGGAAATCACACCTGAACCGGGCTGAGAATCGTGCTGGACTCTTTTTGAAAATGAGATTTTAAAAAGAGTCAGATATGATTTTCAGTGTTATACACTTTAAAAATTTGAAAGTAAACTGCTGAACGAAATCACACTGGACTCTTGAAGGTATTGTTTTAGTATCTGAGGATATGCACAAGTACTCGTGCAAATGCTTAGTATCGGTACAATGCTAGTAACCGTATGCTCTGCCCTCATGTTTTGAAGCTCTGTGCAAACTGTTGGCACTATATAAATCCTGTATAATAATAATAATAATAATAATAATAATAATATTCCATCAATAAAAAAGGATTTTACACTATATGAGGTTCCTTTTGAGGTTATCAGTGCCTGGATGGAGGAGCATGTGAAGTGAGTCCATGTGAGTCCGGAATGCAGACGAGAAGAGGTTGTGGGGAACATGTCGCATAGAAAAAGAGAAGCATGCCAGGGATCAGGTAGATACTATAACTATTGCATTTAGCTTTTTAAAAAAAAATAAAAAAAAAAAAATGTGGATATTTATTATAGCAAAATGTACAAAATATTGTGTTTTTTTTTTTCAAAATTGTCCCTCTTTTTTTGTTTATAGAGCAAAAAATAAAAACCGCAGAGGCGATCAAATACCACCAAAAGAAAGCTCTATTTGTGGGAACAAAAGCACGTCAATTTTGTTTGGGTGCAGCGTCGCACGACCGCGCAATCGTCAGTTAAAGCGACGCAGTGCCGAATCGCAAAAAATGGCTTGGTCATTCAACAGCCAAATCTTTGGGGGCTGAAGTGGTTAAAAACCAATTTGTTATGAAAAAAAAAAAAAAAAAAACGCCTCTAACTGAAAATAGTTAATGTATATAACTTGATATAATTGAAGCCCAAAGTGATACTGGATTAGAAAGTTAAATCTATCATGCACATACTAATGTCACATCCCATATGGAGAAAAAAGGCATACCCTCAAGGTCACAAACAATCAGAATGCTTATTAGAACAGAAATCCTGTTTACTAATCAAACATGACATAGATAATTAACAACTCATTCACAATGTTGAAAAGTATTCTAACAGTGTTTAATCTATGCTTTTTTTTCTGCCAAGGGTCACCCCCCCTAGGTGTTCTATACAGTAAAATATTAATCACTAGCACCTACCCATGAACATATCAATGGAGAAGTAATTATACAAACAGCAACACAGACAATTAGATATATAAACTAAAGCCATATATATGCTTGTAGGCATATTTGATCTGATGAAAAGATGCACAATATACAGTATTTGTAAATGGAAAAAAAAGAAAAATTGCATACCAGAAAAAGTGCGTCAACAGGAAAAGGTATATTTCCCCATATTGTTGAACATGTCCTTCGGGAACAAGACCCTTTTTCCCAGATTCGCAGAGTTTGTCATGCCCAAATAAACTGAATTAGTCACGCACAGCCTTGTTAAAATTACACACAGACATAACACTAGGGCAGCTCGGCAGGATTTATACCTGTTCTGCCTCACACAGTCACTAATAGACAGACGTAAACCTCTTTCATGGGACATTGGGAGAAAAGAAACATAACATTTGAAGCCTGTAGTAGTATTGAATTGCAAAATGTGTTCTTCGGTGTGTTTTCTTTATTTATAGGGTTGTGAAAGCATTCTGCGTTTCGAAGGAAAGAACTTTTAACAGTTAAAAGTTAAATATTAAATTCCCTTGTTTTAAAGTTGAACTCCAGGCAAGCAGTTGTATACACAGTTAAAAATTTATATTTGTGAATTATTTAGTTATGTTGGCACTTTTGTGTTCCAGACACAGCTGTAAGACAGCACATTCAGATCCTTTACTTCCATTGCAGCAAAGTGTCGTCTAGAGCACACCCCCAGCTTGTTGATTGGACAATGAAGTAGTAGTGGCACACTGATGAGGTTACTCCTCCACTCCTATCAGCGCACTGATGCTGGCTTTCCATCTTCTAGCTTATAAAAGGTGGACATCAAGCCACATTCAGGAAATTAGTATAAATGTTAATATATATTTTTTAAAATTATTACATAATTGGTGTTTCTTTTATATTAAAGGGGAAGTATGGCCAAAGCTCTTTTGGATATACGTCTCCTGTGGGTCACAGCAGTGTACTACACTAGTTCTACACTTCTGTGACCCAGATTCAGCCAACAGTCAGAGCCAGTCCAGACTCTGGAGGGATCTGGACTGTAATGTTTTGATCTGCCCAGATGCCTGATCGTCAGCTGGCTGAGAGCCTGTGCCAGCCACTCCCACCCCCCTCCAGTGTCTGTCGCTCCAGTGGGCACTGGAGGGGCAAAGCACAGTGAAGGACTGACAGTCACCCCTCTGTGCTCAGAGCAAGCCCGAGAACTAAGCAGTGGTCTCTGATCGCTCCGTTCTTGGTGTAGAGCCAACGGAGGACAGCTAGCTATCCAGGTGAGTATGATTGGGTTTAAAAAAGAAAAAGAAAAAACAAGCAAAAAAAAAAAAAACACACTTCTCTCTTAAATTGGAGACACGAATCAATAGAGAAAAATAAGATGAAACTCACCTCTGTGAAAATGTTCTTTTTTAAACTTCAATGCCAGCCAGTTTATGGTTAAACTGTTCTATGGCCTCCTTGGCCACAACTAAAAGTGCCTATAGCCATAGGAGCTACTGTTTCCAATCTGTGCATTTACAGGAACATTGGGAACAATCATATGCTTGTATGCACCCCCTTCCTTTCCTCTCCCATTATCCATCACCAAAACGCCTTGTGGTCTTTTCACAGAATACAAGGTGTTCTGTGAATAGACAAAGGGGAGAAGAGGAGAGGAAGAATGTCAGGAATTCTGTATTCTAGGGAAATGCCCCGTACACATGATCAGATTTTCCGACAACAAATGTTGGATGTGAGCTTGTTGGCCGAACGTCTGACCATGTGTATGCTCCATCGAACATTTGTTGTCGGACAAATGTTGGCTAGCAGGTTCTCAAATTTTCCGCCAACAAAACATTGTTGTCGAAATTTCCGATCATGAGTACGCAGGTCTGATGCACAAAAGTTCACGCATGCTCGGAATCAAGCAGAAGGAGCCGCACTGGCTATTGAACTTCCTTTTTCTTGGCTCGTCGTACGTCTTGTACATCACCACGTTCCCACGTTCGTAATTGTTGGCCAACATTTGTGTGACCATGTGTATGCAAGACAAGTTTGAGCCAACAACCTTCGAACAAAAATCCACGGTTTTGTTGTCAGAAAGTCCGATCATGTGTACTAGGCAAGAGGAAAGGGAGAGCAAATTACAGGATTCGTGCACCGTCATGGCAGCTGCACCCATTCTGCAGTACCAGAAGGTGATTGCCCTGTGCATTATCCAGCATCAAAGAACCTTGGATTTTAAAAATAATTGTGACTTGCACGGTGTGCCAATAAAAAAAAATAAAAACAATGATAGTGTGATCACACAGCTTAAGAACAGATATTTCCATTTTCCTCTGAATCATAAGCATCATTATAAGTTATCATTTACCTCTACAATAAATATATGTTGCTACACCAACACAGAAAGTGTCAGGGAGTACACACTTGGGTGGAGAGAGGGATACAAAAGTGTGTACTTTTTTGCATGCCAAAGTGCCTACTGTGGTTGACTTGAACTGGGTATATGCTGAGACGTAAATAAAAGCTTTCCAAAGACGTCATCAACTCAAGATGGATGCAACAGAGCTTGAAAACTGTATACATAGAGCGCAAAGACAGCTAACTATAGTGTTTATTTAGATGTGTTCAGTTTGTGTTTGAGATGCTTCAAAGTTTTTTCAAAGGTGTGTCTTATCTCATTTCATATCTCCGAGAGAGAGAGAGAGAGAGAGAGAGAGAGAGAGAGAGAGAGAGAGAGAATGTGTAGAAAAGAAACCTAAATCAAGGGGGCAAAGTCACATTTACATACTCATTTAATTCACAATTGTGAAAGCACAATGGAATGAAGTCAGACAACTGGGGTAGATCTAAGAATACACAAATCACATTAAAAAAAAAAAAAATGACAGATGAATTTGCTAAATGAATCAAAATTACCATAAAAATGTGAGCTGCACTTCTAAATCTCCTGATTCAGCCATTACATACAATCCCTAATGAGACTGGATTTTCTACAATGTGCATTGACTTGTTAAATACCGTATGCATACTGCTCAAAACTTTGAACTGTCAGGCTGTTAATTATACAATTTTGGGACAATTTTGTTTGGGAAGTATATATTCAAAGAAAAGATAGCTTCAAGTTATCCTATTTCTGGGATGGCGTAAATGAGCCACACTATGACAACCTGGTCTTGAAACTTTGGGTTTTCAAGTAACCTTTACAAAGTAAACCCAAGACGCTGGTTTTGAAGATTATTCAGGGTCTTCTAAAGAAAGCACAGGCATAGCTTTTCCATTTGTCACTGTTTCTTTCTCTAATTGATACAGAATAGGCAGGGAGAGGAGGGGGTAAGCACTTCTCTGGCTCGTTCAACTGGGTACAATCTGAGCTTTAGCTATTCAGCTCTGTACACAACTACCCTTTTCCAGCAAAACATGGAAGGTAAGCGTGATAAACATTTGAGAATGATCCTACAGCTTTACCTGCAGGCCGAGGACAGCAATTATGAAAAATGTATTTGAAAAATGTATGTTTACCTAAAGAATGAAAGAAAATACGTACAATAATATATACTCTTTATTCCTAATAGTTAAAGTGGTTGTACAGTAAAGGCTGAAGGTTTTTTTACCTTCATGCAGTCTATGCATGAAGGTAAAAAAAATTTCTGTGTGCTGCTCCCCTCCATCTCCCCCCAACACTTAAATGAGCTCCCTCTTGATCCAGTGATGTGCATGAGAGCCTCAGCTGTCCCGGGACTCCCTCTCCTGGCTGGCTGAGACAGTAGCAGGAGCTATTGGCTCTGACTGCTGTCAATCAAAGCCAGAAAGCCAAAAAGGAGAGAGCAGGGGGCAGGGCCAGTCTTATGGACACAGAGAGGGGCTCGGGAGAGAGCATGCACCAGTACCGCCATAGAAATCGGCTTCCTAAAGGGGGAGGAGTCTGGAGTGCCGGTGGGGGAACCCAGAAAAAGAGGATTAGGGCCGTTCTGTGCAAAACCATTGCACAGAGCAAGTAAGTAGAACAGGTTTGTTATTTTAATTTTTTTAAAGCCGAAACATTAATACCATTTTAATACAGGGTACCGGACAGTAATTGGCATCTGGGTAATCTATACATTTTTTTTTTATCATAAGAAAAACAAATTGCTTATGCCTAGTTTTTTGTTTATACTTTACCATGTCACATGTATATACAGATACCAAAACGTTCATCTTACTTATGAAGGATATATACTCTTCTTAAATAAAAGAAAAAAATCTGGAAGCGATTTGCAAAACGTTTTTATTTCTTTCAAGCACACCGAGAATGCTATCAGACTAGGTCAGGTTATTACAAGTAGAAAGAACCTGGGAATGCAATGCATACTAATTAAAATAACTCTCTACAAGATCTGTGCAATAGCCAGCACAGAGAAAGCAAATTCAAAAAAAAGTTACATCAAGTTTGTTCATATTGCTTAACACACATTATTTACCAACACATGATGCATAATAAAATATGTCATGCTACATTGATATGGCCTTATAGATGGTATATGAAACTATGTCAGAGCCTGACATGAATGTTATCTTTAGATAAATGATGGAGCACAGTTCATATATTTTGCAGCAAGGAGTAAACCACAGAAATGTGTTCCTTCTAGCTATCTCAATGCATCAGTTCCATTTTCTGAAAATAATAAAGAAAACCATATGAAAAAAGTTCAAAATAATGATCTACTACTGTAACAACATGCATACTCTCACAGTGGGATGTAGGATCTGGAAGTGATCACATCTATATTATCAGTTCTTCCCTAGAAAACCAGCTGACAATTTTTGGCAACTGATCGCTATTGCTCCCCAAAGAGAAGGCTGGTACCCCTGATGCCTGTGCAATGTATTATCATATACACTTGTTTGTTAAAAGAAACATACAAGTGTAGATTATTGTTCTCGCAATTTTTCAGCAACTGGGTCCCCCAGGTGCCAATTCATGTCTATGGGCATCTTTACACAATACCATACAGTATATTGAATCAAAACCTGGCAAATATAGTTGATCAAAAACATATAATCAGTGTGACCAAATGTATACTGCAGCTCTACACTCTTGTTTGTAATGCTTTTAAATGGCAATAGCAGAGTAGTCACTGTGGCAATTGCAAGGTAGCCATTACTGGAAAATGCAACCATACAAAAGAAACTGACTTGTAATTCTCAAATCAAAATCTGGGATTTAACAGACAATTTGCCACCCCCCTGCTGTGATAGAACTAAAGGCTGGAGTGGGTTATCAGTGATCACATATTGTAATTCTGCTAAATAATTCTGTAATTAGCCTTAAGTGGCTAATTTAAAATGCACAGAGTGATAGCCAGGTGCATTGCCCTTGATTTCCCTAACCATTCCCATTTTAGCCCTAAAGCTGGCCATGGACGGTGCGATTTTCTTTCCTGCAACCACAGGCAGGGCAGCCATCAGAAAATCTGGGACCCCTTACATAGCTTTAGGCCTAGGCCCCCCAAGGCTTAATCACCAACATTTCCCAGGGCCCAACCACTGAATCTGCCCACCAGCCATCCCACCAACTCTCATCCTCATTACCACCCAGAATCATCTATCCCTCTCCTCAATGTAACCCTCATCCCCACCCAGAATCATCCATCCTTCTCCACAATGTAACCCTCATCCTCATCCAGAATCACCCATCCCTCTCCTCAATGTAACCCTCATCCCCACCCAGAATCATCCATCCCTCTCCTCAATGTAACCCTCATCCCCACCCAGAATCATCCATCCCTCTCCACAATGTAACCCTCATCCCCACCCAGAATCATCCATCCCTCTCCTCAATGTAACCCTCATCCCCACCCAGAATCCTCCATCCCTCTCCTCAATGTAACCCTCATCCTCATCCAGAATCATCCATCCCTCTCCTCAATGTAACCCTCATCCTCATCCCCACCCAGAATCATCCATCCTTCTCCACAATGTAACTCTCATCCTCATCCAGAATCATCCATCCCTCTCCTCAATGTAACTCTCATCCCCACCCAGAATCATCCATCCCTCTCCTCAATGTAACCCTCATCCCCACCCAGAATCCTCCATCCCTCTCCTCAATGTAACCCTCATCCTCATCCAGAATCATCCATCCCTCTCCTCAATGTAACCCTCATCCTCATCCCCACCCAGAATCATCCATCCTTCTCCACAATGTAACTCTCATCCTCATCCAGAATCATCCATCCCTCTCCTCAATGTAACTCTCATCCCCACCCAGAATCATCCATCCCTCTCCACAATGTAACCCTCATCCCCACCCAGAATCATCCATCCCTCTCCACAATGTAACCCTCATCCCCACCCAGAATCATCCATCCCTCTCCACAATGTAACCCTCATCCCCACCCAGAATCATCCATCCCTCTCCACAATGTAACCCTCATCCCCACCCAGAATCATCCATCCCTCTCCACAATGTAACCCTCATCCTCATCCCCACCCAGAATCATCCATCCCTCTCAACAATGTAACTCTCATCCTCATCCAGAATCATCCATCCCTCTCCTCAATGTAACCCTCATCCTCATCCCCACCCAGAATCATCCATCCCTCTCCACAATGTAACCCTCATCCCCACCCAGAATCACCCATCCCTCTCCACAATGTAACCCTCATCCCCACCCAGAATCATCCATCCTTCTCCACAATGTAACCCTCATCCCCACCCAGAATCATCCATCCCTCTCAACAATGTAACCCTCATCCCCACCCAGAATCATCCATCCCTCTCCACAATGTAACCCTCATCCTCATCCCCACCCAGAATCATCCATCCCTCTCAACAATGTAACTCTCATCCTCATCCAGAATCATCCATCCCTCTCCTCAATGTAACCCTCATCCTCATCCCCACCCAGAATCATCCATCCCTCTCCACAATGTAACCCTCATCCCCACCCAGAATCACCCATCCCTCTCCACAATGTAACCCTCATCCCCACCCAGAATCATCCATCCTTCTCCACAATGTAACCCTCATCCCCACCCAGAATCATCCATCCCTCTCAACAATGTAACTCTCATCCTCATCCAGAATCATCCATCCCTCTCCTCAATGTAACCCTCATCCTCATCTCCACCCAGAATCATCCATCCCTCTCCTCAATGTAACCCTCATCCTCATCCCCACCCAGAATCCTCCATCCCTCTCCTCAATGTAACCCTCATCCTCATCCCCACCCAGAATCATCCATCCTTCTCCACAATGTAACCCTCATCCCCACCCAGAATCCTCCATCCCTCTCCACAATGTAACCCTCATCCTCATCCCCACCCA
The DNA here is from genome assembly GCF_042186555.1 of Aquarana catesbeiana. Classification (NCBI taxonomy): domain Eukaryota; kingdom Metazoa; phylum Chordata; class Amphibia; order Anura; family Ranidae; genus Aquarana; species Aquarana catesbeiana. The sequence goes on along the minus strand of NC_133324.1, from coordinate 471,745,630 downwards.
GAATCATCCATCCTTCTCCACAATGTAACTCTCATCCTCATCCAGAATCATCCATCCCTCTCCTCAATGTAACTCTCATCCTCCACCCAGAATCATCCATCCTTCTCCACAATGTAACTCTCATCCTCATCCAGAATCATCCATCCCTCTCCTCAATGTAACTCTCATCCTCCACCCAGAATCATCCATCCTTCTCCACAATGTAACTCTCATCCTCCACCCAGAATCAACCATCCCTCTCCTCAATGTAACCCTCATCCTTATCCCCACCCAGAATCATCCATCCTTCTCCACAATGTAACCCTCATCCCCACCCAGAATCCTCCATCCCTCTCCTCAATGTAACCCTCATCCCCACCCAGAATCATCCATCCTTCTCCACAATGTAACCCTCATCCCCACCCAGAATCATCCATCCCTCTCCACAATGTAACCCTCATCCTCATCCCCACCCAGAATCATCCATCCCTCTCCACAATGTAACCCTCATCCCCACCCAGAATCATCCATCCCTCTCCACAATGTAACCCTCATCCTCATCCCCACCCAGAATCATCCCATCCCTCTCCACAATGTAATCCTCATCCCCACCCAGAATCATCCATCCCTCTCCACAATGTAACCCTCATCGCCACCCAGAATCATCCATCCCTCTCCTCAATGTGACCCTCATCCTCATCCCCACCCAGAATCATCCATCCTTCTCCACAATGTAACACTCCTTCTCATCCCCACCCAGAATCATCCATCCTTCTCCACAATGTAACATTCCTCCTCATCCCCACCCAGAATCATCCATCCTTCTCCACAATGTAACCCTCATCCCCACCCAGTATCATCCATCCCTCTCCACAATGTAACCCTCATTCCTCATCCCCACCCAGAATCATCCATCCTTCTCCACAATGTAACCCTCATCCCCACCCAGAATCATCCATCCCTCTCCTCAATGTAACCCTCATCCTCATCCCCACCCAGAATCATCCATCCCTCTCCACAATGTAACCCTCATCCCCACCCAGAATCATCCATCCCTCTCCTCAATGTAACCCTCATCCTCATCCCCACCCAGAATCATCCATCCCTCTCCACAATGTAACCCTCATCCTCATCCCCACCCAGAATCATCCATCCCTCTCCACAATGTAACCCTCATCCTCATCCCCACCCAGAATCATCCATCCCTCTCCTCAATGTAACCCTCATCCTCATCCCCACCCAGAATCATCCATCCTTCTCCACAATGTAACCCTCATCCCCACCCAGAATCATCCATCCCTCTCCACAATGTAACCCTCATCCTCATCCCCACCCAGAATCATCCATCCCTCTCCACAATGTAACCCTCATCCTCGTCCCCACCCAGAATCCTCCATCCCTCTCCTCAATGTAACCCTCATCCTCATCCCCACCCAGAATCATCCATCCTTCTCCACAATGTAACCCTCATCCCCACCCAGAATCCTCCATCCCTCTCCTCAATGTAACCCTCATCCTGATCCCCACCCAGAATCATCCATCCTTCTCCACAATGTAACTCTCATCCTCATCCAGAATCTTCCATCCCTCTCCTCAATGTAACTCTCATCCTCATCCAGAATCATCCATCCCTCTCCACAATGTAACTCTCATCCTCCACCCAGAATCATCCATCCCTCTCCACAATGTAACTCTCATCCTCATCCAGAATCATCCATCCCTCTCCACAATGTAACTCTCATCCTCCACCCAGAATCATCCATCCCTCTCCTCAATGTAACCCTCATCCTCATCCCCACCCAGAATCATCCATCCTTCTCCACAATGTAACCCTCATCCCCACCCAGAATCCTCCATCCCTCTCCTCAATGTAACCCTCATCCTCATCCCCACCCAGAATCATCCATCCTTCTCCACAATGTAACCCTCATCCCCACCCAGAATCCTCCATCCCTCTCCTCAATGTAACCCTCATCCTCATCCCCACCCAGAATCATCCATCCTTCTCCACAATGTAACCCTCATCCCCACCCAGAATCATCCATCCCTCTCCACAATGTAACCCTCATCCTCATCCCCACCCAGAATCATCCATCCCTCTCCACAATGTAACCCTCATCCCCACCCAGAATCATCCATCCCTCTCCACAATGTAACCCTCATCCTCATCCCCACCCAGAATCATCCATCCCTCTCCACAATGTAACCCTCATCCTCATCCCCACCCAGAATCATCCATCCCTCTCCACAATGTAACCCTCATCGCCACCCAGAATCATCCATCCCTCTCCTCAATGTGACCCTCATCCTCATCCCCACCCAGAATCATCCATCCTTCTCCACAATGTAACACTCCTTCTCATCCCCACCCAGAATAATCCATCCTTCTCCACAATGTAAAATTCCTCCTCATCCCGACCCAGAATCATCCATCCTTCTCCACAATGTAACCCTCATCCCCACCCAGAATCATCCATCCCTCTCCACAATGTAACCCTCATCCTCATCCCCACCCAGAATCATCCATCCCTCTCCACAATGTAACCCTCATCCCCACCCAGAATCATCCATCCCTCTCCACAATGTAACCCTCATCCTCATCCCCACCCAGAATCATCCATCCCTCTCCACAATGTAACCCTCATCCTCATCCCCACCCAGAATCATCCATCCCTCTCCACAATGTAACCCTCATCCCCACCCAGAATCATCCATCCCTCTCCACAATGTAACCCTCATCCTCATCCCCACCCAGAATCATCCATCCCTCTCCACAATGTAACCCTCATCCCCACCCAGAATCATCCATCCCTCTCCTCAATGTAACCCTCATCCTCATCCCCACCCAGAATCCTCCATCCTTCTCCACAATGTAACCCTCATCCCCACCCAGAATCATCCATCCCTCTCCTCAATGTGACCCTCATCCCCACCCAGAATCATCCATCCTTCTCCACAATGTAACACTCCTCCTCATCCCCACCCAGAATCATCCATCCTTCTCCACAATGCAACCCTCATCCCCACCCAGAATCCTCCATCCCTCTCCTCAATGTAACCCTCATTCCTCATCCCCACCCAGAATCATCCATCCTTCTCCACAATGTAACCCTCATCCCCACCCAGAATCATCCATCCCTCTCCACAATGTAACCCTCATCCTCATCCCCACCCAGAATCATCCATCCCTCTCCACAATGTAACCCTCATCCCCACCCAGAATCATCCATCCCTCTCCACAATGTAACCCTCATCGCCACCCAGAATCATCCATCCCTCTCCTCAATGTGACCCTCATCCTCATCCCCACCCAGAATCATCCATCCTTCTCCACAATGTAACACTCCTCCTCATCCCCACCCAGAATCATCCATCCTTCTCCACAATGTAACATTCCTCCTCATCCCCACCCAGAATCATCCATCCTTCTCCACAATGTAACCCTCATCCCCACCCAGAATCATCCATCCCTCTCCACAATGTAACCCTCATTCCTCATCCCCACCCAGAATCATCCATCCTTCTCCACAATGTAACCCTCATCCCCACCCAGAATCATCCATCCCTCTCCACAATGTAACCCTCATTCCTCATCCCCACCCAGAATCATCCATCCTTCTCCACAATGTAACATTCCTCCTCATCCCCACCCAGAATCATCCATCCTTCTCCACAATGTAACCCTCATCCCCACCCAGAATCATCCATCCCTCTCCACAATGTAACCCTCATTCCTCATCCCCACCCAGAATCATCCATCCTTCTCCACAATGTAACCCTCATCCTCACCCAGAATCATCCATCCCTCTCCACAATGTAACCCTCATCCTCATCCCCACCCAGAATCATCCATCCCTCTCCACAATGTAACCCTCATCCCCACCCAGAATCATCCATCCCTCTCCTCAATGTAACCCTCATCCTCATCCCCACCCAGAATCATCCATCCTTCTCCACAATGAAACCCTTATCCCCACCCAGAATCATCCATCCCTCTCCTCAATGTAACCCTCATCCTCATCCCCACCCAGAATCATCCATCCTTCTCCACAATGTAACTCTCATCCTCATCCCCACCCAGAATCATCCATCCTTCTCCACAATGTAACTCTCATCCTCATCCCCACCCAGAATCATCTATCCTTCTCCACAATGTAACTCTCATCCTCATCCAGAATCATCCATCCCTCTCCACAATGTAACTCTCATCCTCATCCAGAATCATCCATCCCTCTCCGCAATGTAACTCTCATCCTCATCCAGAATCATCCATCCCTCTCCACAATGTAACTCTCATCCTCCACCCAGAATCATCCATCCCTCTCCACAATGTAACTCTCATCCTCATCCAGAATCATCCATTCCTCTCCACAATGTAACCCTCATCCTTATCCCCCACCCAGAATCATCCATCCCTCTCCCCAATGTAACTCTCATCCTCATCCAGAATCATCCATCCCTCTCCACAATGTAACTCTCATCCTCATCCAGAATCATCCATCCCTCTCCACAATGTAACTCTCATCCTCCACCCAGAATCATCCATCCCTCTCCACAATGTAACTCTCATCCTCATCCAGAATCATCCATCCCTCTCCACAATGTAACTCTCATCCTCCACCCAGAATCATCCATTCCTCTCCACAATGTAACCCTCATCCTCATCCCCCACCCAGAATCATCCACCCTTCTCAACAATGTAACTCTCATTTGGTTGAATAATGATTTGATTTGGTATATTTTCTATATTTTCGGATGCATAGAATGCAGTTTTTGGTTAATTTCTATTGGCAGATAGCATTTCTATTTTATTTTAATTTTTTTAATGCACAATAAAAAAAATAGTGTAGAATAATACTTGGCTATGTGTTTTACTTCAAATGATATTTTGGGAGTAGGCAGTTACATTTAAAAAAATACAAAGTAAAATTGACAAGGGACATCAACATAGTTGTATCTTTGATATTAAAAGCTACAGGATAATAGTGTTGTGGTAACTTACCCAAATAAAAAAAAAAACACATAATAATATTATTCTTGAGATCACTAGAAAAAAAAGCCTTTGAAAATTTGTTTGCAATAACTCCATCAGTATCACCAGCAAAGCAGCTTCATTATTATCCCATTAAAGAAGAGGAGAATGTGCGCTGCATTTCGAGATTTCATAATTTGCCACATCAGGAATGTTAATTCTCCATTACGAACGTTAGTTTACAAGACCGACCACTTCTGGCTCGTCCTTGCTTCCAAGCATGCGTGTTTGTACTTTGGATTTTTGTTCGACGGACTTGTGTACACACGATTGGAAAATCCGTCAACGCGCATTTGTTGGCGGAAAATTTGAAGACATGCTAGCCAACATTTGTTGGCGAAAATTTCGACAACAATCGTCCGATGGAAAATACACACGGTTGGATTTTCCGCCAACAGTCTGACATCCAACATTTCCCGTTGGAAAATCCGATTGTGTGTACGGGGCTTTACATTGTGGATAGGCTTTCCACAATATAACTCTCCTCCTCATCCTCACCCTTTAACACACAATGTAACTCCATCATATTAGGGTATATGATAATCTGGGCAGATTAGTACAGACAGTCCACTCTCCACACACGGGCTGATTTGAGGCTACAGTAGCCTGCACACACACTTGCTCTCCATGCTGCATGCAGCACCTGAGAAGGTGGGCTGGGTCCCACCACTTCTGAAGCTGGTCACACCCCCTCCTCAAGTCTCGCCCAATCACATTGCTAGTCTAGCAGCAGGCTCCGCCTCAGGGTAGGAGCTGGAGCCTGGCAGTGCCGATCACTGATCGGCTGCGGAGGAGGAATGTCTCAGGTTTGGTGGCTTGTGTGAAGGCAGTGTACTTCTCTGTTGTGGCACGCAGCTTATTCTCTCGGGCCGGCTGCCAAAGTGCTTATGTTGTTGGAGCCAGGCTGGCCCTCTACATGGGCCCCCTACATCCCCTGATGGCAGCCCTGACCACGGTTTGCAGGAAAGAAAAAAAAAATTATATATATTGCTCAATTCTCCCATTAACACGGTTAGTGTTAATGGGGGAATCCCTCCCATGGAGCTACAGGATTGTGTTAGCTGGGGGGGTGCAGGAAACTGTCACAGCTGGGAGAACACACAGTGATTATTGCTAGTGGCTAAGGCATGGAAAAATCCGACAGGCTGGTTGTACTTGCCTATACATGGTTCAAATCTGGGCCGGTGCCTAACAGGCCCAGAATCGAACAGTCTATGGCTGGCTTTAGAAAGTGCATTCTACTATAAATCCATCCGAGATGCTGCATAATGAATACCGTATGATCATCTGTTCATTTTTTTAAAGTTGTGTACTGGCTGGGAAACAAAGAATCTTTGGAATGTCCTGTCGCATTGGTGGGCTTTGTGTACTGGCTGGGAAACTGAGAACCTATAGAATGTCTTGTCGCATTGGTGGGCATTGTGTACTGGCTGGGAAACTGAGAACCTATAGAATGTCCTGTCGCATTGGTGGGCATTGTGTACTGGCTGGGAAACTGAGAACCTATAGAATGTCCTGTCACATTGGTGGGCATTGTGTACTGGCTGGGAAACTGAGAACCTATAGAATGTCTTGTCGCATTGGTGGGCATTGTGTACTGGCTGGGAAACTGAGAACCTATAGAATGTCTTGTCGCATTGGTGGGCATTGTGTACTGGCTGGGAAACTGAGAACCTATAGAATGTCCTGTCGCATTGGTGGGCATTGTGTACTGTCTGGGAAACTGAGAACCTATAGAATGTCCTGTCGCATTGTGGGCATTGTGTACTGGCTGGGAAACTGAGAACCTACAGAATGTCTTGTCGCATTGGTGGGCATTGTGTACTGGCTGGGAAACCGAGAACCTATAGAATGTCTTGTCGCATTGGTGGGCATTGTGTACTGGCTGGGAAACTGAGAACCTATAGAATGTCTTTTCGCATTGGTGGGCAACTAACATTTAGGTTGTAAGTAGAAGAAAAATGTTAATGCAAGTAGCAAAACCCAAAGTACAGTACGAATAGCAGCCAATCAGTCCTTATACTTTCATTTACTAGAGACAGAACAGTACAACTAAAGGCAAAACGTTTTCTTTAGTTTTGGTTAGAGTGGAGAGAGACTAGAACACCTGGCAGGTTTTTATTGCTGTCTGTGCCCCCATTAGAAAGATTCACCCACTCTATTTGTTCCGTTTACCATTAGCATAGAACGTGAAGATAAAAGAAAATCCCAAATTTTGGATTGTCCCCAGAAAATTAATAGAGAGGACATTTTCCAATGAGGACACTAGTTCCGAGAGTCCCCAAGGGATTCTCTTAATTTGCAGGGACTTCCCGTTTACCTATGGGACAGGAAGTAAAGGAAATCTCCCCAATGGGGCACAGATGGCAAAAAACCCAACGGGGATTATAACCTTCCCTTACTCCATCTAAAATTAAAAAAACAAAAAAACCTTTGCCTATAGTTTTACAATAAAATCATCTTGTACTAACCTGCCTTTAGTATGGTACAGTCTTTTTGACTGCTGTGGATTCCTGCAATTTAATCATTGCACTGTTAATTAAATACGCCTCTCCACAATGTAACTCTCATCCTCAAATAGGCTTTTAATAATACCTAGCAAATATAAATTCTTTCCAAAATGCTGCAAGTAATAGTTATAGGACTGGTGGCGCCAGTTGCAAAATGAACATCGAATGCAGTGCAAACTAAATCAAAGTTAAGGGATTCTATTTCAACGGCGTGTACTTTACACACAATAAAAATTAAAACTCAAAAAAGTGCAAGATGATCTGCGCCCAACACCGTGACTAAAATTGGCCTGGACCTTTGCTCGGAATGGACAACCTCGTTTTACTAGCCACAGTGTAATTTTTTTAACGCACTTCATGATGTCTGTGTTTACTTTTGTCTTTAGTGAATGATCTGGCAAACCAGTATCTTCCTGTAAAAATATGTATAACATTACTACTGTAGGCTGTGTAATGAGTGATGGTCTCTGGGGAGATGTTCTAGAATATATTACTGAACACTGGCACAGTACTGCGATTACAGAAGAGAATCGGAATACTAAGAATGGAAAATTCAACGTTAATGCTTTTCCTGTAATCTGATAAATACCTTTGGTACAAAACACTAAGAGTATATTTAAAAACCGTCAATGTGACATTCACTGTGGGTGAATCTTACTGGTGCGTGTGTTTTAATTACTGATTATTCATCACTAGCGCATGTTTGATTAATGTCGCCTTCACTGCTTTATAAATTTGCCTTTTATCAAGCTCTCTGTAAGTAGAGCTATTATTTAAATGTAAATATGATATACAGCTTAGATTTCTATCCTCTGCTCAATTAGATTTTTAAGCCCATGAGTAGGCATTCCCCCAACAGTTTAGCTTGTAGGCTGCACTGTATTTTTACATTTTCATTCAGCGTGAGGCAGGAGCTAATCTCAAATGGGCTCTATGAGACATAAGCTAGTTGAGACAACCTAAAGCTGGCCATGCAAAAAGCATATTTCTAACTGGCAACAAGATACGATTATTGTAGGAATTGAAGGATCAGGAAAGGGTTCAAATGTTTGTCAGGTTTTTACTGTCAACTTCCATTCCCTTAGGAAGATTTTCTTGGTTTCTTTGTGATCTTGAGGACAAGAGCAAGTTAAAATTTACCCTGAAAGAACCCCGACGACAATAAAAATCTAATCGTTTGTAACCCTTCCCCAAAAAGTGTTTTGGCTGGAGTTAGAGATACACAGTTGCCACCAATAATTAATGCCTATTGGACAGAAACAGGATTTCCATCCAAAATCATGACCAAAATTTCAAATATATTTAAAGGAAAACATTTTTTTTTTGTCTACAGTAGGGAGGGATTATCACCCCTGTCAGTTTATTTTTATTGCTTTCCCTGTCGCCATATTTGTCCTGTTGATTGCTTTCACCAAGACCAAAGGTGATGGAAAACCCCTAAATTTTTTAGCTGCCACCAGAACTGGAGTAGATCAGAAATCATCAAATGGGGGCACTTGCTCCTGTGACAACTGGAGGGGACATGCTTCACTTTGGAAAGTAATGGCTTTAGATATACTTTAGGCATACAAAAACATCAGTTCTTGTGTTGTTCTTAGGAAGTTATGGTTCTCATATCCATTGTATTATCTGTCCACACTTACAAACCTACCATAGCAGCTCACTACTGAGTTGACTTAATAAGGACAAAAAGACCGATTGCTTGGCAAAGGAAGTCGCGCATTGCAAGAGACTTTTCCCCAGAGCTTAACGAAAAAGGGGAGGCTCTGCTAACTTTCATCATCCAATAATACGCAGCAAAATTTTTTTAAAATTTTTATTTTATTTTCCTTGAATGTATTGGGAAGTGAATGTTAACCACATTCACTAAGCTCTCAGGAAAATTAATTTGCAAAGCAAATGGTCTATTTGTCTCTAGTAAATCATCCTATGATTATTTTCTGCTGTTTGTTACCTCAATATTTCATATTCCTGACATGTATCTGTTGTACCATGTACTTATTTAAAAAGAAACTATCCTGTTCTCTTTATTTCTTCATTTGTGTGAAATACCTGGTGACCCTGCCAGTCTCCCTGCTTTCCTATTTCAAACTGACCAGACCAGGTAGAGCAGCACATCCTTCCCAGTCTGGTCAGCAATCTGGCTCCTGTCCTCCAATGGCCAAACCCACCCCCCGCCCAGCTAATCAATGGTAAGATCAGTGTATTGCTCTCTCTCTCTGCCTCTTGCTGGTATTTATTATTATATCTATCTATCTATCTATCTATCTATCTATCTATCTATCTATCTATCTATATATATATATATATATATATATATATATATATATATATACGTATATACACACACACACGTATATACACACAATTGTTTTATTCTTCATTTCCATTTAGGGCATGGTTCACACGGCCACAACTTGGGATCCGACTTGGGAGTCCCCAAATGGCATGACATGTGAAATCCCATGTTAGTCAATGAAAGCTGTCTTAATTAGCACTACTGAAGTCGCTCCGACTTTGGTAAAGGTTCCTGTACTACTTCAAGGCGAATTCTATTAGACCTGTGCCTCAAAGTAGTACTCAAGTTGCCAGGAAGTCTCTCTTCAGGGAGCGGCAGTGTTAACCACGCCTTAAACTAGATGGGTTGTATTGCAAGGTTCACTGATACTTTAGCCTGGGTTCACACTGCTGCGGGATTGAAATCGAGTGAGTTCAGCTGAACTCGCACGATTGCATACCCGCATGTCAGTCCAACTTCGGGGGGCAATTTCAGAGACATCTGTGCAGGTTCCCGCACGGATGTCTATTGAAATCGAACCCGAAGTTGCCAAAATTAGTACAGAAACTACCTTTAGGAATCAGTGCGGTGCCGCAAAGTCAGAGTCGTGCCGATTCGGACAGTGCTATTGCTGGCAAAAGCCGCCGATTTGGCATGCAATTTGACATGTCAAATTGCATGCCAAATCGCATCAATATGAACCTGGGCTTAAAGAGAAAGCTACAGTAGGTCATGATGCAGGGAAATTGGCTACAGGGTGATCTCCTCATGTTTAAGAGGAAGGCACTGTTTAAGACTTCCTTGATCTAACAATTACAATGGATTATGGACTATAAGGCCTTTATCTTAAATTAGCCCCAACTCTCATCTCTTAGAGCAGGGGTTTTTAAAGAGGTATATCTATTCCACTATAGGAACCAAATGATAGGGGTCATTGGGATGAATCTCTGAATAATTTAAAAACTGAAACAGGATACTACTGCATTTCTGAACCTGAAATTAGAGTAGAGAAATTGACTTGATGTGTCAGATGACATGCAAGTAGCATTTTCAGTAATAGTACATTGATTTCATGTTTAGGAAAAAAAAACAACTATTCTGCTACTTCTCTAAGATTCTATAAGATAAAATGAACTTTGCAGCAACTCCTTCACCCTTGCTCCAATTTCTGTTCTTTGAGATTTGTCAATCTGCTCCAATGACTTATCCAAACAGGTTTCTGTTGCTCTATTGAACGCCTTGTTAAGTCTATGCCTGTATAAAAACCAAATGCTCGAAGGGCAGATTGGAGCTATACTTTGAAAGATTGACAGTTGATTGTTTGGTGCAAAACAAATGCCTTCCATATCTTTTCTGTAGCACCAAAACCATATTCAAGGCACCATCTTGTAACTAAATGACATTGGAGAGGGCATATTATTTCTGAACAATTAGTACACTAAAATGTCCTTCAATTCCAAATTGAGTAGCGGTGTCTACTACAGTGATTTCCATTTACTAGAGGGATCCCACAAGTATGGTAAAGACATAGTTACATTGGTGTAAGCTGGACCATTGTAACTAGGTAAAAAAAGCTATACTTTGAATTCTTCTTAATTTCAACTTTTTATTTGTGCAAATAAGAGAAAAAGAAAATATTTAAAAAATAAAAATCTAGCTCAAGAGTTTTAAGTCTTTAGTCCTCATGCACACGGACGTTTTTACAGCTGCTTTTTTGAGCTTTTTTTGCAGCTTAAAAAGGCCTGTCTATGTTAGTCTATGGCTTCATGCCCACCTAGGCGTTTTTGAGCTGCAAGTGGCATAGGCGTTTTTAAGCTGTAAAAAAAACCCAGGACGAGTGGGTTCTGAGAGACGTTTTTCAGCTGTAAAACGCTCTAACGCTGAAAAACGCTGAAAAACACTCAAAAACGTCATTCACCAACGTTTTTTAGCGTTTTTGATCCATTGAAAAAAAAAAAAAAATTTGAAAAAAAAAAAAAAAAAACGCTCAAAAACGCTAACGCGGAAAAACGCTCAAAAACGCTCAAAAACGCTATTGCAAAAACGCTGAAAAAAGTTTAAAAAAATCACTGCAAAGATACTGGCGTTTTCATAACGTTTTTTTAACAGCCTGTGTGCATGAGGGCTTAGGGATGAGAAAAAAAATTCTGAAATGAACCTTATGACCTTGATACCATGGTGTATTTAATTGGACTCAGTAAAGCACAACGTTTGCAAGCAATTTTTGAACACTGCAACAAGTTTGAACAGCAACAAAATTACAGGCACACATTTATTTTTAGGGGGAGAAAAACTCAAGCTGATGTTTACTTTGGGTATCGTGTACATGTTGGAGACCAGAAATGATCAATGAATTGTAGAATAATCACTGACAGAGTTACTCAGCATGGCCTTCATTAGAGAGTTGTCCTTGTCACTGTAACAAGTCTCATGAATACATTTGCATTGCAATGAACAAACACACCTAAACATTGCCTAGTTCTCAATTCAATCTACTCCATTTCCCCCTTACAGGGGTAAATTAAGCTAAATTCAGCAAAGGACAACCAGAGGCCTTTGGGAATATCATAGATGGATTCTGACTCATTCAAAAGTATGCAAACAGACATTAACGATAATAGGTACAGTGAAATGCTGCTGGAGGAATAATGCCATTGTTTACCCTGGTACCGTAAAGATAAGACAGAAGTATGCCATTTGCAAAGTCCAGTTTAAAATGATGCCTACTGCAAAACTGGTTTGCATAAAACTCTTTACATTCTTACATATATCTACATATACATCTAGGTACAACAATTAGGCAACATTTAGAGGGCCGAATATGTGCGGCCATGGTTGGCCGTCGGCAAGAATCAGTAGACACTTGCTATCTGTGTGCGACCAGTAGTAGCTGCCAGCGGGGACTGTAAGATTTGTACTCTGTTTGTATTTATTTGCTCATCTAAGTGAGTACATAAGAATACCGATCCATGATGCAGCCAATGTACATCCAAGGTGGGTGTTTTTGCAGAGTTTTGGCCGCAGGTAATCAGCCTGTTTGTATGCAGCCATAGTACAGAGTGTTCCGGTGTCCGGAGGAGGCGTTTTTCACCACAGATATTGGCTGTCTGAATGTAGCCTTAGGCCTTATGTCTCTTGTGCATACACTAGACTATGTTGACATTTACACACACAAGACAAAAAGTGTCCATTCACATGCAGATCATAACAGCAGATAATGTATTGTTTTCACATACAGGCAGTCCCCGAGTTACGAACACAATAGGGACTATAATTTGTTCGTAAATCGCAACACTGCATTTGTAAGTGTAACTTCCGGTCGGAAAACTGCGTTCGTAAGTGTAGCTGCCGCCTGTGCATGGATGTGGGATGTTCCGGGCGCTTGTTATGTTATCTGGGGCGTAGTACGGCAGTGTGGGATGTGTTCAGAAGTGCTCGAAAGGTATCCAGGACCCACGTAGAGCACAAGTGGCTGGCATCTGAGGCCGTTCGTAAGTAGGAGTCGTTCGTAACTCGGGTGTTCGTACCTCGGGGACTGCCTGTAACTAATTGTGTCTAATTGGCAGAATAAGCAGTCATGAGATGAAGATATGACCACCTATTGCTTCCTACAAAATCTAGAACGTTTGGGTTCAGAATTACCAAATCTTTCAGGCGCACTCATCTCAAACATCCAAGTCAGTGGTTGTCAACTTATGAGGAATAAGTAGTATGGTAAGAATCCGCGCTTAGGAGAGCAAGGGTTGCATCCTCCCCTAATTGGTTCCCTTGGGGACCTAAGGAAGTAAATAAAAAAGAGAGTGGGGAAGTGGCGATACCCTATGTGCCAAAAAAAATTTATATATAAATGTGTATATTGGTGAAGCATAAATTACATTAAACCAAACCCCAGTAACATATGACTAGGGTATGTTTGTATTCCACCAGTGGGTGTGGGTTAATGTGCATAAAGTAAACAGTTGTTGTGGGTAGGATGAAAACTGGGCAGGACCCCAATCCAGCCAAAATATATTGCAGCCCCTGGGACCCCACGTGTCTACACCCTTCCTCTTGCACATCAGACTCAAATATCAAACTCAAAAACTAAAATAATAGGATAACATAATCTTAACTGAAAATAACTTCTATAGTGCATGTAAACATTAATAATTTGTTAATCAACCAGTAATTCGTGCGGCCAATGTCCTCAGTGCTAAATAAATATATAATTGTCCAATCTGTAGTGCAGGTCCATAAGAACTGTACTTCTTTATGAAAACACCATATATTGCATGAAAAGGTGATTTTAAACAAAACGTGATAAAATTACAAGTATAACTTCCAGTGACTTCTGTGTATGACAGATATCGTGACTAGGTGCTCCCCCAATGTGTCCCCACTCACCAGAGATGATAACCCCTGCAGGGGTAGTAGGCATAGAGTGGGTAGCTTTAATAAGGATCTTTCCCTTAGATAGCCATAATGGTCGTCTACACCGCCATCACTGTTATGTTAAATCGTGGATATCCAACCAGTATTTCGAACCAGGGTGCCTTGAAATTCTTCACTGCAGCAAGCGGCCCGTTCCTCACCGGAAAACACAAAGGATTCCCATAGTGTAGTAAAGTGGTTTATTGAAAAAATCGCATACATAAAAAACCCGTCCAGCGAAAAATACAAATAAGCAGGGGCGCCTATGTGCTAGGGATGGAGAGACATTGACCTGAACTGCTTTATAGCAAACCCATAAAGGCTGGGAAGATGTTGAGTTGATTAGTTACGTTTATTTACTAGACTTAAAGGCTAGTTTACATTCTCTGGATACACCTACTATACCCCTATTGTATTAATAGACATGAGGACATCTGTCTATTTATAATAGTGGTAAGTATGGGAGGGTGAGTATTTGTAGAAACCACTGCATAGGGTAGGCACTACACTATGTTCTTGCTAGCACTAGGCCATTACAATAATGACTAGTGTGTACTATCATGTACGAACACAACATCTTGTGATACAGATCTCCACTCCCTAATTTAATCTATTATAGAAGGAGGTTGTACTATTAATCAGCCCTTATATGTTTACACAACATGATGTACAGTTAGCAATAGGGTTTATCTGTTTTGCTTTTTTATGTTAATATTTATTATTTCTGATGGTGTTCAAATTTGGGCTGTGTTATCACCCTCATATACCACACCATATGGCTGGCGTTTTTTCCAGGTAACACACGGAATGATTATTTATCACTCTTAGTAACGGTCCCTCAAGGATGGCATGCACCTGCAGTGCGGAGCGAGCCCTTTATAAAGGGGTCTGATAGGTCCTGGTCCTGATACTTATTCTGATCAGTTCTTACTGATACATGTACCTGGGGGGTTAACTTTTACTTTTATTCTTATCTCTATTTTTATTTCATGTATTTTTTATACAATTTTTTATTTTCATTTTTTTCTGGGAAACTCGCTTAAACTCTCTACCCCGTTTTTATTATTTTTTATTATTTTTATTGTTATCCAACTTGGGTCCTTTTTAACTTCACATATGCGCACCTTCATGTATATTGCAAGAAGGGTTGTATATTTGGTGCATCCATATGCCGTGATATCATGTGGCAATATATACATTTGCTTTTAAATATATGTGTGGACTATAATATCTTGGCATGCCTAATTACCGTTGTCTGTTTATACATATAGACAGGTGGCTCCATCCTTTCCCACGTAGATACTATCATCTGGCCGCTCTTGAATGGTATTACTCAATTTAGGTGGGGGGGAGGCACTACGGAGTCCGCCTGCCTATAAGATATGTGGAGCGTGGAGTGATGGCAACGCCTTTGAGAACGTCATATGACGAAACGCGTAAGCCGGAGCCACACTCTCACGTCACACCCAGGAGGTTCGGCCTGGAATGCACACTACGGAGCAGCTCTCCATCCCTAGCACATAGGCGCCCCTGCTTATTTGTATTTTTCGCCGGACGGGTTTTTTATGTATGCGATTTTTTTCAATAAACCACTTTACTACACTATGGGAGTCCTTTGTGTTTTCCGGTGAGGAACAGGCCGCTTACTGCAGTGAAGAATTTCGAGGCACCCTGGTTCGAAATACTGGTTGGATATCCACGATTTAACATAACAGTGATGGCGGTGTAGACGACCATTATGGCTACCTAAGGGAAAGATCCTTATTAAAGCTACCCACTCTATGCCTACTACCCCTGCAGGGGTTATCATCTCTGGTGAGTGGGGACACATTGGGGGAGCACCTAGTCACGATATCTGTCATACACAAAAGTCACTGGAAGTTATACTTGGAATTTTATCACGTTTTGTTTAAAATCACCTTTTCGTGCAATATATGGTGTTTTCATAAAGAAGTACAGTACTTATGGACCTGCACTACAGATTGGACATTTATATATTTATTTAGCACTGAGGACATTGGCCGCACGAATTACTGGTTGATTAACAAATTATTAATGTTTACATGCACTATAGAAGTTATTTTCAGTTAAGATTATGTTATCCTATTATTTTAGTTTTTGAGTTTGATATTTGAGTCTGATGTGCAAGAGGAAGGGTGTGGACACGTGGGGTTCCAGGGGCTGCAATATATTTTGGGTGGATTGGGGTCCTGCCCAGTCTTCATCCTACCCACAACACCAGTTTACTTTATGCACGTTAACCCACACCCACTGGTGGAATACAAACTTATTCTAGTCATATGTTACTGGGGTTTGGTTTAATGTAATTTATGCTTCACCAATATACACATTTATATATAAATTGTTTTTGGCACATAGGGTATCGCCACTTCCCCACTCTCTTTTATTTATGAGGAATAAGGTGGGCCTCAACTGTGGCCCTTGACAACTCCAAATGCTGCACATATTGTATTTATGATAGAAGACAGTCAGAGACTTCAAACACATTAGAAGAGGTCTTCAGAGGCTGTAGACATTCCATAAGTGTGGCTGGAGACAGAAGAAATACAACAGAAGACAATCAGGACTGGGGACATGTTACAGATCACTGATATTACAGCTTCTTTTCAAATGAATGCTCCTGCTACTCACAGTTCGGCCTGTAACGGGCTGCACAGCAAGTGCCGGGGGGGGGGGGGGGGGGGCGCATGTAGCCTTCTGTCGCAGGCTGAACGCCAGAGATCTAGGTAATGCTATTAAAGCAACTTGCACCCAAAGTAAACTAACCTGTCAGGGTTGTGTCAGTTAGCACTGCTACCCAACTGACATATTGCTAAAGAGTATCCAGCAGGGCACGTATGGTCTGTTTCACTTACTCCTTGCTGTATATTATAGATTGGCCATAAGACAGACCTAAAAAACTGAAAAAGAGGGAATACGTACTGAATAACAGGATTCTACAAGACATATTTCATGAACACCTCTGCTTTGAATTGTTGTATTGTTATTTATACCAATTATGATTCGCAGAACTGTGTTCTTATTACACCGGTGAATGAGTTTTTATCCTCTCAAGAATATTTTATTTTAGGCCATCAAGACAAATTTTGACAAGACCAGCTCTGAATTCCGCGCCTAACAATAAAGATATTCATTGTCCGGTTGCACAGGTTTGATTTCCTAATTGTTGCATCAATATTTTAAAAAAACTGTTAAATCAGTTGTGAAAATTGCATAGCATATGGCAAGCAAAGGCTTAGGCCCCTTTCACACATGCGGACCGTATGTCCGTATTTCATCCATCCGTTTTCGGATGCAATACGGACATACATGCATCCCTATGGGATAGCGGGTGTCAGCGGATGTACATCCGCTAACACCCGATGTCGTCCGCCTCCGCTCTCGTCCGATTCTGCGGACGGAAGAAAATCCTATTTTTCTATCCGTCTGCAGAGCGGATCGGAGGAACACGGACAGACGGTCCGTGTTCCTCCGATCCCCCATAGGGGAGAGCGGAGATCTGACAGGGCTGTCCCTGCACAGTGTGCGGGTCCCGCCCTGTCATCTGCCGGCTCAGCTGGGGAAAGCGGAGCGATCCCCGCTGAGCATCGGATAAACACGGGGCGGATCAACACAGATCCGTCCCGTGTGAAAGGGGCCTTAAGTGGCAAGTGTATGTTCTCTAGCAAAATGGCTGTTTTCTAAATTAAGTTAATAGGTATAGTTCCTATTAAATGTGTATATAACAGGCAGTGCAATTTAAAAACACATCTTAAACAACACAATGTTATAAAGATGTTTAACATACAAAATACTCAACTTTCCACAATAGAATGATGGTGAAGTCTGTGGAAAGTCTTGTACAAGAGGATTAGATTTAATTATATCTGTTTCCAACCACATGGAAAGGTTATTAAAAGCCAATTACCTCCTCTAAATGCAGTGAAGCAAACCAAGGCCATTCTAGCGTCCTCCTTGCACTACTTAATACTCAAATTAACTGCATTTTAATTCTTCATGATAACTTCCCCTCATGAGAGAAAGCCAGGAGGAGGAAAACTACAGACCAATTTTCAGTTCTGCAAGGAAATGATTACATGATGTGTGTATTTTTTATTTGTTAGGTAAGATACATTTGTGTGTGGTCAAGCTGTTTGTTATGTGTGAGCCACAGATATAAAAGGACAAGTGACACAAATACAGGCAATATATATATCATAAAATGCACCTGAGTATTTGGATGAGGGAAAACATCACATTGGAAAGCACTGATATCACTGCTGATTTTTGTACAACTGTGGTATCATATGACTCGTTCTGACTTATATACAGTATCTCACAAAAGTGAGTACACCCCTCACATTTTTGTAAATATTTTATTATATCTTTTCATGTGACAACACTGAAGAAATGACACTTTGCTACAATGTAAAGTAGTTATTGTACAGCTTGTATAACAATGTAAATTTGCTGTCCCCTCAAAATAACTCAGCCATTAATGTCTAAACTGCTGGCAACAAAAGTGAGTACAATCTTAAGTGAAAATGTCCAAATTGGACCCAATTAGTCATTTTCCCAATGTATCAGGTCTCAGGTGTGTTAAATTTGGTGTTATTCTCTCACACTGGTCACTGAGTTCAACATGGCACCATATGGCAAAGAACTCTGAGGATCTGAAAAAAAGAATTGTTGCTCTACATAAAGATGGCCTAGGCTATAAGAAGATTGCCAAGAAACTGAGCTGCAGCACGGTGGCCAAGACCATACAGCGGTTTAAGAGCACAGGTTCCACTCAAAACAGGCCTCGCCATTGTCAACCAAAGAAGTTGCAAGTGCTCAGCATCATATCCAGAGGATGTCTTTGGGAAATAAACGTATGAGTGCTGCCAGCATTGCTGCAGAGGTTGAAGGGGTGGGGGGTCAGCCTGTCAGTGCTCAGACCATACGCTGCACATTGCATCAAATTGGTCTGCATGATTGTCATCCCAAAAGGAAGCCTCTTCTAAAAATGATGCACAATAAAGCCTGCAAACAGTTTGCTGAAGACAAGCAGACTAAGGACATGGATTACTGGAACCATGTCCTGTGGTCTGAGACCGAGATAAACTTATTTGGTTCAGATGGTGTCAAGCATGTGTGGCGGCAACCAGGTGAGAAGTACAAAGACAAGTGTGTCTTACCTACAGTCAAGCATGGTGGTGGGAGTGTCATGGTCTAGGGCTGCATAAGTGCTGCCGCCACTGGGGAGCTACATGTCATTGAGGGAACCATGAATGCCAATATGTACTGTGACATATTGAGGCAGAGCATTATCCCCTCCCTTCAGAGACTGGGCCGCAGGGCAGTATTCCAACATGATAACTACCCCAAACACACCTCCAAGATGACTACTGCCTTGCTAAAGAAGCTGAAAGTAAAGGTGATGGACTGGCCAAGCATGTCTCCAGACCTAAACCCTATTGAGCATCTGTGGGGCATCCTCAAATGTAATGTGTAGGAGCACAAGGTCTCTAACATCCACCAGCTCCATGATGTTGTCATGGGGGAGTGGAAGAGGACTCCAGTGGCAACCTGTGAAACTCTGGTGAACTCCAAGCCCAAGAGGGTTAAGGCAGTGCTGGAAAATAATGGTGGCCACACAAAATATTGTTCCTTTGGGCCCAATTTTGTGTACTCACTTTTGTTGCCAGAGGTTTAGACATTAATGGCTGTGTGTTTTGTTTTTTTGAGGGGACAGAAAATTTACACTGTTATACAAGCTGTACACTCACTACTTTACATTGTAGCAAGGTGTCATTTCTTCAGTGTTGTCACATGGAAAGATATAATTAAATATTTACAAAAATGTGAGGGGTGTACTCACTTTTGTGAGATACTGTATGTTCTATAATAAAAATCAAAAGGGAGGTCCTCCAAAAGTTGCCCAGCCGAGCAGCATTAGGTAGATGCTGTGCAAGAGTTTTTCACCTACCTAAAGACAAATACTAGTAAAGGTACTGCAAAGGTTAACTGCTCGTCTAAGTCTAGGGTACAAATAAGCACCTTTACTGGCCTGTTCCTCTGCTCTTCCAGAAGATGGTGGTTCCCTATGCTCCAGTGGTGGACTGTTCCCCAGCATCCTCACGTCTAATGCAAGGCTGTGGTCACGTCAGATGCCCTTAGACTGCCGAAGCATACAGAGAAAGAGGCTGAAGGGACCGATCTAGCAGTACCAAGGATAGGGCAAGTAAAATTGTTTTAACAAGTCTCCTGGACATAAACAAGCAAACCTTCCAAGCCTTACTGGTTTGATTTCCTAATTATTGAATCAATATTTAAATCTCTTAAATTAGTTGTGAAAATTGCATAGCATATGGCAAGCAAAGGCTTAAGAGGCAAGTTAATGTTGTCTAGCAAAACGGCTGTTTTCTAAATGAAGGTAAGTGGTAAAGTTCTTATTAAATGTGCATATAACAGGCACATGTGGTTATAACGATGTTTAACACAATAGAATGATGGTGAAGTCTCTGTAAGTCTTGTACAGGAGGATTAGATGTAATTATATCTTAGTAAATCAAACCAGTAGGGCTTGGAACGTAAGGCTTGAGGCTAATAATGATTATTCTTAGAACACTGCCTTCCCCCTCATTTACTTATCTTGCTTGTATAAAAAAAGAGTGGTGTAAATACCCATTTTCAATCTGGACCAGTCACGTAATCCATGATTCCCCTGTCTCAGAGACTGGCTGTTGCAGGGAAGGGAGGGAGCTCTGATTGTTCAGCTCTACAAAAACCACACTTAAATGACAAAGATGATGAGATCTCCAGTACTGTGCATAGTGTAATATTACTGCTGCAAAGTGACAAAGCACTTGTATTGAACCTGCCTGTAACAACCCTTCCCTTCCAAAATCCAGAGAAGGCAGGTGTTTTACATACTAACCAGCCCCAGGCCTTTTATTATATAATCATCATATAAAAGCTTTTGTGTGTCACTTTTTTTCCTACACTCTCGGGCAAGAAAGAAGTCTGTAACTGAGGCTCAGCTGCAGACGTTATGCAACAATAAAAATAAAATCTTAAAATAGATGGTTGATGGGCCTAACCAAAAAACACGGTGTAAATTCCACAAGAAAGCCATCTATTCAATAATGTGGACTGCTTCCATAAAATACCATACACATTGCATCAGCTTAAGAGTATATCCTTTAAATATCACTACCATATTGCTGCAAGTCTTCTACTGTAGGTTCAGAGATTTCCCAGTTTGGCATATTTTGCTCTCTTTACTCTCATCTGGTCTCACATTTCTACCGGACTCTGTTTTCATACAGGTTAAAATAGTTTGTAAAGATCTCTCCTCTATGTCCCAAAAGGCATTTACCTTGTTTCTCAACAAAACAGTATTTTCAAAGTGTGCAAATTGTTCTGACAGTTATCCTTGGATTTTCTGAATTTTCAGTTTAAGATGACCACAGACCCAAGCACTTGCACTTGTGTAGGTTTGTGCCAACTGCCCAAGTATTGGCTGAAGGTTCCCTGAAAATGTATTCATAACTCACCCAAGTAAGCACTTGCGTCAACAAGAGAGAGGAGCTTGGGCATCTCCCAAACTAAACTCTGAACTTGCACTCTTTTTTTTTACTCCATTGCGCTTTGGGCTGGGTCATTTCTGCCTCGCAGCTCACGTAAAAAAAAAAAAAAAAAAGAGGTGGGCTACGGGTTGAAGAAAAAAACAAAACAAAAAAAGAGTGCAAGTTCTGAGTTTAGGTAGAGAAGATTTTAGGTAGAGGGGATGCCCAAGCTCATCTCTAGACAACAACAGTGTTAGGACAAGGTTTTCAAACTATTTAACCTATTGTGCCTCCAAAAGTACCATATTTATTGGCGTATAACACCCACCTTTTCTCCCTTAAAACAGGGGGAAAATCGTGTGTGCGCGTTATACACTGATATAGGCTGCTACGGAGGGGAAGGAGGGGACGAGCGCCGCCGAAATAGACAGAGTCGGATCTCCTGTGTACTCGGTTCGGTGTCACGCCCAGACCCGCCCCTGGACAGCTCCTAGCATTGACGTCCATTGGACTGGCGTTATGTCCATCATAGGATCCGGGCCAAGGGGGGGACTGGGCGTGCCGCTGAGCACACAGGAGATCCGGCTCTATCTATTTCGCCAATGGCAAGGCTGCAGATGGACACTGATCAGGCTGCAGTGAGGGGCAAGGCTGCAGATGGGCACTGATCAGGCTGCAGTGAGGGGCAAGGCTGCAGATGGGCACTGATCAGGCTGCAGTGAGGAGCAAGGCTGCAGATGTGCAATGATGGGCAAGGCTGCAGATGGGCACTGATCAGGCTGCAGTGAGGAGCAAGGCTGCAGATGGGCACTGATCAGGCTGCAGTGAGGAGCAAGGCTGCAGATGGGTACTGATTAGGCTGCAGTGAGGAGCAAGGCTGCAGATGGGCACTGATCAGGCTGCAGTGAAGAGCAAGGCTGCAGATGGGCACTAATTAGGCTGCAGTAAGGAGCAAGGCTGCAGATGGGCACTGATTAGGCTGCAGTGAGGAGCAAGGCTGCAGATGGGCACTGATTAGGCTGCAGATGGGCACTGATAAGGCTGCAATAATGAGCAATGGCGAGTCTGCAGATGGGCACTGATCAGGCTACAATGATGAGCAATGGCGAGGCCGCAGATGGGCACTGATCAGGCTGCAATGATGAGCAATGGCGAGGCCGCAGATGGGCACTGATCAGGCTGCAATGATGAGCAATGGCGAGGCCGCAGATGGGCACTGATCAGGCTGCAATGATGGGGAATGGCGGGGCTGCAGATGGGCACTGATCAGGCTGCAATGATGGGGAATGGCGAGGCTACAGATGGGCACTGATAAGCCTGCATTGATGGGCATGGACTCTTATTTTGCTTCAAAATTCTTTATTTAAAATTTAACTTCTCTCTTAAAATTAAGATGCGTGTTATACGCCGATAAATACGGTAATTAAATGTCTGCTGATGGTATTGATATATGATTGCAACCGGATTTAGCCAAAAACATGTCAAAGTTTTACATCCCCTAAGCAGTCTAGAACATTTTGTAAGGTTAAAGCATTATTAAACATATCTACTATTAATAAATATATAGAAGTACTCTTCACTTTAATCATTTGCTGTTTAGTTTTTTTTTTTCAATGCTCTCCTTTCTTAAAATTAACTAGAAGATCCTCCACACAACAATTGCAGCTATAGGGTGGAGCCACTACCTTGCAGGATCTACCTGGAGCCACCCCCTTACATGCACAATCCCGGGACTACAGTCTTATATGAAAGTCGACAAAGGCAGCCCCCTCTGTATGCCGCAGCGCTGCTCCGTCCAGCAGTTGTGAGACTGACAGCCTCCTCTGTAAACTGCAGTGTTGTTTTCATTTCTAGATATACGACGTTCGCAGTTTCATAAGGGTAAAAAAGTTTGAGAGCAAAATAATATAAAAAAAACTGTAACGCTCAGATTAAAACAATCAAAAGGTAAGCAGGGACCGACAACTGAAGGTCTCATGATACTTTAATTAATTCCAAGTTTCTTTTTATAACATTAGATCATATTAAAAGGAAAGCCTAAGTTTCTGAAGTACTACATGTGCCATGACTTAAATTTCTT
The DNA here is from genome assembly GCF_042186555.1 of Aquarana catesbeiana. Classification (NCBI taxonomy): domain Eukaryota; kingdom Metazoa; phylum Chordata; class Amphibia; order Anura; family Ranidae; genus Aquarana; species Aquarana catesbeiana. Next base: position 471,721,788 of record NC_133324.1, on the reverse strand, counting down.
TTAACAGCTTACTGTAAATGCTGGATGTTACTCCACACACAAACTTAACTTTGAAATGGATAATTTTTCATTTCCCTCATCCTTCAAAACAATACATCAAATCATGACTTTACAAGGTTTGAACAAGTGCCACGTTACTAAAAAATGTAGCCTGACCTCTGACATGTTTAAAAACCTCTATCACAGTTTTTAGAGATGACATCATTTTTTTTACAATGAGCAATTCACCACAAGTTACATTTGTACCAGTCATATATGCTTAAGAACAGAGCATCGGTTTACTGAAAGCTTAATATTTAAAGTGATATTTAACTCGCATTAACTACTTTATATCTATCATCCTAATTTCCTATATCGTCAATAATGCTAGTTGTTACCAAGCAAAAACTTGTCCCAAAATACATATCTTTGTGGATCCCATGTTTTGTGGTCATGTGACTTTCCATGCTTGCTCCCTGCCACACTGAAAGATCTGGAGGAGGACACAACCAATAATCCAATGACTCATCTAGTTTACGTCATCTCAGAGTCTGAAGGGTTTTTCTGTCTACACAAAACTTATTGGCACTGTTGCCATCATGTGATTCCACCCTGCTCGAGCTGCTCCTCAAGATGACAAGGTAATCACATGGCCAAAAAAGAGGAGAGAGGAACTCAAAGTTCTGGAAACTCCCTATAGGTGATGAGAATATGGGGCAGCTTTGAAAAAAAATTTTTGGGAGTGAATGTTTCCTTGGTATACACTTGTGGAGGTGGCAACGCAACAGCCAGAAGACTGGCTGCTATTGCATTGTCACAGAAAATAAGGAAGTGAAACAAAAGGTCTGGATCAACCAGATATTTACTAATTTATACAATTTGAATAATTTATGGCTTTAGCGAAAAGGTAAAGAATGTATGGCTAAAGAAAAACATGCTTAAAAAATGTTTGGGTTTAATGACGCTTTAAGTGTATAAAGACTATACAGTAAGGACTCTGCAAATAAAAGACTTATGCTTCATTGAAGCAAATGAAGCTGACAATAATCAATTGATGATGTCAGTAAGGGGGACATCTGTTTCAGAAATCATCTAATCATGCAGATGACAGGGTTGCAAGTGTCATTTTTTTCTGCAAAAATAAGCATGATTAGAAAAACAGATGCTGAGCGGGCTGAAGTGTGAGGCCCCCATTGACTGGATCCTGGGTGGTCTGCTAAACTAATTAAACATAATCTAACGCTCTTGTGTGGTTGGGAAATGCTCACCGTGTGACACGTACAGACACCTTGGCTAAAATCAGACCCAAAGGCCTCATCAAAAAGCCACAACTAAAGAAATAAAAAAAACAGCGCGACATGTCTGGGAAAGTTCACTAGTATTTCATGACTTTAAGAAATATTAATTCCGACGGTTTTTGTATATTTAAAAGCCGCTGTGAAAAATGTCTACACTCATTTTCACCATGTGTTGTCAAAAGGTGAAAAAAAAAAATGATATGCGAAAAAAATATCTTTAACATCATGATAAATTGGGGATAAAGAAATTGCATATGCATATACGTCTTCTTTTTTAGTCAAAATTTAAATCAGAAATATACAAAACTGCATTAAAATGTACACCAAACATACATCTGTTACATTTTAGTATGATCATAGCATAGCTACAGCCTAAAATTGAGAATAATAGAATTATAGCTCCTCGTCTCAGGAAAATTCAACACAAGGCTAAGGCCCCTTTCACACTGGTGCGGTAGGGGGCGTCGGCGGTAAAACAGCGCTATATTTAGCGCTGTTTTACCGCGGTATTCGGCCGCTAGCGGTGCGGTTTTAACCCCCCCGCTGGCGGCCGAAAAAGGGTTAAAACCCCTCGTATAGCGCGGCTATAGCCGCGGTATTACCGCGGTATAGCCGCGCTGTCCCATTGATTTCAATGGGCAGGAGCGGTGAATACACCGCTCCTTCACCGCTCCAAAGAAGCGGCTGACAGGAGATTTTTTCTTCTCCTGCCAGCGCACCGCTTCAGTGTGAAAGCCCTCAGGCTTTCACACTGAACAAACAGCGGAGGCTGTTTAGGGGCGGTTTGCAGGTGCTATTTTTAGCGCAATAACGCCTGCAAACCGCCCCAGTGTGAAAGGGGTCTAACAGAGTATTTGTTTATCCAGAAATACAGCATAAAGTCCATTGCCTGGTCTACTGAGTGTTAGATACCTATGGCTATAAAAAATACTTATGAATACTTATGGAACATTATATATACACACACGTACAATATACAGTGCCTTGAAAAAAGTATTCATTCCCTTGAAATTTTCCACATTTTGTCATGTTACAACCAAAAACATAAACGTATTTTATTGGGATTTTATGTGATAGACCAACACAAAGTGGCACATAATTGTAAGGTGGAAGGAAAATGATAAATGGTTTTCAATTTTTTTTACAAATAAATATGTGAAAAGTGTGGCATTTATTTGTATTCAGCCCCCCTCAGTCAATACTTTGTAGAACCACCTTTTACTGCAATTACAGCTGCAAGTATTTTTGGGGATGTTTCTACCAGCTTTGCACATCTAGAGAGTGACATTTTTGCCCATTCTTCTTTGCAAAGTAGTTCAAACTCTGACAGATTGGATGGAGAGCGTCTGTGAACAGCAATGCCACAGATTCTCAATTGGATTTAGGTCTGTATTTTGATTGGGCCATTTTAACACATGAATATGCTTTGATCTAAACCATTCCATTGTAGCTTTGGCTGTATGTTTAGGGTAGTTGGCCTGCTGGAAGGTGAACCTCTACCTCAGTCTCCAGTCTTTTGCAGACTCTAACAGGTTTGCTTCTAAGATTGCCCTGTATTTGGCTCCATCTTCCCATCAACTCTGACCAGCTTCTCTGTCCCTGCTGAAGAAAAGCATCTCCACAACATGATGCTGGCATCACCATGTTTCACGGTGGGGATGGTGTGTTCAAGGTAATGTGCAGTGTTAGTTTTCTGTCACACTTAGCGTTTTGCTTTTAGGCCAAAAAGTTCAATTTTGGTCTCATCTAACCAGAGCACCTTCTTCTATACCACACGACTTCTCGCAAACTGCAAACAGGACTTCTTATCGCTTTCTTTCAACATTGGCTTTCTTCATGCCACTCTTCCAGTCCAGATTTGTGGAGTACATGGCATGGCTAATAGTTGTACTGTGGACAGATTCTCCCACCTGACCTGTGGATCTCTGCACATCCTTCAGAGTTACCATGGGCCTCTTGGCTGCTTCTCTGATTAATGCTCTCCTTGCCCGGCCTGTCAGTTTAGGTGGATGGCCATGTCTTGGTAGGTTTGCAGTTGTGCCATACTCTTTCCATTTTTAGAGGATAGATTGAACAGTGCTTTGGGAAATGTTCAAAGCTTGGGATATTTTTTTATAACCTAACCCTGCTTTAAACTTCTCCACAACTTTATCCCCCTGACCTGTCTGGTGTGTTCCTTGGCCTTCATTATGCTGTTTATTCACTAAGGTTCTCTAACAAACCTCTCAGGGCTTCACAGAACAGCTGTATTTACAGTATACTGAGATTAAATTACACACAGGTGGACTCTCTTTGCTAATTAGGTGACTTCTGAAGGCAATTGTTTCCACTAGATTTTAGTTAGGGGCATCAGAGTAAAGGGGGCTGAATACAAATGCACGCCACACTTTTCAGATATTTAATTTGTAAAGAATGTTGAAAACCATTTATCATTTTCCTTCCACTTCAGAATTATATGCCACTGTGTTGGTCTATCACAGAAAATCCCAATAAAATATATTTACGCTTTTGGTTGTAACATGACAAAATGTGGAAAATTTCAAGGGGTATGATTACTTTTTCAAGGCACTGTATATACTGTATGTGTATTCTTCTACATAATCTGTGACCAATTATAACACTGTAATTCAGGGGAGTAGAACCTAGAACAACGCCAAAGTATTATATAAAGATATTACACTGCTGCTGTCCTATTGAGGTATTTGTTTTTTTTTTTTTAAATAACAAACATATCATACTGATCTCCACTGTGCAGCTCGTTTTGCACAGAGTGGCCCCGATCCCCGTCTTCTGGGGTCCCCCCGACAGCTCTCGCGGCTCCTCCACCACATCAGAAAACCCCCTAGGAGAAGCTCTCTCCCGAGGGGGTCACCTTGCGGGCGCGCTCCAGAGTCCAGCATTCGGTGTCCATAACCGCCAAATGTATGACTCAGCCCCGCCCCCTGCGTCATTGGATTTGATTGACAGCAGCGGGAGCCAATGGCTGCACTGCTATCAATCTATCCATTCAAGAGCCAAGAACCCCGAGCAGAGAGACAGCGCGTCCCCGCCGGGTCAAGTTCCAGGGCTCAGGTAAGTAAAACGGGGAGCTGGGGGGCCGATCGTTGCCGGGTGTTTCTTTACCTTAATGCATAGGATGCATTAAGGTAAAAAAACATGAAGTTTTACAACCCCTTTAAAGTGATCTCATGCACAATTATTTTACATAAACATTTGTAACATCACATATCAAACAATTAACGTGCCAACGTGCTATTGTGCATAAATCAGTGTTGCTCATAAAGTTAATATTCAAGTCCCAAAAAAAGTACACAATACATAAATTCTAAAAGTAGAAAGTGCTAACGTGCTTCTGTGCAATAATAATTGTTACTCTTTCAATTAATACTCGAGTCCCAAAAAACAAAAAAAAAATGCATAAACGTAAAGGGCTTGGGTGCTACCCCATACAATATTATCACTCGAAGAAAATTTTATATTCAAAGTCCCAAATAAATACCTTGATATCCATAATACAATCCAAAAATATATCTTCAGTGTGCTCGTACTCTTCTTAAAACACTTCCACCACACCTTAGTGTCCAAAACAAAGTCAGCAAATTTTATCCTGGTACAGTAATAAACCAGCCAAATGAGCATTCGCCTTACGAAGCAATCTGCAGGAAACCTTGATATGGGATCATCTGCCAATGCCACAGGTTTAACAGTTCCTCAGAAGGTAAATATCCCAATATAGGAGAGAAAAACTATGCATAGCATAAAACCTTTGAAAATGGCTTCAAATGTATTTAAAACATTACACTCACATGTAAAAGTGTCTCTACTGACACAAGGAAACAAACATGAAATTAAGGCTCGATTTGCTCCGACATCACCATAGCCGTGAGCAAAGACCCAGCATGACGTGATGACGACATCTTCAATGCCTTACCTACGCGTTTCGTCACTTGAGGTCTTCCCGTGTTCATGTTTGTTTCCTTGTGTCAGAGACATTTTCACACGAGTGCAACGTTTTAAATACATTTGAAGCAATTTTTAAAGGTTTTATGCTACGCAAAGTTTTTCTCTCCTATATTGGGATATTTACCATATGAGGACCTGTTAAACACGTGGCATTGGCAGATGATCGCATATCAAGGATTCCTGCAGATGACTGCTTCCTAAAGGGAATGCGCATTTAGCTGGTTTATAACCTTACCAGCATAAAATTTGGTGAGTTTGTTTTGGACATAAGTGGTGGTAGATATTTCACTAAGGTGTTGTGGAAATGTTCTAAGAAGAATACAAACACACTAAAGATATATTTCTGGATTGTATTACGGTTATCAAGATAATTATTTGAAAGAATGTTGAAAATAAAATTTTTTTGAAGTGATAATATTGTACGGAGTGGCATGCAAGCCCTTTCCATTTATGATATTTGATATTAAAAGCACGTTAGCACGTTCTACTTTTAGAATTTATGAATTGTGTTAATTTTTTGGGACTTGAATATAATATTTATCAGCAACACTGATTTATGCACAATAGCACATTGGCACTTTAATTATGATATGTGCTGTTACAAATGTTCATTTAGTTATAATTATTGTGCACTGGGACACTCTAAATAGTAGCAATAGTTTTTCTCAAAGTGCTGTCACTCTGCAGATATATACGAATTATAACAGCGTGTTTGACGTTACCAACATGTTTGATAATCATTCTAAATCGAAATGTATTGTACAGTTACTGCTGATATTAAGCCGGCCATAGATGGTTCCAATCTCGGCCGGATCAGCAAGGGCCGGCCTGAGACTGGAACCATGTATGGGCAGGCTGATTGTACCCGGCCTGAGACTGGAACCATGTATGGGCAGGCTGATTGTACCCAATCTAGTTAGGTACAACCAGCCTTTCAGATTTTTTTCAATAATCACTATGTGTTCTTTGTCAAGGTAAATCTCTGTAGACCAAAAAAAAAAAAAAAACTTCAGTCAAATGTAGTAGCTTGAAATAATCAAAGGCAACATAAAATGTATGTTTAGATTAAAAGAGGTATAATTATAAAGCAGTGAATGTGACTTTCACTAAATATCCACTTCAAATGAATCTGGAGGTGCATGTGTTTTTAATGCCAGTGGTTGCAGGCGGGGTCTTATTTTAATTAGGGGTGGGGCATTCATTTGTAGGCGTGGTTTAGCAGAGATGAAAAACGTAGTGTGTCGCTGTGATAAAAGAGCGTGGCTTAAAGGGTGTGTCGTTAGAGTCTGAGATGAAAGAGGGATGGAGGGAGAAGGAAGAGAAGGAAGATAAAGAGAGAAAGAGAGATAGAGAGAAAGAGGGAAAGAGGGAAAGAGGGAAAGAGAGAAAGAGAGAAAGAGAGAAAGAGAGAGAGAGAGAGAGAGAGAGAGAGAGAGAGAGAGCGAAAAAGAGGGAAAGAGAAAAAAGAGAAAGAGAAAAAGAGAAAGAGAATGAGAGAGCGAGAAGTGAAAGAGCGCGAGAGAGAGAAAAAGAGAATGTGAAAGAGAGAGCGAGAAAGAGAGAGCGCGAGAGAGAGAGAGCGCGAGAGAGAGAGAGCGCGAGAGAGAGAGAGCGCGAGAGAGAGAGAGAGAGAAAGAAAAAGAAAGAAAAAAAAAGAGAAAGAAAAAAAGAGAAAGAAAGAGAGAAAGAGAAAAAGAGAAAGAAAGAAAGGAGAGAGAAGGAAGGAAAGAAAGAGGGATGAAGGGACAGCAGGCCCAGATCCTACACTATAATAGCAATGTGTATTCTAGAAAGTTTAACAATGAGCAGATAAAGCTATTTCAAACATCCCCCCAAGCAGATTTCATCAAACAGATACAAGAGATGGTCAGAGACTGTAAGGACATGATACAAGAGACGGTCAGAGAGGGTGCGGACATGCTACAGGAGACAGTCAGAGAGGGTGCGAACGTGCTACAGGTGACGGTCAGAGAATGTGCTGACATGCTACAGGACTTGCAGTGCACCTCCAACCCCCAACACATAGAACGTCCAGCTGATCACCCCATGGCCACTCACTTGCAACTGTGGTGCCTGCAGCATCTCCCCCTGCACCTCTGGCTGTCAGTTCACTAAGAATTGAGGCGGGGGGGCAGCTCTGTGGTGCCCGCGGGGTCCCCCTCCGGATAGCAGGTCTCTTCCCTGTGTACAGTGCAGAAGGGAAGGGGAATCCTGGGCAACTAATCGGCTTCAGTGTATAAGTGAATTGCTCTGCTTGTAGACTGAAGAGAGAAGCCAATTAGCTGTTTGGGTCGGAGGCCCCTCCCCTCTCTACTGTACACAGAGGGGAGATCTGCTAGCCGGAGGAAGATCCCACAGCCATTCCCTTTGCTACCTGTTTTCACAGCCGAAAGCTGTGGCCAATGGTGGGTTACCTAAAGAACACCGTGACAAAGCCGATTTCCCCTGATTTTTCCCAGGACACGGACAGGCCGGGACAAGGGTCCAAATCCTGTGACAGTTCCCGGGACGGTTGGCAGCTATGCACTGTGACGAAAGCCACTGTGTGTTTAGGAGGTGGCTGTGGGCTGGCCTCCTAACCACAGATCAAAGTGGTGTTCAAATAATGTAATGACGTCTCTATATAAGTTGCATCCCTTCTCCCCCATCCTCCCCCTCTTGTTATTGTGTTTAACGGCTAGGTCATGGCACATACACAAAAAGTGTGGAGACACATCCCAGTGGGGCGGGGGGGTGTACGGGGGGTGTGGGGGGGTGTACAAGTGTCGAGTTTTCATTGGTTCTTCCTTGTCCCCTAGCCCCTGTATGACAAGACTAAGGGGAGTGTCCCTAACTGTGTTTAACCACTTGCCACCCAGGCCAATTCTGACATTTCTCTCCTACATGTAAAAATCATAATTTTTTTGCTAGAAAATTACAGAGAACCCCCAAACATTATATATGTTTTTTTAGACCCTAGAGAATACAATGGCGGTTTTTGCAACTTTTGATTTCGCATGGCATTTGCGCAGCAATTTTTCAAATGCATTTAAAAAAAAAAAAAAAAAAAAAAAAAAAAACAGTAAAGTTAGCCCAATTTATTTGCCTAATGTGAAAGAAAGATGATGTTACGCCGAATAAGCATATACCCAACATGTCACACTTCAAAATTGCACATGGAATTGCTCATGGAATGGTGCCAAACTTCGGTACTTAAAAATCCCCATAGGCGACGCTTTAAAATGTTTTACTGGTTACATGTTTTGAGTTACAGAGGAGGTCTAGGGACAGAATTATTGCTCTCCAACGTTCGCGGCGATACCTCACATGTGTAATTTGAACACCGTTTACATATGTGGACGCGACTTACGTACGCGTTCACTTCTGTGTGCGAGCCCATGGGGACAGGGGCACTTTCAATTTTTTTCTTTTTTTATTATTAATGTTACTTTTATTTTTCTAGTTTGACGCTTTTTTTTTTTTTTACATTTTTTTTTTCACTTTTATTCCTATTACAAGGAATGTAAACATCCCTTGTAATAGGAAAAAGCATGATAGGTCCTCTTTACAGTGAGATCTGGGGTCAATAAGACTAGGCTGGGAAGCCTGAAAAAAAAAAGAAAAAAAGAAAAAGAAAAACGATCTCAGCTTCCCAGCCGAGGCGGCGTTGTTTTTTCGAATGCAGAGGCCGGGCGTGATGTCATAACTTCGTGCCCGTCCTCTGGGGACCATCTGGTCCACCAGAAATCTCTACGGTCAACATCAGGGGCTGGCGGATCGGTTCCCTGACTCACCGATGTCAGGTGTCAGAATAAACTAGAGGAGATTCATTCATCCACACAGTTAAGAATCTGATTCATTTGGTTCAGTCTACAGGATGAACGACAGAAATCTATTAGTGTATGGCAAGCTTTAGTGCAAGGCAGACAATTAGGGGTGGGTTAAAGGGTTTTAGTGTAAAAGCAGAGTTGTCCTTTAACAGAAAAAAACATGGCAGTTTAATTTGATTGTTATTTTAAGTTAGAAATCCAAATACCTGCCAATGCTGGTAAAGCTTTGTTCCATTCCCATGGCTGGTCGTACTCATCAGCAGGCCGGTCATCATCCTGTGGTAATTTACTCTCTCGCATTCTCAGACCAACAAGGCTTTCAGAATCTGACTCTACTCCATTGCACTCTGGCTCATATGGCGTGTCATAAAGCTGGATGTTTTTCTGGGGCAACTTCTGACTCTCCTGTTTTTGAATATCTAAATAAAGAACAAATAACAAGTTAAAAAAAAACATATAAGCCATCATAATCATTTTCTTAAGAAAAATTTAACTTGATCAGTATGCATAACAATACATATTTAATCATTATTTCTATCAATGAAATCTCTACAGAAATGCAGGGACAGTCTAATTTTTTGAAGGCAGCTGTACTAACCATGAGATGTTAGTACAACGATCTCCCCTGCTGACCTATTGTTGTGTTGTGACAGGGGGACGGCCCCCCCGCCAGAACACACCAGTCAACGCTCTCAGCCATTGGCTAAGAGTGCTGATTGGATGCCAAATCGGCAAGACTAGCCAATACCACCCAATATTCAGCCCTTAAGTTTTCTCTAAATTAGGTCAATCAACCACTTCTAAATAGTTCACTGAACATGTGAACCCCATCTAAAATTAAAGACAAAAACATCAGCACAATTCATAAAAAAAAAAACAAAAAGGAAAAGTGTCAACACAATACACTTTGCTTTTACTTGCAGAACATAGCTTTGACATGAATAGATATGAACACTATATGTACAGCACATAGAACAGTTATTAGTATTATTCTCGCTGGAAAAAGAATGTGGAACTAACACCATTACAGTCATTCCCAATTAGCTGTACTGCAGTGAACAAGGCACATAGTGAAGTTTTAGAATGAAGAATCTTGTGTCTAATGAAAAATAAATGCGTTAAGTGCTTGTTGCTTCAATGTTTAAACATGTATAGACATTCTATATAGCAAACTATTCCCATTTACATTTTAATGACTTGTAATATAAAAGCAAGTACTGCCACCAAGCTAACACTCTTATTATTTGTATAGGCGTAAAAAAAACTCTACAATTAAGCTTCATTAGGGATGATATGGCTCAGTAGAGGAGCTGGGTAATGTGTCGGTGCTCATGCTGCAACAATAAAGTTTGTTTTTTTTAGCTTTGTGGGGAGTGATGTGTGATTTCATATGCTATGTTTTTATTTGTATTCATGCAAAGCCAGGTACAATTTGTAAAATATTCATTTTTTTCTTATATTTTAGTTGGTACGAGTTCATAAAGAAGGGAAGAGGATGCAAATGATCACCTCTAATTCTCACAACACAAATATTACATGGTTTAATATTATTGCAAACTAACTAAAGGATTGTCCTCCATTTCGGTAAGGCCCTAAACCAGGGGTCTTCAAACTATGGCCCTCCAGTTGTTCAGGAACTACAATTCCCATCATGCCTAGTCATGTCTGTGAATGTCAGAGTTTTACAATGCCTCATTGGATGTGCAGTGTAGCTGGAGGATCCCTGCCCTAAACATTTGAGGATCCCTGCCCTAAACATTCCTCAAATACAAAGAGTTAGTGATTAAGACAAATACAGGAGGGGTTGAGCCCATATCCATTTGGTGTGGAGTTTTTGTAGAGTTTTTGGTAGTATTGTATTTTTGTGGTGGGCTTCCTACCAATTTAGTAAGTAATAAGGACCTTGCAGGGTTCTGTTGAGTTTTTTTTATAAAGGCCCTAAACATACCAGAATGTTTGATCGTTGCTAGTAAACACTAGCATGATCAGAATTTACAAAGCACTGAACAAACAGCTCTTGAAGCCAAGATTTCATGGTTCCTGTAGCTAAGCAGGTATCATTTTATCAGCGTGCAGACAGGAGGGTGCGCTTAGCTGTGAAAACCCCTCCTCCCCTCCTGAAGACTCCTGGTATGAATGACATCATTTGCTTGGCCTAGAAACCAGAAAGCAACTGAAGACATTAAAAAAAAAAAAAAAAAAAAAAACGTAAATATAATACACTTTCATATCTATTTACTAATGCTAGCAGCATAAGGATTGAAATAGATAATGTTGATTGAAAGAGTGAAGTTATGCATTAAGCCAATAGGGAGTTACTGCAAGTGTATGGCTGGCAAGGAGATTTCTGCTCTTGGGATGTAAGGCTGAGTTCCCTGCATCCAATTCGCAATAGCAGGAGATTTTGACCTGCTCTCTATGGAGCCAGTTCACATATCTCTGCTGCAAATTTGCACAGGAGCCCTGTGAGTCTTTTAGTCCATTTCAGGTCCGAATTCAGCCAAAAATTCGGGCTGAAATCGGACCCGAAACGGTGAACGGGGACAAATCGGACACCTGCTGTGAGCCGCATGCAAAGATAGTGTGAACCCAGCCTAAAAAACGTGGGAGGTAAGCATGCATAGGGTTGGCTTCTAATTTATATTAATTAAGGGGTCTACGGGGGCATTCTAAGGTTTAAATATAACACCACCGCTTACCTGGTGGTGTTGGACTTTTTTCTGGACACTCATCCAGCCACCAGATCCAGCATTGTCCCGCTGACATCCTTCTGTCAACAGATACCATTGGATTCCACATCGCCATCTTGCTTGTGACATCATTGTGATGCCAGCCAACTCTTCTGGCAGGGCCTTGCGATGACGTGGCGCAAGGCCCACCCGCTTTCAAAATACTGAAAAAGACACTGAAGGCCTTCTGGGATATGTGACGTGCATATTCCAGGAGGCCCAGCAAGCACTGTGTATGCCATTAGGCGAATGATGTGCATTGAGGGCAGGGCCAAACGGTTTGCTGAGAAAAAAGGTAAAAATCCCCCAAAAAACTTCCATATTTGTGTAGAGGAGAGGAGGAGGGTTGGAGTAGGGGAAACTTGTCAAAATGGGTGAAGTTCTGCTCTAAATAATGCTAATCTGTAAAGTCACCAAAACAATGCTCATTTTACTATGGAGGAAATAAAACTAATGCATCTCATTCATAATGCATCATTTTTGTTTTGAGAATCAGATCAACATTTATTGGATCCATTGAAAAACTCAAAGGATTAAAATAAATTCGTTTAATGACAACATATTGACTAATGTCATGAATCCACAATAAGGCATAAAGCGTACAGAGGATGTCACATAAAAAAACACAGTAATATGCATGAAGCACAATTGAAAAATAAGATGCCCAAGATCAATTGACTAATGGCAATCCTTTTATATAAATAGTTGGAAGGCGGAAAATCTTTGTAGTGAAGCACTCTCTGCATCTTAAATCGCTGCTGCACTTTAAAACAACCTTTTTGGACAAGACAATAAGAGTTTTAAAAGAGCTTAAATCACTTTATGCTGAAGGCTGTCTATACGGATTAAACGTCTCTGCTCCTTTCACGACATGCATTAAAAAAAAAAAAAAAAAAAAAAAAAAAAAAACCTTTATCAACACTACGTTCAACAAAAGACAACTGGAGGTTTTCCGAGAGCATTTAGAGGGTCAATGAAAGATTGCTGTGCGCCCGCAGCTTATGGATGCAAGATGGGGCTCCCAGAGCCCCTGCTGTGCTCTTTAATGTATCTTGGCAACCATTAACCGAAAAAAGTCTTAAATTAACACCTTGCCTCTTCAGAAAGAATGCGAAGAAAAGCCATGGTGCTCACACAGATTTAATCTTAGAAGCCCCCTGAATTTTCATGTAATAAGTAGAGCATAGCACAGAAATATGTCAGACCTTGTGTTTATTCTATTCAATGCCTTTTTTTTTTTCTTTCTTTTTTTTTTTTTACTTCATTTGCAAAAGCCCCGTTTCTAACATGCGCTCTTTGCCCCCTGCGCAGGCTTTATTTCCTTGAAGGATTGTTTTTACTGACCGACAAGGCTCAATAAAGCTTATACAAATCCCTGGCTCTACTCCAATGCTAAAGAGATAAGGACAATTAAATAACAGTCCGGCCAAATTCTGGTCTACATTCACTGATTTCTGGTAACAGATCCTACCACTAAGCCACCGCATTAACACGCTTTTATATATTTAAAAGCTTGCCACATAAAAAAGTGTGCTACGTGAATGGCTTTTTAGTATGTTGAACCAGCTTTATGTTCTGAAATGTATGATGTAGCAGAAAAAAAGTTACGTTACAGACTAGTTTCCTAGCTTGGAATTGGCTGTCCAAAAAAAAGTCATTTTGAAAAATGGTCTGTCAGATCTAAATATACAGGAACCAAACCACACAACTTTCTTATAGGAGACAAATGGACACCTTCTAAAACGAATTGTGTAGGAAGACACACCTCTACCACCCCCTCCAGCTGCACCTACAAATAAGAATTTATGGGAAACAACTGATTGCTTAAACTTGAATAATATATTTTGCATACTTACATTGGGCAAGCCTGGCATAATGTAAGCATGCATATGTGATAACAGATAAGCCTCTGTGGAAATAATAAATGACTGTAGTAGCACAAGCTACTACAGGGATAGCAGCAGTCTTCCAGATGTCTTGCTTAACACCTGCCATTAAAGCGGTTGTATCGTACACTTGGTCATTTTTACCTACAGGTAGGGCTAAAATAAGGCTTAACTGTAGGTAAAATGAATATCTCCTAAACCTGTACGGTTTAGGAGAAATGCACCTTGCTTGCAATGCGCAGTGAAGGTCCAGCGAAGGTTCGGTGTATCGTACCGGAACTTGCCGGAACGGAGGGCTCCTGGGCGCATGTGCGGGAGTAACGTCATCATGGCTCCAGCCACTCACAGCGCTGGAGCTGCAAACCCGGAAGAAACGCAGAGGGAACGTCTCAGCTCCCTCAGCAGTGACTGGGCTGCCCTGTGGGAGCTTTGTTCTGAGGTAAGCATTTCATAATGAGCTAGTATGAGGTGCACACTAGCTCATTATGCCTCTGCCTTACAGGTTTTTTTGGGGGGGCATACAACAGCTTTAAGGCCCTCGGGACAGAGTCCATCTGCTCAGTGGGGAAACTGTCTGCTGAGTCCTTCTAAGCAGGTGGATGGCTGGTCCGTTTCCGAGTCCCGATCTTTGGCCATTTTCATTGGCCAAGCCGAGATGATGTTACTTCAGCCCATGCAAGCACAGCTCAGTGTACACGGCACACGGGCAGGTAAATAACTTTAATGGAGAAAAGACATAGTATGCCTCTTCTGCATTAAAAACCCTGCCCATTTGCCAATTTTTTTTTTCCAGGTGAAAGTTCCACTTTAAAGCAGAGTTCTGATGAAAAAAAAAAATTAAACTTTTAATAAATCGGACACTCACCTGTCCCACGGTCCAGCGATGCAGGCATACGAAGATTTCTCCTCTACGAGGCACCAGCAATTTCACTGTTGGCGCCCGGCTGTGGCTCCACAGCCAGGAACACACTACCCATGCACGAGCCGTGCTGTGAATGGCCGGGCAATCTTCTGGGACCTGTGACATGTCCCAGAAGATTGCAGGGAGGGAGGCGGGAGAGGTGATCTTCCTTCCGGTGCCACGGAGCCCCGGGAGGAAGTTGGAGCTGGGTGCCTCTAAATAGAGAGTATCCGTTCACCCCCCCAAAAAAATGATATGCCAAATGTGGCATCCCAGGGGGTCACCTGCACTAAAAGCGTAAGTTCCATTTTTGGGTGGAACTCCGCTTTAAGCAATTTCAGTGCACCTCTTACAAATTTCAAAAAGGAATTGCACCACAGTGCCTGCAGTTATATAAGTCACAGAGGGATTGTTTTAAAAGTTTATGTATAACCAAATCTTTTTTTTTGTTTGTTTGGGATAAAGAAGGGTTAGAACTTCATCCTCCCTGTTTGTCCTAGTGACCATTGCCATTGAGTCAGAAAGTCATGGAATCCATATTTTTACAGCTGTCACTAGAACAAGATTGGAGGATAAATCTTACAATAGGGACACCGGTTTCTGTAATACTTGTCTACCATAGGATTTCCCCTTTGTTGAGATATGTGCCCTTGCTTCCCATTGCATCTCAGAGACTTATCCAATGAGACAGAGAAAACTCACCAAATCCCCCCATCCCGATATCCAAAACCAGAGAAACTTGTGTGGGCTATACATGCACATAGACAGTAAGGGATACCAGTGAATGTCTTTTTGCTGATCTCCCCCCCTTGCTAGTAAAAACCCATAAACAATGAGGATTATGTTGTGGCCAATGAAGAAGCAAATGTAGCACAATCTGCTTCAGTGGGTGGCAGGGGAGACATAATGAGTCTAACAAATTTTAAGGCCTACGATGTGCATTTTAGGGTTTGCAAAAAAATTGAAAAAAAGGCTCTATCAAAAAGGTTAAAGCTCACTTACTGGTGCTTCAGAATATAGAATTTAAATGGCCATAGCCTGGCCACAGGTTCTGGATTCCTGTAGGAAGGATTTCTCCACTTCTAAACAACTTCATTTGCCTCATAAGTTTCTGACAGCCTTCCTTTATAATTAATTGCATTGTTTTATTTTACAGTTTGGGGCTGCATTAATAGATATGCCTATGTCCATTGACTGGAGGGGCCTTTTGTAGTTAAATACATTACTTTTCAAGATGACAAGGCTGCAGCTTCTAAAACATTCCTGACAATGGCTGTCGGGTGTAATAACACTTCTTCTTTGGAGTCTAGCTAATCAGGCATATGCAGCTCTCCTACTGGTGTCCTTTGGAAGAATGCCCTCTAATGCACGGATTTAGACAGTTATGTTCTTTCACACTAGATTTTAAAATATTTAATGGCTGTTACATTTATTTAGGTATTTATATAGTGTTGACAATTAATGCAGCACTTTACATATTGTACACTCACATTAGTCCCTGCCGTCAAGGAGCTTACAATCTAAGGTCCCCATCTCATTATGCACACACATACTAGGGCCAATTTAGATGGGAGCCAATTAATCTTTAAGCAGGTCTTTGGGGAATGGGAGGAAACCAGGTTAAACCCACACAAGTACGAGGAGAACATGCAAACTCCATGCATGTAGTGTCCTAAGTTAAGGTGTTGTAAGGCAGAAGAGCTAGCCATCAAGCCAATGTGCTAAATTGTTCCCATTAGCGAGTATCTATCAAAACACAAGCAAATTTGATTAGAATAGATTTTAACATGTGCAGGCAGTAATAGCTAACCAGAGAGTTTGGAGTTCATCTAACAAAAATTGCATGTAATGACACAAGTTGTGTTTTAAGGCGAGCTAGAACAACCTAGGAAATAAAAAAATGTAACTTGCTTGTAAAATCAACGGAGACAAAAAAAAAAAACACATCCGTTTGAATGGGTCTGTAAATTTGGAAGCCATAAAAAAAATTCACATCCACTTGATGGTTTGCCCAGTTCTGGTACATCTAAAGTGGTGATAAGGAAGTTGTAAAATATCAATAGGCAACAATTCTATTTAGACCAGAGGCTTTCAGAGGTCACTAAGAGGCCATTCAAGTCCTAACATTGAATATGTTTTTTACCTTCAGAATGCATTTGAAAGCTATCCAAATTATTCCAAAGACGGATACATTACCGGTTTTAACATATATACTGTAAATAACTTGGCTTTGAAGGGTTATATACTACTGATGTTTGGCATGTGTTGAATAACCACACTATTATAGGAGGAATTTACTAAATATTGCTGTATCATGTTCCCATAAACACTTAAATAGTCATAAAAATTATAAAACCTTCCTTTGTCCATTTAAAGTCAACAGTGTTCTGTTATCAGATTCTGTGTTGGGATATCATTATCTGATTGGAGTAGGATCAGCTGTCATCCAGTCCAAGCAGTAGAGATACTTGAACATATTGGTTCTATATAAATATTCTTTTTAATTGCCATCTATTTTGCACATTAAAAGTAAGTGATTTTTGTAATCATTTCTATTTATGTAAATGCACTCTTATCGCAGACAGTTAAAGTTTGTCCTCGAGGTTTCGAACACAGCAAGAACTCCTTTTTTGTTTTTAAAAACCTGGTGGGGCTGAGTGGCAGAAATCTCTGGATAGATAAAAGCTGAAAGTTGTAGCAAAAGCTGTTTTTTTATTATTTTATTTTGAACTACTTGCTACCCAGGCCAATTCTGACACTTCGCTCCTACATGTAAAAATCATCTTTTTTTTGCTAGAAAATTACTCAGAACCCCCAAACATTATAGATGTTTTTTTAGCAGAGACCCTAGGGAATAAAATGGTGGTTGTTGCAACTTTTTATCTCGCACGGTATTTGCGCAGTAATTTTTCAAACACCTTTTTAAAAGAAATAAAAAAAGCTAACTGTTTCATGCATTAACAAAAAAAAAATCAGCAAAGTTAGCCCAATTTTTGTTGCATAATGTGAAAGATGATGTTATGCCGAGTAAATAGATACCTAACATGTCACGCTTTGAAATCGCACACACTCGTGGTATGGCGCCAAACCTTGGTACTTAAGTTACAGAGGAGGTCTAGCACTAGAATTATTGCTCTCGCTCCGTTTGCGGCGATACCTCACATGGTTTGAACGTCGTTTACATCTGTGGGTGTGACCTACGTATGCGTTTGTTTCTGCATGCGAGCACGCGGGGACACTTTAGATATATTTTTTTTTTTTTTTTAATTGTTTATTTCACTTTTATTTTTCTATTTTGACACCAACTTTTTTGTTTTATCACTTTTATTCCTATTAAAGCATGACAGGTCCCCTTTACAGCGAGATCTGGGGTCTATTAGTTCCCACATCTACCTCTAGGCTGGGAAGCCTGAAAAAAAAAAAATAAGAAAAAAAAAAAAAATAAATAAAAACGATCCTGACTTCCCAGCCAAGGTGGCAGCATTTTTTCAAATGCAGAGGCCGGGCGTGACATCATAACATTGCGCCTGGCCTCCCAAAAGATCATAGAGACGTCTGGGGGCCATCTGGCCCACCGGAGTCTCTATGGTCAACTTCCGGCATGGACAGATTCCTTCTCCCTCTCGCCAATCATACGGGCGAGCCAGGAGGAGCACTGGAGGGCGGCGGGGGGGGGGGCTGGGGAAGTCCCCTCCTGCTGCCTGTAATACAGTGTTCTTACAGTGCAGGGAATCACCGGCTCTAAAAGCAGATATCTGAACAATGCCTGTAGCTGCAGGCATCATTCAGATATCCCCAGTCAAAGTGGGTGGGAAGTGGTTAATGGGTTAATGTAATCTTGCTATTTTTGGCCGGAGTTCTGCTTGTGGTTCTAAAGCCTAAACATTTTACATACTTCCTATGGGGGCACTTGCTAAAGGAGAGGCACCAGGAGCGCCAGCGGGGGATCCCAGAAGAGGTTCAGGGATACTCTGTGCAATAAACATATTATAGTTGTTATTTAAAAAAAAAAACACTTTACAATCACCTAAACATTGGCAACCAAAGTCACATGAGCAGAATATGCATGTGACACTGCACAGTGCAAATAGTTTATCCCCTTGTCTACCATGGCACAATTATCAACATTCTATTATTCAAGGTGTTAGAACAAGGTCACGGTTGCTGCTGCAGCCGTGACCTTGGTTTTTAATTTTTACAGTCGGCGATCAATTTTCAGGTCTGCCGAGGTGGCAGATAGGACTTGTAGTTTATTCTTTCACAGATTTCTCTTGCAAGTTTTAATCGTGCATGCTGTCAAATGGGGTTTGGGCAGTTTGGGGTGTAAATTTGCTCTAAATGTGGGGGTAACATGGTGCAAAAGATTGAGTTAGTATTTAAAGTATAACTAAAAGGCAAAACTTTTTTTTTTAGTTGTCAATAGAGTGGAGATGGATTAGAACCTCTGTCAGGTTTTTTTTGCTTTCTGTGCCCCCATTAGGGAGATTCACCCTCTCTGCTTGTCCTGTTTACCGTTATCATTGAAAGAGGAAGTAAAAGAAAATCCCTAATTTTGGGTTGTCCCCAGAAAAGTAATAGAGGGGAAATCTTCCAAGGGGACACTAGTTCTAGTGACCTGGGGGGCCTCAAGGAATTCCCTTAATTTGCAGGGATTTCCTCTCACTTCCTGTTTGGCTATTGTACAGAAAACCAAAATATTATTTCGTGCTAGATCCAGGACTCAAATCCAGGATACACATACATATAAAACAAAAAAACAAAATGTTACTTTAAATATAGGAGAATCAACTGTGAATTGCTATATCAAAAAATAAATGATTTCAACAACCAAAGCAAAAAAGTAACAAGTGCAAATATATTGCATGTGAAAAAGATTAATAAAGTTCAAACAGTAAGTTATGGTGAAAAAGTGCAATGTTATAATGAATATAAAGTCCATAGAAAAGTGACAATAAAGTAAAGTGCTGGGTGCTCCACAACGTATACCAACTCCAAGAAGTGCTCCAATGTGGCAAAAGGTGCTCCTATGTAAAAGCAGATGGCCTCTTACCTGAACGAGTGGATCTCTATTACAGAGATCACAGACAGCCTGCACTCAATATTTAAGATGTTGATTTCTCAGAAAGCATGTCTCCACAGCATCAGATGGGATCCATACAATCAGGTTACATGTGTAAAGTAGGGAGAAGCCTCAAAGTGTAAATCAGCCAAACTGATTTTATTAAAAAAATAAAGTTACACTTACAATCAAGCAAAGAAAAACAAGCATATAACAAACTAGCCGCGGTGTCACCCATCCAGCTATCTGTGGTGACATCACATGTAGTCTCCACCCAACGAGTTTCCCCAAAAATGGCATCTTCTGGGATTGGCTATGGAACAGGAAGTCCCTGCAATAGGACACAGATGGCGAAAAAAAAAAAAAATGTGACAGGGGTTATAACCCTCCCTTTGCTCTATCCAATATGAAAAAAAAAATAGTTTTGCCTATAGTTCTACTTTAAAGGAAATACGGTAGTTTTGCCTATAGTTCTATTTTAAAGGTAGGTCCACTCCAAGTGTGCTGTGACTGCGTTGGGCGACTATTCAAGCACAGTTCCCACCATCAGACAAGGCAAAATGCCTTGTTTCAAGTACTGAATGCAGTATTCTTTTCCAGTGCAATGCACTCACCGCACCCCAGCTGACAGAACTTTATGAAATGTCACTGTGTGATATTTAAACAAAGCTTGGTAAAAAAAAAAAAAAAAAAAAGTGAACAGTGCGATGCACCAGGGTCTACACATCAGGACACCTGCACCGAAACGCACACAAGTTTCTGCATTGTAACACAGTGGTGGCTGGTGTGAATGGACACCTTAAAAGTAGTGCAGTATTCTCAAACATGGTATGAACACGGGGATACTACTTTCTATAGATTTTTTATTCCAGCATTTCCAAGCAAGTTTTCTCACCAAGGATGACTGATGACATTTATAAGAGTTTTAAAGGGCACGATGGCAGCAGTAGCTATTAAACATAATTTTATACATGAAGCACATTATGGCCTATATACTTGATTGCTTAGGTTAAAACTCATCACTGCATTGGAGACATTAATTGAATTAATTGGGAAGATGAAGCTAATATCTATAAAATGCTGCCTTTGAAAATTGGACTACCGATGCAAGAGCCTTTGCGGAAGACAAGACTTGCATATTTAGGCCATTCCCTGGAGGTAAGCGACATCATCGGCATTCATTTTACTTCAAAGGTGAGCCTGACATGTGTGACATCAGTACTCGACACAGCGTGCCAAGTAAAAGGTGACAGTGACAAGCTAAACACATTTCTTTTTTTTTTTTACTGAACAAACAAAAACAAGTACCTGGACTTTCAAGTGCTTTGAAAAGGTAGAAATGTAAAAACACCAGGAGCAGAACTGAGCCCTTTTTACTCTGTGAAAGGCATAATTATGGTAAACCAAAGCAGTCAGAACCAAATACAACCTGTCATCTCGTGATATAGTATTGTTCATGAAGCATAAAAAATACATGCATTAGCTAGATTTCTTCTTGCTTGTTTTCTGCATATGTGCAAACTTGATTATCTGCTTGATTAGGAACCTTCGTTTCTTTCAAGCATACATCCATCCTTACCCTCCTACCAATGTCCCTATCAAAAACAAAAAAAAAAAAAAAAACTCTCTAACATTGTATTTCTTCTTCCCAAATCCACTGTGTCCCTCACCAAAACTGCTTATGGGGGTGTTGCATCACTGGAGTCTGTGGTGGCCCCAATTGGCGCCCTCATGGTGACGTCATCACGCTGTGCATTATTCTGGAGCGTGAGAGCACTCTGGTGCTGTACAGCTGATAGGAAATGTCCATGAGACTCAGGCAGCAATGTGGGCACACAAGGGACCCTTTCTACTCTGCTGTAGCAATAGGAAAACACTCGGGACCCATGTTTCATGTGACCAATGATTTAGGTAAATAAAAGGGGCCGTTAGGTATTTTTCAAATCAAGGTCAAAATGTAAAAATCACTTCTTAAAAGGAGTTGTAAAGGCAGAAGGTTTTTTTATCTTAATGCAGTCTATGCATTAAGATAAAAAGCTTTTTGTGTGTAGCAGCCTCCCCAGCACCCCCTAATACTTTTCTGAGCCCCATCTCTCTCCAGCGATGTGCACAGGTCTCTCGGCCCTCCAGGACTCTCCTCCTGACTGGCTGAGACACAGCAGTGGCACCACTGGCTCCCGCGGCTCTCAATCAAAGTCAGTTAGCCAATCATGAGAGAGAGGGGGCGGGTCTGAATAGACACACAGAGCTGCAGCTCAGCATGGGTGCCCCATAGCAAGCTACTTGCTGTGGGGGCACTCGACAGGAGGGAGGGGCCATGAGCAGCTAAGAGGGACCCGAGAAGAGGAGGATCCAGGCTGCCTTGTGCAAAACCAACTGCACAGAGGAGGTAAGTATAACTTTTTTTTTTTTTAATAAGAAACATGAGACTTTACAATCACTTTAATTTCAACATCGTGTTTCAAATTATTTCTAGACCACTCCTATTAATCTGCATAATCTTTAAGTCTGTAAACTTACTTTGTGAAGATCCCACACATTTACTTCCTTAAATTCTGTGACACATATGCACTATGCCCTGTAGGTAGCCACTGCTGTGTCACACAACTACAGAGGTGCTGAGAGGAGGAGTTTCAGGAGGTGGAGTCCGTACAGAAATCACTGCTTGCAGGCAGCAAGGTACCATGAAATATGTAGAAATGTCTTAATTTTTTTTTAATAGCCGGGTGCAGGCAATTGCAACTGCAAGTCATTTTAAATGTGATTTGACTCTTTTTCTTTAGAAATGTTTTTTTTGCTGCAGCATGTTCTATATGTGCTACAGATGCATCACATTACAGGCAGACTAAGAGGAACCCCCAGGCACTATATTTAACGGAATTTCATTTTTTTGTTGCATTTTAAACATCATTAAAATCACTGTTCCTGAAAAAAGATACATTGATACATGTCTCCCCAGGGCAGTACCCGGACCCCCATACCCCTTTAATGGCCAATTACTTGCATATAAGCCTCCAAAATGGGGACTTTTGATTTTTCCTGTTTGGCTCTATAGACTTCAATGGGGTTCACCGTTCGGGTTAGAACTTTTCCCCTGCCAGGAGTTCTGTTGCAAACCGAACGGGGGTTGTTCGACCCATCTCTACTCCTGATAATCGTTAACATTTGGAACACGCATAAACTTTTCCACCTTCTTGTATAATCGTATTGTTTAATCTGCACATTTGCACACTCACATCTATTAAAGAATCCTAAAGATTTTCCTTCATTTCCTGTCCAGGACCAATAACAGGAAGCAAGAGGAATTCTCTCCAAAGTGAGAGGAAATCTCACTTAGTTGTAGTGCTGCAACTGTAGTGTAGTGTAAAAGTTGCAGCACTACACTTTCACAGCAGTGTTTTAAAAGAATAGTATAGCAAATTTTCAATGAATACGTAACCTAAAATTACCCACACCCATATCCTCCTCAGAAGCCTGAGATCTGAATCACCCAATATCCCTGGAGGAAATCAACCAGGTCTTGAAACAACTAAAACCAGGTAAAAGCGCAGGTCCTGACGGATTAACTATTGGTTATTACAAAACCTTTGCTGATACTCTCATGCCCCACTTCCTGAAAACATTCAATTTGCTATCTTCCTCCTCTCCTACAAATAGAGACATGCTGCAAGCCCACATAACAGTGATACCAAAGCCAGGAAAAGACACCTCCATCATATCAAATTATAGACCCATATCACTTCTTAACGTGGACATGAAAATATACTTGCAAAATATACTTGCCTACTACTACTACCTCAGTTAGTATCATTAGATCAAGTCAGCTTTATCCCTGGTAGTGAAGCCAGGGAAAATACCCTGAAAGCTATTAGCCTACATCATTGGTTATCTTCATCCCACAAACCTGGCTTCTTCCTATCACTTGATGCGGAGAAGGCGTTCAACAGGGTGGCTTGGGACTATATGACAGAAGCTCTCAAAGCGATGGGGATATCCAACTGCACGCTCCAATTTATCCTTGCTTTATATTCCACTCCGACAGCCAGAATCCGAGTCAATGGCCACCCGTCAGACGCCATATTGAAAGGAACGCATCAGCGATGCCCCCTCTTATATTTGTGCTAACCTTAGAACCTCTTCTCCGCAGACCAAGAGCCAATCCCAACATTAAAGGAGTTGAACTAAAAGGCCACCAATACAAACTAGCAGCTTATGCGGATGACATTCTGATGTTCCTTACCGACCCCCATCACCTCAATTCCCAACCTACTGAAAGGTTTCTCTCTATTCAACACACTCTCCAACCTCCAAATCAATTTCTCAAAATCCCGGGGGCTGAACATATCCCTCCATCAATCCTCTATAATTCAATGCAAAAATAACTTCTCCTTCAGATGGGACCCACACGCCATTACCTACCTTGGGGTCCAGCTGCCGGTTAATTTGTCCGATCTATACTCTAGAAATTTCCTCCCGATCTTGGGAGCCAACATGATCTAAAAAAATGGGCAGCGGGACCTCTTGGTTTGGGAGAGCGGCCATTATCAAGATGAATGTCCTCCCATGAATCCTATACCTCTTACAAACCTTGCCAATTAAAATTCCCCTGGCATTCTTTTCCTCATACCGACAGATTTGCAAAAACTTAATCTGGCTCTCCAAGCATCTTTGGCTAAGCTGGGATAGATTAGTGACTCCTAAACTGAGGAGGGGGGGGGTTAGCCTCCCAGACATAACTAAATACTATTGGTCATGCCATCTGACCAGACTGGCATGTCCACACCAATACCAAAGGCTGGATTAAACTTGAGGAATCATTCTCCCAATTGCCAATTTGCCATTTACCATGGATCAGGGAGAGTCGGATCCCAAAGGAGAGTGCCAATCACCCTATAATTGGCCCTACACCCCAAAACTTTAGGATAGCGTGGACCCCCGGACCCTTGACCCCAATTGACTATAACCATGAACTTCCTCCCGGTCTCACTGATCACACCACAAGCTACAGAATCCCGGAGACATCTATCTGGGCTGAAAGGCAAGCTTTTACAATTCAGTGCTCTCCTATCTAGAATCCCAGACCAATCAATCCCGTTCTTCAAATACCTACAGATTAGGCACTTTCTGAATAGCACCAAACCATTATCCACATGGTGTACCCTTTTTGAAGCACTCTATTCCAGATCAGAGCCCCAGGAACACGTGATCTCATATCTCTGCTCACTCATGTTCGCTGATCACGATCCTAAAGTGAACAAATTTAGCCAATGCTGAGAAGGAAACTAGCGGTAGACCTATCAGTAGAGGATTGGGAACATATATACATTCATAAAAGATCAACATATTAAAAATGTATTCTGTTTAAACCTGTGGCCAGGGTTTAATTCTTAGCTATTCTTAGCTGTAGCTGCAGGTACTGTGAATAATTCTTCCTCAACCTCAACAGAGAAAATGAAATCACAACTCCTTCCTCCTTGCTTCCTCCAGCAGCAGGGACTTGGCAGCCTACAAGCCTTCTAATGTTAAACACTGGGAGCTGTAAGATGAATTTGTGAATCCTTGTTGTGTTCTTTGAGAATGAATTACTTCACAGAGAAAACAGCTACAAAATTTAGTGAGGTATGTTTAAAGCTTCTTTAATGATTGTTAAATACTTTGTCCACATTCTGGGTGCAGGTGCACTTTTAAAGGCCTTTCTATAGTTAAAGGTATGCGCACACATTCAAATACCCCCAAAACAATTGTCTAATAACAACCACATAGTTCAATATCACCTCTAAAATAAAAATTACATTTAAATAAGAGATTTACATTACAGATGTTTTTTTTTTCTAAAATATTAATACCCTTTCAGGTTCAGCTTTAAGGCATTGGCCTTAAAGACTGGCAGGGTTTCAATAATATATGGACTTCTCTGGTGCTAAATTGACAATACGATGAGCACAGCACAACATTTCTCCTAAGCTATAACGTGAGTACAAGTCATACAATAATGTACTGAATGTGCAGTGAACTTCTGAAATTCACTTTGATGCTGAATATGTATGTATCTCTGCAAGTCAGAGAGCATACAAATTAAAATGCATATCTACTATATATTGTATATTCATATATATACGTATATTGATATTGCTTAAAGCAAAGAATACTTGATATGTTCCTCTATATTTGGTCATGGGTAAGTCTGTGATAAATGAAAATTTAGAATGTCCTGGTTTCCTGTGGTTTATGAATAAACATAGGAATTCTTATTTTTAAAGGGAAATTCAAGCTTATGGTGTACTGCCTTTGAAGCTTTAAGACTTCATACACACAAGAGACCCTATTTGTTACCACTGTCATGTACAGGGCTCTTTAAAATGTTAAATCATAAATCACTATAACCTGTAATTTACTGGCTTTGGGTGAAAAATTATCTGATGATCAGTGAGATATTTAGTGTTCTACATCCTCCAAAAGAAAGTACAAGTGACACTGCTTTGCTTGAGGTACCTTGCTTACTCACCTAACAGTGGACAGTGCAGTCTGGAGCCTGTCTGTTAGCTTGGAGAAGGGAAGAGTAGGGAGGAGCATGGGAGCACCTTGCCATCCTAGCTACATGGCTGTGCGTTTCTATTGATGCACACAGTGTAGGGAGACACAACTCTAGCCCATGCATACAAGGGTGGCTTGCATGGAACCACTCAAACCGAAAAACCTGCGGCAGCAATCATGGCACCAGCGTAAACTGTAACATAACCAAGGACTAAAAGTGATTATATCAGTTGCTCAACATTCTTAAGAAATTAGGGTTTAATATCAGTTTAATGTGATACTAAACTCTGAAAAAACAGTGCTGTAGATCTTAGTACTTCTCATGTCTGCATATCTGTTCTGCTAACAAGGAACTTGGTGACAGGAGGAGAAAGCAAAGTGACAGAGAGAATAGCTCATCAGTCTACAGCTTATCCTTCACTGTCCAATCATAGGCTCTGTGTTACTTACACTAACTGCATTAAAGTGTTACTAAACCCAGGACCCTGTACACACTATATCTAGTCTCCCACAGTACACATGGAAATGCAATCAATTTAGTAGCTATAAACTGCTAAATACCTTTTCTCATCAGCAGTTAGAGCAGTCTTGTGACTTCTATCAGTGTCTGGTTAAAGCTTTTGAGAGGAGTTTTCATTCTCCCAAATTGTCCTACAGGGATGCAGGACACCCGACCCTCTGTCTGGACAGTGCTGATTGGCCCTGGGCTGATCACATGCACTCTCCCAAGAAAAAAAACTCTCTAGCAGTACACACCAAACTGAGCATGTGCAGCCTGCCCCCGAGCTCTGTACTATCAGGAAAGGATTAGGGGACAATAGAAGGGGAGAATCAGAGGAGACAGGATCAAACAGCCTTTTTACACAATGGGGAGGATTAACCCCTTAGGTTCCACAGTGAGTATAACAAGCATGCTTTACTGCATATACAGACTGATTTTACTGTTGTGAGTTTAGTAACACTTTAGGGAAAAGTCAGATCTCCAACCTAGCAGTGCTGTGTCGCAAAGCTGTATAAGGTTCAGGAAAGAATAGAGAGAAACAGAAATCTTTTTTCCAAGTAAAACAGCTCTCATATACATTTTTTATCATTGTATTTTGTTGTTTTCCATGATAATCAAATGTATATCTAAAATATTTCTTTTGTTGATGCCATCCAAAAAACATGCATAATAAAATTTCCTGAATATATAAAGATACAGTGGATTAGTTAACAGAGCAGTCACATATTTCTTTATATTTAGGCACAAAAAAAAGAATTTTGCAGACAACCCGTTTTGGCTTGCATTCACACTGCGCAATGTCATCTGTCCTTCAAGTGTTGCGTGTGTTCCTGTAACCTCTACAGAATGTTTGCCCTGGGACTGGTGTGACCAGGCAATGCTACAACTGAAGCGGTTTCCTTCCTATAAATTTGAAGAAAACTGGCTGCATGAAAAGGGAACGGCTTTTAGCATTTTGTATACTTCACTAGGAGGCAAAGCATCACTTTTTGAACACTGAGTTGATATTTGTATTGTAGTAAGATTTCATTAAAACAGTGCAAAATTATCTAACACGACCCAACCAAATATTAATATTAGGTAGAAAACCGTTTTTCCCATTTTAACAGAAACCCCAGGTAGCAATTTGGGCTAATAGCAGTAATTATTTGGCCCTACTAAACATAACATTTTGTTACTTCTGATACTTTTGAGATCATGTGGAAAAGTTACTGGTGTGAAAAGGCCCTTATGTAGTATGGTGCAAGCAACAACCAACATCGGTCTGGCAGTAAACATGACTAGGTTGGCCTACTGAAAATGAAATGCTTTAAGTGGAAATTGCACACATAGATGTGACAATTTCCACGTAAAGATTTTCACTTTTTTATAGTGCTCATTTGTATTGCATAATCATGACAACTGCCTGGGGACCCTACAAGCCTTTAACTGAATTTGTCTTGTTCCACAATGATGTCTTACTGCTCCACAGAAGTTGACTGTTTTATTGTCTCCCATCGAAGGGACACGCTAGAAAACTTCTCAATTAGTGTGCCCAGCCAATAGGTGCAGCACTTTAAAACACACATGGAAGTAATCGTACTCCTTTACAACCACCTGAATCATTTCCACAAGAAAGCCTACAGTCCACTTAGAATATGTAAATACGACAGGTAGGTGTACAATCCAGTGCGAAGGGGCTACAAACTTTCCAGATAAAAAGGCCTACACCAAAGCTGAAAGAAGGACATTATTGAAGCTCCACTACAAGAGGAAAAAGACTGCCAAGCTCAAGAACCCATTTTATTGCAACTATTTAATGCCGGGAGCCCTGTTCATGAGGAAATCGAGCACCAGCTATAACAGAGTGAGCGGCTTTTGACGTATCCCTATTCACTAGAAAGTTAGATCCTGTGTGCATGTATGCATATTGGTAACACTCTATGTCTTGTTTTCCTCTAAAAGTAGTTTGTAGGTGCATAATTCTTGTTTAGTAAAAGCAGATTAAACAGCCACTGGTTTGGTTTCTTTGGATTTACAGCAAGACTAAAACAAACCACCAAAAATAAGAAAATATTGCAATTTTATCTCCAACAATATTACCAGCCTTGCCCATATCACTTCTGTGAACTACAGAACGACCACTCCCCTGTGTTATGGAGATGAGGAAAGGAGAAAACGTGTACTGTAGACCTGTCCTACGATGACAAGGCCGCGCCTTCATAGATACAGTGTGGTGAGTGAGCGTTACTCTAAGGCAGGATGTAGGTTACTGACAAGATAACTAGGTGAGAAAGGAAAAATAAGCCAGAAAAGAGATAAAAACAAATGCAGCTCCATGTCTAAGGACTGGTAAGCTGCAATATATAATTTGTGTTCTTGGGTTTAGATACACTTTAGGCTATATATAAAAAGAAGAAATCTGACTTTTCCACACCTTAATTCATGGACAAAGTAAATAAATATACAAGAATTTTCTTTATTATGCAAAAAAATGCAGAGAGATAATATGTAATATTAATAAAGGTCAATGGTTACAATAAAAGCTCACAAAATTATATTTTGCATTGTCAACCAGTACTGTTGGTTTAAGGTCCTTTGAAATGCCTCCAGGGAAATGGAAGAGGTTGGAAAATTCATCTGATGTGTAAGAAAAAAAAAAAGTCTACATAAATACAGTCAAATTGGCATCACTTGCTACTCCTGACACATAAAAGACTGAATCGAGCAGATGGCATCAAAGGGTAAGGCGTGCAAGTCTTTACTTAGAATCCACAAGGAAAAAAGACCCAGACTTCCTGGAGCCCTAAGCTTAACGTGAATTGCTTTAGGTAAAATGAACAAAAAGGCATAACACTTGGGGCTCTTGATTAAGCATCAGAGGTTTGAATCTGATTATTCGTTTTATCATATCCTAAGTTTTGCCCTGGATTTAAGTTGTCAAGGTAACTCTGCCAAATAACTAGGCGGGTGGTTGACACTGCAGTTTTTTCAAAAACCCCTTATCTTATCTTTTATTTGCTTCAGTGTACATAGTGAGATGGTATGCTTTATCTCCTGTAAAGGTGTGTCTGAAGAAGGAAAAGCTTAAGCCGAAAAACTGGATGGAGGGCAATATTAAAAAATAAGAACCCATATATCTCTTTATCTGTCTCCTGTTGTCCTAAAAGTGAATCCATTAAGTAAAGCAAAGCCAGTCTTATATGGAGCAAACCATGTGTCCTCTACAACAAAACGTGTCTGTTCTACAATAGCAAAAAATAAGGCGTTTTAAAGAATATGTAAACCCAACATTTCTTATTGCTGATATGTGCCTGCTGTACCATGTACTTGTATTAAAAAGTATCCAGTTCTCT